>NC_054479.1:2902853-3202853 GCF_017639515.1 Carcharodon carcharias
CCCCCCCCCCCACACACACACACACACACACACACACACACACACACGCACATCCCCCCCACGGACACATCCTCACCCTCTCGACATCCCTCAGGAAGGAGGGGGAGTGACCTCAGAAGATGAATTGCTCCTTCTGAAGCCCAGCACAGACAGAATGGGCAGAATGGCCTCTGTCTATACTGTGACCCTTTTATTATTCTTACATCACAAGAGAATTCTTAGGCTTTTTACTAGTTGCTTTTAGCTCTTGTTTGTATATTGAATATTTCTTGGCCATGTTTCTCTCCTATCTCACTTCAGGCTCTCTCTGATCTGGTCTTTGAGAGCCTCCTCCTGCTGCAATCATCTTCTCACTGAAGTGCTGAATCCCCAAATTCCCTTCCTGGACCCCACACAAGTTGATGCTGTAAATGTTCCCTCTTCTTGATTAGTGTTCAGCTGCCTTTCAAATCCATCATCATACTATGTTATAGCACAGAAAGGGAATATTCAGTCCATTGTGCCTGTGCTGGCTCTTTGAAAGAGATCTCCAAATAGTCCCACTCCCCCTGCTCTTTCTCCCTTCAAGCATTTACCTAATTCTCTTTTGAAAGTTATTATTGAATCTGCTTCCACCGCCCTTTCAGGCAGCACATTCCAGATCACAACAACTCACTGAGTTTCAAAACAATTCTCTACGTCTTTTGCCCTAGTTCTTTTGCCAGTTTAAATTTGTGCCCTCATTACCAACTCTTCTGCCACTGGAATCACTTTCTCCTTATTTACCACATAAAAACCCTTCATAACTTTGAACATTTCTATCAAATCTCCCCTTAACTTTCTCTGCTCTAAGGAGAACAACCCCAGCTTCTCCAGTCTCACCTTGTAACTGAGTTCCTCCAGCCTGGGTATCATTCTGGCAACTAAATCTAGAAAATTTTGGACTTTGAATCAGGATTAGGCCATTCTGCCCTTTGAGTCTGCTTCGCTGTTCCTTCAGTGTCACTGGATCAAAATCCTGGAACTCCCTCCCTAACAGCACTGTGGGTGTACCTACACCACATGGACTGCAGCAGTTCAAGAAGGCAGCTCACCACCACCTTCTCAAGGGCGATGGGCAATAAATGGTGGCCTAACCAGTGAAATCCACACCCCATGAACTCATGGCTGATCTGGTTGTAGTGTCAACTCCACTTCCACTTTCCTGTCTGCGTTCCCCCCAAACCATAACACTTGACTCCCTATCAATTCTGCCTTGAATAAATTCAATGAACCAGCCTCCACTACTTACTGGGGAAAAGAATTCCACATACTAATGATCGTTTGAGAGGAAAGATCTCTCATCTTCATCTTAAAAACATTCTTCCCCCAAACCCCATAAATGTTCTCTTATCTTTAAACAGTGTCCACTAGTTCTGGTCTCCCCCAGAAGTGGAAACATCCTCCTGATATCCACCGTAAAGTCCCCTCAGGATTTATATGTTTCAATACGATCACCTCTATTTCTTCTAAACTCCAATGGGTACAGACCCAAACTGTTCAACCTTTCTTCGTAAACCCCTCATCCCAGGAATGAGTCGAGTGACCCTTCTCTGAACTGCTATCCTTTTTTTAAATGCAGAGACCAAAACTGTACGCAGTACTCCAGATCCGGACTCACTAAAGCCCTCTCCAGCTGCAGTAAAACATCCCTATTTTTATATTCCATTTCCCTCGCAATAACCATCAACATTCCGTTCAGTGGTGGTGTTTCACCTTGATTTGCAGTCTTTGTGCCGCTGATGCTCCAGTGCCAATACTGGGCAGGGAACTCCAGGATGTTGACCCAGTGATGATGCCCCAAGTTCGTTGGGGCTTTACTGTTTGCGAATTGCTGGCTTTGTTTGTCTGCATAACAACTGAGGTCGGCAACTCTGTTCGGACAATTGGGTCTATCTGAGAAGTAGGGGAATTGCTCTGGCAGAGAGCTGGCGAAATGGTCTCCCGTGTCGTTAACAGTCCTCAAGGTTTCCATTGCTCGTCCCCAATCACTCCACCTAACCAAGCAACCAGACAAAAACAAAAACAGAATTACCTGGAAAAACTCAGCAGGTCTGGCAGCATCGGCGGAGAAGAAAAGAGTTGACGTTTCGAGTCCTCATGACCCTTCTCGGCGGAGAAGAAAAGAGTTGACGTTTCAAGTCCTCATGACCCTTCTCGGCGGAGAAGAAAAGAGTTGACGTTTCGAGTCCTCATGACCCTTCTCGGCGGAAGAAGAAAAGAGTTGACGTTTCGAGTCCTCATGACCCTTCTCGGCGGAGAAGAAAAGAGTTGACGTTTCGAGTCCTCATGACCCTTCTCGGCGGAGAAGAAAAGAGTTGACGTTTTGAGTCCTCATGACCCTTCTCGGCGGAGAAGAAAAGAGTTGACGTTTCGAGTCCTCATGACCCTTCTCGGCGGAGAAGAAAAGAGTTGACGTTTCGAGTCCTCATGACCCTTCTCGGCGGAGAAGAAAAGAGTTGACGTTTCGAGTCCTCATGACCCTTCTCGGCGGAGAAGAAAAGAGTTGACGTTTCGAGTCCTCATGACCCTTCTCGGCGGAAAAGAAAGGAGTTGACGTTTCGAGTCCTCATGACCCTTCTCGGCGGAGAAGAAAAGAGTTGACGTTTCGAGTCCTCATGACCCTTCTCGGCGGAGAAGAAAAGAGTTGACGTTTCGAGTCCTCATGACCCTTCTCGGCGGAGAAGAAAAGAGTTGACGTTTCGAGTCCTTATGACCCTTCTCGGCGGAGAAGAAAAGAGTTGACGTTTCGAGTCCTCATGACCCTTCTCGGCGGAGAAGAAAAGAGTTGACGTTTCGAGTCCTCATGACCCTTCTCGGCGGAGAAGAAAAGAGTTGACGTTTCGAGTCCTCATGACCCTTCTCGGCGGAGAAGAAAGAGTTGACGTTTCGAGTCCTCATGACCCTTCTCGGCGGAGAAGAAAAGAGTTGACGTTTCGAGTCCTCATGACCCTTCTCGGCGGAGAAGAAAAGAGTTGACGTTTCGAGTCCTCATGGACCCTTCTCGGCGGAGAAGAAAAGAGTTGACGTTTCGAGTCCTCATGACCCTTCTCGGCGGAGAAGAAAAGAGTTGACGTTTCGAGTCCTCATGACCCTTCTCGGCGGAGAAGAAAAGAGTTGACGTTTCGAGTCCTCATGACCCTTCTCGGCGGAGAAGAAAGAGTTGACGTTTCGAGTCCTCATGACCCTTCTGTCGAAGGGTCATGAGGACTCGAAACGTCAACTCTTTTCTTCTCCGCCGATGCTGCCAGACCTGCTGAGTTTTTCCAGGTAATTCTGTTTTTGTTTTTGTTTTGGATTTCCAGCATCCGCAGTTTTTTTTTTTTGTTTTTAAGCAACCAGACAGCCTTCCCTCCCATTTCCAGTAAGTGACAAACAAGAGCGCTCGACGAGAATCACATGTTTAATGTCCTGTGATTATTTCTCACAGACGTGTTGTGAAAATGAATCTTTAATTTCTGGCGGATCCCGGGCAGTGCTGTAAAGTTGGCCATGCCAGTGCCAACAATCGTTATCCCAATGTCCTGGGGGCAATATTTATCCCTCGACCATTTATCATAAAACTGTTCATTATCACATGGCTGGGATCTTGCTGTGTACAATATTGACTGTTGTGTTTCCTACATTACAGCAGTTTACCTTGTAAGTGACAAACCACAGGGACTAAATTTCTAAACCTGCTTCATTGGGACGCCCTGAGGATGTGAAAGGCGCTACAGAGAGGCAGGTCTCCGTTGCTATGGCGACGGCTGTTCACCCACTTCCGGTTTTGGCGACCGTGAAACCTGCCCGGGTACTTCCGGTCCGTTCCAACGGCTTCCGGGCTCCGCTAAAGGGAGGAAAATAGAGCCGGGGTCGTCGGGGCCGCCACTGCCCCCTTCCCCCGGAGTCGGGATTCCCGCCCGGCTTTCGCCGCCATGGCCGAGCCTGGCAATAAATTTAGTGACATCCAGCGGTACCTGTCCGACGGCCGCTTCCCCTCCACCTTCTGCCCGGCAAAGAAGAAGAACCTCAAGCGGTATGCGCAGAAATTCCAGCTGGAAGGTAGGTGGGGGGAAAGAACCCCATAAACATCCCCTCAGACCCCTTAAACATCCCCCCAAACCCCTTAAACATCCCCCCAGACCCCATAAACATCCCCCCAGACCCCTTAAACATCCCCCCAGACCCCATAAACATCCCCCCAGACCCCATAAACATCCCCCCAGACCCCATAAACATCCCCCCAGACCCCATAAACATCCCCCAAACCCCATAAACATCCCCCCAGACCCCATAAACATCCCCCCAGACCCCATAAACATCCCCCCAGACCCCATAAACATCCCCCCAGACCCCTTAAACATCCCCCCAGACCCCTTAAACATCCCCCCAGACCCCATAAACATCCCCCCAGACCCCATAAAACATCCCCCAGACCCTTAAACATCCCCCCAAACCCCTTAAAACATCCCCCCAGACCCCATAAACATCCCCCCAGACCCCATAAACATCCCCCAGACCCCATAAACATCCCCCCAGACCCATAAAACATCCCTCAGACCCATAAACATCCCCCCAGACCCTTAAACATCCCCCCAGACCCCATAAACATCCCCCCAGACCCCATAAACATCCCCCAGACCCCATAAACATCCCCCCAGACCCCCATAAACATCCCCCCAGACCCTATAAACATCCCCCCAGACCCCATAAACATCCCCCCAGACCCCCATAAACATCCCCCCCAGACCCCATAAACATCCCCCAGACCCCTTAAACATCCCCCCCAGACCCCATAAACATCCCCCCAGACCCCTTAAACATCCCCCCAGACCCCTTAAACATCCCCATAAACATCCCCCCAGACCCCTTAAACATCCCCCCAAACCCCATAAACATCCCCCCAGACCCCATAAACATCCCCTCAGACCCCATAAACATCCCCCCAGACCCCTTAAACATCCCCCAAACCCCATAAACATCCCCCCAGACCCCATAAACATCCCCCAGACCCCATAAACATCCCCCCAGACCCCATAAACATCCCCCAGACCCCATAAACATCCCCCCAGACCCCCATAAACATCCCCCCAGACCCCATAAACATCCCCCAGACCCCTTAAACATCCCCCCCAGACCCCTTAAACATCCCCCCAGACCCCATAAACATCCCCCCAGACCCCTTAAACATCCCCCCAGACCCCATAAACATCCCCCCAAACCCCTTAAACATCCCCCCAAACCCCTTAAACATCCCCCCAAACCCCTTAAACATCCCCCCAGACCCCATAAACATCCCCCCAGACCCCATAAACATCCCCCCAGACCCCATAAACATCCCCCCAGACCCCATAAACATCCCCCCAGACCCCATAAACATCCCCCCAGACCCCATAATCATCCCCCCAAACCTCTTAAACGTCCCCCAGACCCCTTAAACGTCCCCCCAGACCCCTTAAACGTCCCCCAGACCCCTTAAACGTCCCCCCAGACCCCTTAAACGTCCCCCCAGACCCCTTAAACGTCCCCCCAGACCCCATAAACGTCCCCCCAGACCCCATAAACGTCCCCCCAGACCCCATAAACGTCCCCCCAGACCCCATAAACGTCCCCCCAGACCCCATAAACGTCCCCCCAGACCCCATAAACGTCCCCCCAGACCCCATAAACAACCCCCCAAACCCCATAAACATCCCCCCAAACCCCATAAACAACCCCCCCAAACCCCTTAAACAACCCCCCCATCCACATAAACATCCCCCCCAATCCCCTTAAACGTCCCCCCAAACCCCATAAACATCCCCCCAAACCCCATAAACAACCCCCCCAAACCCCTTAAACAACCCCCCCATCCCCATAAACATCCCCCCCAATCCCCTTAAACGACCCCCCAAACCCCATAAACGTCCCCCCAGACCCCATAAACGTCCCCCCAGACCCCATGAACGTCCCCCCAGACCCCATGAACGTGCCCCCAGTCCCCATGAACGTGCCCCCAGTCCCCTTAAACGTGCCCCCAGTCCCCTTAAACGTCCCCCCAAACCCGTAGAACCATAGAACGCTACAGCACAGAAAAAAACAGGCTATTTGGCCCTTCTAGTCTGTGCCAAAATATTATTCCGCTAGTCCCATTGACCTGCACCTAGTCCATAACCCTCCAGACCTCTCCCATCCATGTATCTATCCAATTTATTCTTAAAACTTCAGAGTGAGCCCACATTTACCACGTCAGATCGTAGCTCGTTCCACACTCTCACCATTCTCTGAGTGAAGAAGTTCCCCCTAATATTCCCACCAAACCTTTCTCCTTTCGCCCTAAAGCCATGTCCTCTCATGTTTATTTCTCCTAAACTAAGTGGAAAGAGCCTACTCACATTTATTCTGTCTATACCCCTCATAATTTTGTAAACTTCCATCATATCTCCCCTCATTCTTCTGCGCTCCAAGGAATAAAGTCCTAACCTGTTTAATCTTTCCCTGAAACTCAACTCCTTAAGGCCTGGCAACATCCTAGTAAATCTTCTCTGCACTCTCTCAATCTTACTGATATCCTTCCTGTAGTTAGGCGACCAGAACTGTACACAATACTCCAAAGTTGGCCTCACCAATGTCTTATACAACCTCACCATAACATCCCAACTCCTATACTCAATACTTTGATTTATGAAGGCCAGTATGTCAAAAGCTTTCTTTACAACCTTGTCTACCTGTGACGCCACTTTCAGGGAATTATGTATCTGAACTCCCAGATCCCTTTGTTCCTCCGCACTCCTCAGTGCCCTACCATTTACTGTGTATGTCCTACCTTGGTTTGACCTTCCAAAATGTAGCACCTCACACTTTTCCACATTAAATTCCATCTGCCATTTTCTGGCCCATTTTTCCAGTTGGTCCAGATCTCTCTGCAGGGTTTGAAAGCCTTTCTCGCTGTCCACAACGCCCCCAATCTTAGTGTCATCAGCAAACTTGCTGATCCAATTCACCACATTATCATCCAAATCATTGATATAGACAACAAACAACAATGGTCCCAGCTCAGATCCCTGAGGCACCACTAGTCACAGACCTCCAGTCTGAGAAGCAATCATCCACTACCACTCTCTGTCTTCTCCCACACAGCCAATTTCGAATCCAGGTTACAACCTCTCCATGGATACCAAGTGTCTGAACCTTCTGAACTAACCTCCCATGTGGGACCTTGTCAAAGGCCTTACTAAAGTCCATGTAGCCAACATCCATAGCCTTTCCTTCATCTACTTTCTTGGTAACCTCCTCAAAAAACTCTACAAAGTTCATTAAACACTACCTACCACGCACAAAGCCATGCTGACTATCCTTAATCAGCCCTTGGCTGTCCAAATAATTATATATCTGATCTCTCAGAACACCTTCCAATAATTTACCTACTACTGACGTCAGGCTCACTGGCCTGTAATTACCTAGTTTACTTTTGGAACCTTTTTTAAACAATGGAACAACATGAGCTACCCTCCAATCCTCCGGCACCTCACCCCATAAACATTCCCCCCAAACCCCATAAACACCCCTTAAACATTCCCCCCAAACCTCATAAACATCCCCCAAACCCTATAAACGTCCCCCAAACCCCATAAACGTCCCCCCAAACCCCATAAACGTCCCCCCAAACCCCATAAACGTCCCCCCAAACCCCATAAACACCCCTTAAACATTCCCCCCAAACCTCATAAACATCCCCCAAACCCTATAAACGTCCCCCCAAACCCCATAAACGTCCCCCCAAACCCCATAAACGTCCCCCCAAACCCCATAAACGTCCCCCCAAACCCCATAAATGTCCCCCCAAATCCCATAAACGTCCCCCCAAATCCCATAAACGTCCCCCCAAATCCCATAAACGTCCCCCAAACCCCATAAACGTCCCCCCAAACCTCATACATGTCCCCCCAAACCCCATAAACGTCCCCCACACCCCATAAACGTCCCCCCAAGCCCCAGAAACATCCTCCCCCAAGCCCCAGAAACATCCTCCCCCAAGCCCCAGAAACATCCTCCCCCAAGCCCCAGAAACATCCTCCCCCAAGCCCCAGAAACATCCTCCCCCAAGCCCCAGAAACATCCTCCCCCAAGCCCCAGAAACATCCTCCCCCAAGCCCCAGAAACATCCTCCCCCAAGCCCCAGAAACATCCTCCCCCAAGCCCCAGAAACATCCTCCCCCAAGCCCCAGAAACATCCTCCCCCAAACCCCAGAAACATCCTCCCCGAACCTCCATAAACATTCTTCCCCCTGCTGCAACCCAAGTGTGCAAGCACACAGGCAATTTGAGGAACTGGAATGTGTGGAAGAGGGAGTGATGGAGGCTCATGTGGAGCATGTACACCAGGACAGACCAACTGGCTGAATGGCCTGTTTCTGTGCTGTAAATACTTTGTAGAACTAGAGCTAGAATCAGTCCAGGGCTAGAACACCATTTTCAAAAAGGTGACACATTACCTTTACTTAACACCCCGTTTTGCACTCACCCGCTGACCATTCTCTGCCCTTGTTGCATGTTCTGCAATCCATTGTGACGAAGTGTTTAACACTGATTGACCGAGTCACACGAGCTCATGGACCCTGGAATGAATTCCCTAGACCTACAGGTCACTGAAAAACTTTCCAGTTTTCAAGTCAATCCCTCATGGTCAGAGCCATAGTACCGTTCAGATCTCCAGAGGAAGTAGAGAGCCTGTAAAGGGATGTTGACAGGTTAAGTGAGCGAGCAAAACTTTGGCAGATGGAGCATAACATGGGTCAATGTGAACTTGTCCATTTTGGCAGGAAGAGTAGAGAAGCATACTATTTAAATGGAGAGAGATTGCAGAACTCGGTACAGAGGGAACTGGGTGTCCTGGCACATGAATCACTTTAAGTTAGTATGTAGGTATAGCAAGTGATTAGGAAGGCAAATGGAATGTTGACATTTATTGCAAGAGGAATGGAATATAAAGGTAGAGATGTTGTACTGTATCTGTACTGGTGAGACCACATCTGGAGTACTGTGTATAGTTTTGGTCTCTTTATTTGAAAAAAATATATAACTGTGTTAGAAGCAGTTCAGAGAAGGTTCACTTGACTCATTCCTGGGATGAAGGGTGTTTTAAAATTCATTCATGGGTTGTGGGCTTTGTTGGCTGGGCCGGCATTTATTGCCCATCCTTAATTGCCCTTGAGGTTATTTTATGAAGAAAGGTTGAAAGGTTGGGCCTGTACCCATTGGAGTTTAGAAGAATGAGATCAGCTTATTGAAACATGTAAGATCCTGAGGGGATTTGATAGGATAGATATTGGGAAGATGTTTCCACTTGTGGGGGAGACTAGAACTATAGGATGTAGTTTAAGAATAAGAGGTCAACCGTTTAAGACTGAGATGAGAATTTTTTTCTCTCAGAGGATTGTTAGACTGTGGAATTCTTGTCCCTAGAAAGCAGTGGAGGCTGTGTCACTGAATTTATTCAAGGCAGAATTATAAACAGATTTTTGATAGACAAGGCAGTCAAGGGTTATGGGGGAAGATGGCAAAGTGGAGTTGAAACACAACCAGACCAGCAATGATCTTACTGAATGGCGAAGCAGCCTCAAAGGGCTTGTAATGAACGGCATCTTCCCATGCGATCACAGAAGGTGCAACACCTACCCCTTTACCTCCTCTCTCCTCACCATCCAAGGGCCCAAACACTCCTTTGGTTACAAGCCCCCGACTCCCACAGCTACCTCGACTACAGCTCCTCACACCCGGCATCCTTTAAGGACTCCACCCCGTTCTCTCAGTTCCTTCGCCTCCATCGCATCTGTTCCGATGATGTCACTTTTCTAAAACGGCATTTCTGACATATCTTCCTTCTTCCTTAACCGAGGTTTTCCACCCACGGTGGTTGACAGGGCCCTCAACCGTGTCCGGCCCATCTCCCGCGCATCCGCCCTCACGCCTTCTCCTCCCTCCCAGAAATATGATAGGGTCCCCCTTGTCCTCACTTATCACCCCACCAGCCTCCACATTCAAAGGATCATCCTCCGCCATTTCCGCCAACTCCAGCACGATGCCACCACCTAACACATCTTCCCTTCACCCCCCCACCCCCGCGGCGGCATTCCACAGGGATCGTTCCCTCCAGGACACCCTGGTCCACTCCTCCATTACCCCCAACAACTCATCCCCATCCTACGGCACCTTCCCATGCAACTGCAGAAGGTGCAACACCTGCCCCTTTACTTCCCCCCTCCTCACCGTCCAAGGGCCCAAACACTCCTTTCAAGTGAAGCAACGCTTTACTTGAAACCTCCTTCAATTTACTCTACTGCATTCGCTGCTCCCAATGCGGTCTCCTTTACATTGGAGAGACCAAACGCAGACTGGGTGACCGCTTTGCGGAACACCTTCGGTCTGTCCACAAGCATTACCCAGACCTCCCTGTCGTTTGCCATTTCAACACACCAACCTGCTCTCATGCCCACATGTCCATCCTTGGCTTGCTGCATTGTTCCAGTGAAGCCTAATGCAAACTGGAGGAACAGCACCTCATCTTCTGATTAGGCACTTTACAGCCTTCCAGACTTAACATTGAGCTCAACAACTTCAGACCATGAACTCTCTCCTCCATCCCCATCCCATTTTTTAATCTTTTTTCCACCATTTTTATATTTTTTATCCACTTTTTTTTAATTTTTATGCATTTATCTGAGGTTTTATCCCTTTTTTTTATCCCCGCTTCTATCCCTTTTTCTGCTTTTATTTGAGTTCCAGTGCCTGCAGTCTTTCCTTTTTGTGTTGACGCAGGCAATTCTGGTTGCTTACTCTAGACAGAGAGCTCAGCACAGACCATTGAGTAAAGTTGTCACATCCCTGACAGGGTGGTGTATGTATTTACCAAGCTATTGAGGAAGGAGGCAAATGTTTTCCATTTTACTGTAACGTTACTTCTGTAAATATGTGCGGTAAAAGTTTGAAATAGAATTGATAAAATTTTCGCTGATCTCCTGACCAAAAGACCTATTGCAGGTTAATGCCCCAGCAAGATATCAGTGGTTATTTGTTGATTAGCAATCTTGCTACCCCTGTGTTGGTGTGATGTGTGTTGTGTTATTTTAAGGTGGCTGTTTGTACTATGTGGGGCCAAAGAAGGATGAGAAGAGAGAAGTAGTGGCAGATCAAGACAAGCGGCGGCAAATATTCCTGGAATGTCACTTCTCTGATATCGGCAGCCACCTGGGTCAGAAAAAAACTGTGCACAGGATCCAAAGCCGATACTATTGGTTGGGAATTGTAAAGGATGTTGTTGATTGGGTAAGGAAGAAACCGCAAAAAAAAAATCAGTGACTAACAACTGACAAGTTTTTTAAACTTGAGTTAACTCTATAGAATCTGAAACTCATGAGCCTTTAGTCCCTACCCTAGACCCAGGGTAATGCTCTGGAATTAAAAGTCTGATGATGACCATGAAACCATTGTCGATTGTTGTAAAAACCCATCTGGTTCACTAATGTCATTTAGGGAAGGAAATCTATTGGCCTTACCTGGTCTGGCCTTTGTGTGACTCCAGACCCACAGCAATGTGGTTAACTCTTAAATGATCTCTGAAGTGGTCGAACAAACCACTCAGTTGTAACAAACTGCTACAGAGTCACAAAAAAGGAATGAAACCAGCATCGACCTAGGCACCGGAAATGATAACGACAATCTCAGCCCCAAGACCCTGCAAAGCCCTCCTTATTAACATTTGGGGGCTAGTGCCAAAATTGGGAGAGCTGTCTCAGACTAGTCAAACAATAGCCTGACATTATCATCCTCATGGGATCATACCTTACAGATTATGTCCCAGACACCATCACCACCATCCCTGGGTATGTCCTGTCCCACCGGCAGGACAGACCCAGCAGAGGTGGGGGCACAGTGGTATACAGTCGGGAGGGAGTTGCCCTGAGAGTCCTCAACATTGACTCCGGACCCCATGAAGTCTCATGGCATCAGGCCAAAGATGGACAAGGAAACCTCCCTCCCTCAGCTGATGAATCAGTGCTCCTCCATGTTGAACATCACTTGGAGGAAGCACTGAGGGTGGCAAGGGTGCAGAATGTTCTCTGGGTGGGGCACCTCAATGTCCATCACCAAGAGTGTCTCGGTAGCACCACTATTGACCGAGCTGACTGAGTCCTAAAGGACGTAGCTGCTAGACTGGGTCTGCGGCAGGTGGTGAGGGAACCAACAACAGGGAAAAACATATTTGACCTCAACCTCACCATCCTACCTGGAGCAGATGCATCTGCCCATGACAATGTCGTTCGGAGTGACCACCGCACAGTCGTTGTGGAGACGAAGTCCCGACTTCACATTGAGGATACCCTCCATCGTATTGTGTGGCACTACCACCGGGCTAAATGGAGTAGATCTCAAACAGATCTAGCAACTGAAGACTGGGCATCCATGAGACTGTGGGCCATCAGCAGCAGCAGAATTGTACTCAAACACAATCTGTAACCTCATGGCCCAGCATATCCCCCACTCTACCATTACCATCAAGTCAGGGGATCAACCCTGGTTCAATGAAGAGTGCAGGAGGGCATGCCAGGAGCAGCACCAGGCATACCTAAAAATCAGGTGTTAATCTGGTGAAGCTATAACACATGTTTGGCACACATTAGTCCTAAGCAGCAAGTGATAGGGCTAGGCGACCCCACAACCAACAGATTAGATCTAAGCTCTGTAGTCTGCTACATCCAGTTGTTAATGATGGTGGACAATTAAACAACTCACAGGAGGAGGAGGAGGAGGAGGCTCCACAAATATCCCCACCCTCAATGATGGGGGAGCCCAGCACATCAGTGCGAAAGATAAGGCTGAAACATTTGCTACAATCTTCAGCCAGAAGTGCTAAGTGGATGATCCATGTCAGCCTCCCCTGGAGGTCCCCAGCATCACAGATGCCAGTCTCTAGCCAGTTCGATTCACTCCATGTGAAAGTAAGAAATGGCTGAAGGCACTAAATAATGCAAAGGCCATGGGCCCTGACAACATTCTGGCAATAGCCCAAGGCTTGTGCTCCACAACTTGCAGTGCCCCCAGCCAAGCTGTTCCAGTACAGCTACAACACTGGCATCTACCCAGCTATGTGGAAAATTGCCCAGGTATGTCCTGTACACAAAAAGCAGGACAAATCCAACCCAGCCAATTACCGCCCCATCAGTCTACTCTCCATCATCAGTAAAGTAATGGAAGGGGTCATCATCAGTGCTGTCAAGCAGCACTTGCTTAACAATAACCTGCTCACTGATGCCAGGTTTGGGTTCCGCCAGGGCCACTCAGCACCTGACCTCATTACAGCCTTCGTTCAAACATGGACAAAAGAGCTAAACTCTGAAGTGAGGTCAGAGTGCCCTTGAGATGAAGCATTTGACCAAGTGTGGCATCAAGGAGCCCTAGCAAACCTGGAGTCATTGGGAATCAGGGGGAAAGCTCTCTGGAGGTTCGAGTCATACCCTAGTACAAAAGAAGGTGGTTGTGGTTGTTGAAGGTCAGTCATCTCAGCTCCAGGACATCATTGCAGGAGTTCCTCAGGGTAGTGTCCTCAGCCTAACCATCTTCAGCTGCTTCATCAATGACCTTACATCATGTCAGAAGTGGGGCTGTTCACTGATGATTGCACAATGTTCAGCACCATTTACGACTCCTCAGTCTATGTCCAAATGCAGCAAGACCTGGACAATATTCAGGCTTGGGCTGACAAGTGGTAAGTACATTTGTATCTCACAAGTACAATGACCATCTCTATCAAGAGAGAATCTAACCATTGCCCCTTGATGTTCAGTGGCATTACCATCACTGAATCCCCCACTATCAACATCCTTGGGGTTATTATTGACCAGAAACTGAACTAGACTAGCCTTATAAATACTGTGGCTACAAGAGCAGGTTGGAGGCTAGGAATCCTGCAACGAGTAACTCACCTACTGATTCCCCAAAGCTTGTCCACCATCAACAAGGCACAAGTCAGGAGCGTGATGGAATATTCTCCACTTGCCTGGATGAGTGCAGTTCCCACAACACCGAATAAGCTTGACACCATCCAGGACAAAGCAGCCCACTTGATTGGCACCAAATCCACAAATATTCACTCCCTCCACCACCGATGCACAGTAGCAGCAGTGTGTACCATCTACAAGATACACTGCAGAAATTCACCAATGCTCCTTCGACAGCCCCTTCCAAACCCACGACCATTACCATCTAGAAGGACAAGGGCAGCAGACACATGGGAACACCACCACCTGGAAGTTCCCCTCCAAGTCACTCACCATCATGACTTGGAAATATATCACCGTTCCTTCACTGTCGCTGGGTCAAAATCCTGGAACTCCCTCCCTAACAGCACTGTGGGTGTACCTACACCACATGGACTGCAGCGGCTCAAGAAGGCAGCTCATCAACACCTTTTCAAGGGTAACTAGGGATGGGCAATAAATGCTGGCCCAGCCAGCGACACCCACATCCCGTGAATGAATAAAAAAAATCATTTGTCCTTATTTACTCCATCTAAAGCGCTTATGAATTTGAACATGAATTTAAATCTTGCCTGAGTTTTCTCTGCTCTAAGGCTTCTGCCGTGTTAGCTGGAGACCCAGCTTCTCCAGTCTCTCGAGTTAACCTTGTTTAACGAGCTTTATCATTTGGAGAGTTTTTGCTATGTTTATGTTATGAGTGACTATGTTTAATTGCTGGTTGGTTGAAAAGTGATTTTTCTAAAGGACCATTTCTTATTTTTGTGTTGAAACTGTAGATTAAAATGTGCGACACCTGCCAGCATGCAGAACACTACAAGAATATGTCACGCAAGTACCCACCCTTGAAAGTGACCCGACCATGGGAAATCCTCGGCTTTGACCTCATCGGTGAGTCACCTTTTCAGTTGTGATTGTTTGCGAATATTTAGTTTTTACAAAATCTAATGGTATTTGTGTCTTCTCAGGTCCTTTCCCAGAAACCACCTGTGGAAATACCTATGTACTGACAGTCACTGACTATTTTACCAAGTGGGTCGAAGCCATTCCAATAATGAAGAAAGATGCTTTGTCAGTAGCCAAGGGGTTGGCTACCACCTTTTACAGGTATTCCCTTTAAAATGTGTTGGCTTATTCTGGAATTTCTCCTATTTTAGACATCAGTTATTTGTTTCTTTTTGTAGATTCCTTGTTGTAAGTAGAAAAGGGTGGAATTTTACTCTTAAAGCAATGTCCGAGACACGTGGCCTATCTGGAACCTTAGAGCTAGGTACAGAGTTTCATTCAATGCACCCATTGCTTTTCAGATATCAAGCTGCAAATACAGATCCTGAAGTTCTATAGCTTTGGGGTAAAAGCTCTTTCCAAACCTCCAGACTCTCAAAATCCTGGACCGTCAGGGTTGTCGTATGAGGAGAGTTTAAGTAGATTCCCAAGAATTTAGAAGAATGAGGGGTGCTTTCATTGAAACATATAAAATTCTTAAAGGGGCCTGACACGGTCGACACTGAGAAGCTGTTTACCCTGACTGGAGCATCTAGCAAATGGAGACACAGTGTCGAGATAAGGGGTCAGCCGCTTAGAACTGTGATGAGGAGAAATTTCCTCAGAGGATTGTCTACCTTTGGAATTCTCTTATCAAAGGGGGCTGTAGATGCTCCATCATTGAATATATTCAAGACTCTGATGGGACAGATGTTTGGGCACGAAAAGAATCGAGGCATATGGGATCAGGCGTGAAAGTACAGATGAGGTAGAAGGTCAGCTGTTATCATATTGAATGGCAGAACAGGCTCACGGGGCCGAGTGGCACTGCTCCTATTTCTTAGGTTCTTTAAAACTTGGAACAGGATGAAGCAGTTGGTTAGAACTATAAGCACCAATTGAATGGGGTTAGGTGGGTTTCACGGACTAGTTTGCTGGGCCTGGAGAAATGACAATGGCCCTCAGAATGAGGATGGGCCGTCTGCTGCTTCACACATTGTAAAACAGTGTGGATGCTGTCCTGGTTATTTTGTTTTGTAGCCCCTCTCACAGACTGCACCTTAAAAAATGTTTTTCTAATTTGTCTTGCTTGTAGTTCAAATTTTCTATAAAACATTTTTAGAAATGCATAACATTAACACTGTGACATCAGTGAGTGCCCTTTAATCATCTCATATTCCTTACAAACATGTGAATTTGGAGCAGGAGTAGGCCATTCAGCCCTTCAAGGCTGCTCTGTCATTTGATAAGATCATGGCTGATCTGATTGTGGCCTCAACTCTACTTTCCTGTCTACTCCCTATAACATTTGACTTCCTTGTTAATCAAGAATCTATCTAACTCGGCCTTAAAAATATTCAATGACTCTGCCTCCACTGCTTTCTGGGTTAGAAAATTCCACAGCTTAAAAGCCCTCTGAGAGATAAAAGTTCTCCTCATCTTTGTGTTAAATGGGAGACTCGTTGTTTTTCAACTATGCCCCCTAAACCCACACCCTCCTTGTGGGTCTGATCGGTGACAGTTGGCGCTGATGGGCCGTAATTGTAATGGCAGCAGAAGAAACCTTGATCCATTCTGCAATGCTTGCTTCTAAATCTGAGACTTGTGTAGATGAAGTGGTGCTGTTTGATTGGAGCGTTCTCTTATCCCCACATCACTCAATTGTTAGCCTCATGCATGTTATTTATTTGACACAGGTTTGGGGCTTCAAAAGACATATTCTCCAATGAAAGCAGAGTATTTTGTGATGAGGTAATGGGTATTTTCATATGGATATTGTATGGATGCACACGTGTGTCGTGCGTGTTTTGTAAGTGTGTACATACTGGATGAAAACTGAAAATTTGTTAAATCCTGCCATCAGTCAACATAAGTACATATCAGACAGCAAGTCTTTTTTCCTCCTTGCTCCCCCAACCCCATGATGGACAGTGGTGACTATTATCCTGTTAATTACATGGAGTGACATGCTTATAGTCTCTAGCTGTACAAAGTCCTGTTAGACCACACCTGAAGTTACTGTGTTCAGCTCTGGGAAAAGCAGCTTATGAAGGATATATTGGTCTTGGAGGGAGTACAGCACAGATTTACCAGAATGATACCTGGATTCCAAGAGTTAAACAATGGAGGAAGATTACACAAACTAGGATTGCGCTGTCTGGAATTTAGGCGGTTTAGCAGTGATTTGATGAAAGCTTTCAAATTATTAAGGAGAATAGATAGGGTAGAGAGAGAAACTATTTCAGCTGATTGGGAAATCTAGGGACTAGGGTGCATAGTCTAAAACTTACAGCCATTACCCATTACCTCAGCCAAGATCTTTCAGGAGTAAAATTAGAAAACACTTTCACACTAAAGGTTAGTAAAAGTTTCAAACTCTTCCACAAATGCCAATTAATACTAGATCAATTGTTAATTTTAAAAATGTGATTGATAGATTTAACCAAAGGTATTAAGGGGTATGGGGCAAAGGCAGGTAAATGGAATTAGGCTGCAGATCAGCCATGATCTCATTAAATGGTCATATAGGCTCAAGGGGCTAAAGGGCCTCTTACTGTTCCAATGTTCCAATGCCTAGTGTGACTTTGCACTTCAATAATTGTAAGATCTCCCTGTATATCAAGTTGGTATTTTATTCTTTCTCCCCCCCTCCTGTCCCTCTGTGGAAACTTGGCCCCTGACTTTTGTTGCACATTCCACAGATCGTGAATTTGTGATCACAGCATCAATTTTATTAACTGGTATCCTCCAGTTCAGCTTACTTTCCCAATTCTAAAAGAGGAGTGAAGAAAACTCTCTTGTTTCTAGTTTCTCATTAAGCACTTTTGTGCATATTTCACAGAACAATTTTTTTTGTTGTCGTTGAAATATTCTGTTTATCCTTGGCCCATTTGTCAGTGTCTGAAATGTTTAATATTGTGCTGGGGGTAGAATTTGTGTTTCTCTGGCTTTACATCCTAAACTCGTGTTTTGCTTACTTTCTATAGGTGAGCAAAAACCTGTTTGAAAGATGGAACATTAATCACAAAGTGACTCCTGCTGAACACCTTCAGCACACAGGACTCGACGACAGAACCAATGAAATATTGAAAGCAGCAATTAGAAATACAGTGAACTCCAAGCAGGGGGAATGGGATGACTGCTTGGATCCCATCCTGTTTGAGTTTCGGACCTCAGTAAATTCAAGTACTAAGTTTACACCCTTTTTCCTGCTTTATAATCGAGAAGCTCGGCTGTCATCTGAGGTAGGATTGCAATCTGCTGTTATCCTCCAGTTACTATGAAGCAAAGTACAGGCTGTTGATAAATAGTTTATACATAGTGTTACGTGATACTTCTTTAGTGAACTCACGACTGGTTCTGACGGAAGGTCTTTGACCTGAAATGTCAACCCTACAGGTGCTGCCTGAGCTGCTGAGCGTTTGCAGCATTTTCTGCTTTTGCCACATTCGGCGTTTGTAACGGTTAATGTAGTGGGGTAATTTGATACAGTGAGTTTCAGTTGTGATCTGGATGTGGTTTACACCCAGGCAGCACAAGGCAGGAGGGAGAATCTATGCCAGAAGACCATCGAGAGACAGTCTCCACTCCTTTCCCAGGACTAGGTGGCCAGTGTTAGTTCTGCTTTGGGAGGTCCCATTCCAAACTGAGTTTGATAACTTGCCCGAGTATCAGAACCTAGGAACTACCAGGTAAATAGACCCCTGACCAGATTCCAATATAAGCACACAGTCCACAAACACGAGCCAGGAATGGTTGGATGTGAGTTTAAAGTACGTGTAAATGAGTAATGGTCCCAAAAAACTTAACCAGCTGAGTCAGAAGGTTGAGTTCTTGACCCAAGGTTTAAGCTGACAATACTGAGGAAGTGTTGCACCCTTTCAGATGATACGTTAAACTGCAGCCCATCTGCCCCCTCAAGCACACATTAGAGATCCCACAGCCACAATTTCAAAAAAACCTTATCTGTTCCCATTAATATTTTGAAAACCTCCATCAATATCACCCCTTAACCTTATAAATTGCAGGGGAATACAACCCTAGTTTGTGTAATCTCTTTTGTAATTTAACCCTTGGTGCCAGGGATCATTCTGGTAAATTTACACTGTGCTCCCTCCAAGGCCAATATATCCTTTCTAAGGTGTGGTGCCCAGAACTGTGCAGTTTCTCCAGGGCTTTGTGTAGCTGAAGCATGATGTCTACCCCCTCATATTCTAATCCTCGAGATAGAAAGACCAACATTCCACTGGCCTTTTTGATTATTTTCTGTACCTGTTCAGGACATTTTAATGACTTATGTACCTCGACCACCAACCCCCCCCAAATCTCCCTGGACCTCCTCTGTTTCCAGCTTTTCACTGTTTGGAAGGTCCCCTTTTTAACCATTTTCATATCCAAAGTGGATGACCTCCCATTTGTCCACATTGAAATCCATTTGCCACAGTTTTACCCATTCACTTAATCCATCAAAATCTCTTTGTAGATAGAAGGATAAAATTACAGGGCTTACAATACCACCTAGTTTTGTGTCATCAGTAAATTTGGATATTGGATTTCTAATTCATCATCTAAGTCATTAACAAATTCAGTAAATAGCTGAGGTCCAACACAAATCTTTGTCGGACACCATTAGTAAGATCCTCTGCCCATTATCCTACTTTCTGTCTCCTTCCACATAGTCAATGTCCCAACCAGCTCAATAACCTGCCCTCAATTCCTTAAAGCTTCAACTTAGCTAACAGTCACTTATGAAGGACTTTATCAAATACCTCCTGAAAGCCCATATAAATAACATCCATAGACATTCCCTTGTCCACTGCTTTAGTCACCTCTTCAAAAATTTTAACTGGATTTGTCACACCTAACGTACCCTTTACAAATCCTGATGGACTGAAACTCCAATTATGTATAAAGGAATCACAACAATAAAATATTCCATTGCAGTAAAATAATGAGAGTCCCACCCTGAGTGCATATGCTCATCAATCCATCAAACTCCTGTTAAAAGCTCTTACAAAGAAAGGCACAGAGAGCTCAGGGACTGATTTGTCCAGAGTCTAAGGGATTGTAATACTGAGACCGGGGGTGGTCTTCATTGTTAATGACACTCTTTACCTTTGTTAAAGTTCTGCAAGAGCAATTTTTGTGCCTGCCTGGTTCTGCATTTGGTAAAGTTCAAATTCTGTGCTTAAATCTACTACAAATATAAAATTACTAATAATAAAGTAACTTTAACTCCCAGCTGTCGCTTATTGGCTTAGTATCTGTAGTTGGGAATTTACTAGAGTTTATAATTAAGAATAGGGTGACCAAACACCTTGAAAATATTCTGCTGATCAGAGAGAGAGACTGGATTTCCTAACGAATAAACACCATTACCCAAAATGAATTTCCTTATGAATATTGAAGTGAAATTGAATTCAACTGAAATGAAATGTTAATATTCGTGTGTTTTCAGGGAAAATTTGAAATTGCACATGAGTACAGATTGCCAGAAACCTGTGGTATCAAAACTGAAAGCATAGATGAGTTCACCAATTCTGTGAGTGAGCAGCAAAATGCAGTTAAAGGAATGGTAAGTGTGGGGAAGCTTGGCAAATGGTCCCTTTTTGTGAGCCAAATCCTTCTGATTTGATGGTGGATATCAGTTAGTAAAGATCTGGATCTTGGAAAAGGCTGAATTTTGAGTCCAGCATTGGTGGTAGTTCCATCCCGGGAACAGTCACGATTGTTTGCTATATTAGTCAGCTGAGTGAAAGTGTGGATGAGTGGAGTTGTGTCCAGGCAAAATCACAGTTCAATTCTGCAAGTTATATCCACTTCATCGTGTCATTTTTATAATGTCTCTCTAGTTTGAGGCTTCTTATACTTGTCCTGCCGAGAAATAGCTGCTTCGACAGCTAATGTATGAAGTAACAGACAAGAAAAGCTTCCGGGTGGGTGGGGCTGGGCCTGTAACAGTAAACAAATTCTACCTGCAGGTTTCCTAATGATTTTGATTTGAAGACTTAGAAAGGTTTGAAGGTTTTCTGTGTGTCGGAGACTGAACCTCCTTCCCAACCATTTTGTAAGCCAACTGATCCATGCACAGCTTACAAAATAAACCTGTATTTGAAGAATATTCACCAAACTCACACATTAGCTATTTGCTGAACCTTGACACATAACTTGTATCTTATTTTAACTTCAGCCTTAAAAGCTTTTTAAAAATTGTGCGTCACCACTGACTGTGAAGTGGTTTTATGTTGGAAATATCGAAGAGGAAGATGAAATCTCCGAGCTCTGTTAATAGTTAGTTGTGTTTTGACTCTCTAGGTGATCGCTAACATGACTGCCGCTCATAAACGGGAAAAGAAGAATGCAAAGAGGAAAGCCAGGAAAGGAATTGAGCTCACTGCTGAAGAGGAGGTCTTTCCAGGCAACTCCAACCAAACAACTAAAAAGCACAAGAAAAGCCACTTTCTTTCTTTCCAAATCGAAACAACTTTGTCCTCTGAGCACAATGTGAATAGTGGATTGGTGTGAAATGGCTTTTCAGTGATGTACAATAATACCAAGGAACTGAAGGAGAGAAATTGTTCAAATGAATCCTCCTTGGAATGTCATCTCAACAATGGTGTAGGTGACAGCGAAGAAATCCCAGCACACAGTCCCAGCACTGTGCGCCTGGCATCGAGCAGTCCAAATGCCAACTGTGAAGTTGACTGTGAATCTGATCAAAGCATCTTGCATCCAAATTACTTTATACACAGACAGCATTAACTGTCAATAGGAAAATACTGTGGATGCTGTTCATTCATTAAAGTTCAGTTGTTTGTGCTGAATTTGCTTTACAATTTGCACCATGTAAATATCTAATACCTGCTGAAATCCATCATTGTAAAATTATGAGGAATGTGATAAAAAGTGGTTCAGTAAATTTGCAGAATTACATGTAATCACTTCAAAACCTGAAATGATGTCCCAGCAGACCGATCGTGTCAGCCTGTTCCTGCCCCACGGAACTCATTTCTCGCTACCTTGACTCGCTTCTCTCTCCCCTTGTCCAGTCCCTTCCCACCTACATCTGTGATTCCTCACATCAACAATTCCAGTTCCCTGGCCCCAACCGCCTCCTCTTCACCATGGACGTCCAATCCTTCTACACCTCCATCCCCCACCATGGACGTCCAATCCCTCTACACCTCCATCCCCCACCATGGACGTCCAATCCCTCTACACCTCCATCCCCCACCATGGACGTCCAATCCCTCTACACCTCCATCCCCCACCATGGACGTCCAATCCCTCTACACCTCCATCCCCCACCATGGACGTCCAATCCCTCTACACCTCCATCCCCCACCATGGACGTCCAATCCCTCTACACCTCCATGCCCCACCATGGACGTCCAATCCCTCTACACCTCCATCCCCCACCAGGATGGTCTGATGGCTCTCTGCTTCTTCCTCGAACAGAGGCCCGAACAATCTCCATTCACCACTACTCTCCTTCGTCTGGCTGAACTTGTTCTCACACTGAACAATTTCTCCTTAAACTCCTCTCACTTCCTCCAAGTAAAAGGTGTGGCTATGGGTACCTGCATGGGCCCCAGCTATGCCTGTCTCTTTATGGGGTATGTGGAACATTCCTTGTTCCAGTCCTACTCCTGCCCCCTCCCACAACTCTTTCTCCGGTACATCGATGATTACTTCGGTGCTGCTTCATGCTCTCGTCGGGACCTGGAAAAATTTATTAATTTTGCTTCCAATTTCCATCCCTGATCATTTCCACATTTCCCTTCCTTGACCTCTCTCAAATTCTGGTGATAGACTGTCCATCAATATCCATTACAAACCCACCGACTCCCACAGCTACCTCGATTACAGCTCCTCACATCCTGCTTTCTGTAAGGACTCCATCCCATTCTCCCAGTTCCTTCGCCTCCATCGCATCTGTTCTGATGATGCCACTTTCCAAAACAGTTCCTCTGATCTGTCGTCCTCCTTCCTTAACCGAGGTTTTCCACCCACGGTGGTTGACAGGGCCCTCAACCGTGTCCGACCCATCTCCAGCGCATCCGCCCTCACACCTTCTCCTCCCTCCCAGAACCATGATAGGGTCCCCCTTGTCCTCACTTATCACCCCACCAGCCTCTGCATTCAAAGGATCATCCTCCGCCATTTCCGCCAACTCCAGCATGATGCCACCACCAAACACATCTTCCCTTCACCCCCCCTCCCCGGCGGCATTCCGTAGGGATTGTTCCCTCCATGACACCCTGGTCCACTCCTCCATCATCCCCTACTCCTCAACCCCCTCCCACGGCACCTTCCCATGCAACTGCAGAAGATGCAACACCTGCCCCTTCACTTCCTCTCTCCTCACCGTCCAAAGGCCCAAACACTCTTTTCAAGTGAAGCAGCATTTCACTTGCATTTCCCCCAATTTAGTCTATTCGCTGCTCCCAATGCGGTTTCCTCTACATTGGAGAGACCAAACGCAGACTGGGTGACCGCTTTGCAGAACACCTTTGGTCTGTCCGCAAGCATTACCCAGACCTCCCTGTCGCTTGCCATTTTAACACTCCACCCTGCTTTCTTGCCCACATGTCTGTCCTTGGCTTGCTGCATTGTTCCAGTGAAGCTCAACGCAAACTGGAGGAACAACACCTCATCTTCCGACTAGGCCTTCCGGACTGAATATCGAGTTCAACAACTTTAGATCACAAACTGTCTCCCCCATCCCCACCCCCTTTCCGATTTTCCCCCTCTTTGTTTTTTCCAATAATTTATATAGATTTTTCTTTTCCCACCTATTTCCATTATTTTAAAATGTATTTCCATCCATTGTTTTATCTCTACCTTTTAGCCTTTTTAGATTCCTTCACCCCACCCCACCCCCACTAGGGCTATCTGTACCTTGCTTGTCCTGCTTTCTACCCTTAATTAGCACATTCCTTAGATAATATCACCACCTTCAACACCTCTTTGTCCGTTTATCTGTGACATCTTTTGGTTATCTCCACCTATCACTGGCCCTCTATCCCCCACCCCGCCTTTAAACCAGCTTATATTTCACCCCTTTCCTATTTTTACTTAGTTCTGTTGAAGGGTCATGAGGACTTGAAACATCAACTGTGCTCTTCTCTGCTGATGTTGCCAGACCTGCTGAGTTTTTCCAGGTATTTTTGTTTTTGTCCCCCTATCTTAATCCGAATGGGCCGGATCCACATCAACCACTGTAAACCATCTCATCTTAGTCTGCTGCAGGACAAATACAGCTTATAGATGTCGGAGAGACAGGGAGAATAGGCTGCTCGAGTAATAAGGAGTATTTATTTAATTCTGTGCGCCTTATACTGAGGAATTGGTGCTGAAAATTGAACTGGTGCCAGAATTGGCAATAATACACTCTTAGGTTGTCCCTAAGGAGTCAAGGTCCCTTAATACTGCCCTAACCTCGGAAAGGTGTTGCTACTGCACTAGATAGGAGCTTGGTGCCTGTCCCTCCTCGTCCCACCCAGGATCTATCCTAGTCCCCCTCCTATTTCTCATCTACCTGCAGCCCCCGTTGAAATCATCCAAATGCACAACATCAGTTCCCACATGGATGCTGATAACACCCAGCTCTACCTCACCACCTCTCTCTTGAACCCTCCACTGCCTCTAAATTATCAGACTGCATATCTGACATCCAAAACTGGAGAAACAGAAATTCCACCCCCCCACCCTACTAAATATTGGGAAGACCGAAACCATTATCAATGATCCCCACCACAAACTCGACTCCCTAGTCAACTACTCCATTCCTCTCCCTGGCAACTGTCTGAGGTTAAACCAGACTGTTTGCCACCTCAGTATCATATTTAACTCCAAGATGAGCTTCCAGTCACAAATCCTTGTCATCATTAAGACCGCTTATTTCCAATTTGTAACATCACTTAATGCTGCCCTGTCTCAGCTCAAGTTTTGTTTTTGCCATCGTTCCAAACTCTACACTCCTGATCGAACCCCCACCTTCCACCCTCCAGAAACTTCATTTAAAATTCAGCCGCCAGTATCCTAACTCACGGCGTGCTCTGTTCTCCTGTGCCCCCTGGGCTTGCTAACCTGCATTGGCTATCGGCCTTGATTTTAGAATTCTCAATTTTGTTTTTGAAATCTCTCCATGACCTCGCCACCTCCCTGTCCCTGTAATCTCTTCCAACCCTCCGAGATCTCTGTGCTCTTCCAATTCTGGCTTTTTATCCACAATTTTTTAATCGCTCTGCCATTGGCAGCTGTGCCATAAGCTCTCAAAGTCCTTTGCCTGAACCTCGCCACATCTCTACCCCCTCTTCGCCCATTAATTCTCCCCCCTAAAAGCTACCTCTGGCCAAGCTTTTGGCCACCAGTCCTAATATCTCATGTGGCTCAGTGTCAAATTCTGTTTGCTAAAGCTCCTATAAAACACCTTGAGATGTTTTGCTATATTAAAGATGCTCTATTTCCTACACCAACTGTTCTGAGATCCCTCTGCGTAAAGGGTTGACAGTTACCGTTGAATCTGCTGCAGTTCTGGGTTTTAATCAGAATTATGCAACACTTTAGCTGCCATCTTCATTAATTGTATTTCTGATTTGTAAATTGAAACAAGTGACACACAGTCATTCAGTCACATGATCTCAGTGCTGTTCACGTGTGTATGCATGTGAACTATAAGCTTTTTGTGCATTTGTATGTAAAAGGATAAGATGAAAAGCTGAGTGAGAGGATTTTTATATCTTTGAGTATTTTGCTTTCTTGGTTACTTATGATAGATGTTTGTTCAGTAAATATCTGCCTGTGGAGTTCATGTTGCCTACAGTTTGTGTGAAGTGTTTTCTATTAAATTTAGTACATGTTAAAACAGTTTCTCCTGGGCCATGCCTAGGGTTAGTCATCATTTTCTATACGACCAGCACTGCTTCAGGCTGATTCCCACTACATACAGCCTAAACACATTTCACATAGGACCCAGACATCCAACTGACATGGGGAGGCGAAAGCAAGGTTCCCAGAGAGGAAAAGCGAGGTGTCTGAACAGCTGCACAATTCCTCTGCAAAGAGATATTTTACAGAATTGTAGCAAGCACTGATAAAGACCAGGTACTCCATTAAGCCTGTCTTATTCTGGTGTGGCGTAACTCCCTACCCCCACATAGGCATCCAATCAGCAGTAAAAAGCAAAAAATAAAACCATGAAAATCCTTCAATCATTTCTGACCCCCGCGCCCTCCTTTTTCCTGGTGCAGGAGAGACTGTTCAGCCCATTGTGCTTGTGCTGGCTTTTTGAAAGAGCTACTCAGTCAGTCCCACTCTCCTGCTCTTTCCCTGTAGCCCTGTGTTTTTTTTTTAAAAACTCTTCAAGCATTTAGCCAATTCCCTTTTATTCTAATTCCACTGCACTTTTAGATAGCGCATTCCAGATCACAACAACTCATGCATAAGAAGAAATGTTTCTTCATGTCCCTCTGGTCAAAGAATTTTGAGGGGACTGGGGACACGCAGTCCCCATTTACCACGTAACCTCTCACACAGACCAACACTGATTTATCATCTGTTCCTTATTCAGCTGGATGAGGGCAAACCACTGATAATGATCTAGAATTGGTAACAGCTATCTTCATCTACAACAAGGGAGAGCAAATAAATCAACAGTTCGAGAATCGGAGGCATGACATTTAACCTTGCTGCATGCATGATGAAAGTGGGCAGTGTATTTTAATTAGCTCCATCTGACAGTAATAGATCCTGTGTGTTGGATTAATGTCTGTATTCTGAGCACTATATTTAATCCTGCAGTGGAGGTTGTTTTATAATATCAAACCTTTGCAGAGATGAGTTTTATTTTCCTATTGTAATTTAAACATTGCATCTGAAAAGCAAATATTCAGAGTTTACTCATAATATGAAGTGATGCTACTGGGAACTTAGTGAAGACATTGAACATATTGTGCATTTAAAGTCTGTAGGTGTTATTAAATCAATGGGTAAATGTGTGGACCAAAGGCTGTGTCCTTGTTCCAGCAGAAGCAAAGTTGTTGCCTGGCTGTGCAGTCACTTGTGTTGGGAACAACTTAATACTTCACAAAATCTTAACTTCGTTTGCCTCTCTCTCACACACTAGATCTCTAATCATATCCTGGCACATTTGGAACTGTGTATTTGTTTATGTAAACCATCAACACATTTAGAAATGTCGTCTTATTTAGTGCTTTATTAATTTGATTATTTATTCTGTATAGATACTTTTTCAAAACAAATGTAAAAAAAATAAACTTCACAACTAATTTTGTCTGTTCACAAATTGGACGAACTGGCTGCATTTTAATCTTGGCATGTATTTCTCTTGTCCCAGAGCATGCAAATTACTATTAAGGATCTGCCCTGTGATTGTGTGTGGTGTGGTTTTCTGGTGAGTGGACGAGGCAAGGGTTTGTTGTCTTGTTCCAAACTGGGTTAAAGAAAATACTCAACACAGCAAACCCGGATCACCAGTTGAAAGCGTGTTTTTAACACTTTAATTTTTTGAACAGGTAGCCCTTGCATTTATATAGCACCTTTCAACATCCTCGGGAAGTGCCAAAGTGCTTTCCAACCAGTGAATTCCTGCTGTTGTGCAGGAAAATGACTTGGTGCAAAATGCCAGTCCAAAGATACTTTTTTTTTTACACTAATTAAGAATCGTAACCAAGCAGAAAGAGATTCCAAAAATGAAGGCTGAGGAATTGGAGGAAAGTACCCAACCTCATTACAATTTTGATCGATGAACCATAAAGCTGAATGGAGAGGATGTTTGGCTCATTGAAAGAGCTACCCAGTTATTTTCACTATTGTCTGCCTCCCTCAATGCCCTCCAAATTTCACTCTTTCAAGTATGCAACCTCTTCCCTTTTGAATTGAGATCCCCTATGATAGGTGGATTCTTCAAAGTTTGGTGACTGAAAAGTGCCAAGTCATTGATCTCTTGAGGGAATTGATACCTTTGTGTTACAGGAGCAGAGGCCATGTTGCCTTGCCCCTCTGTGATCTATTCTCTCCTCCACTGACCAGGGTCTGTACAAGGATGAGTTATATTTCTCATTGCTCCACAACGTCCATCCAAACTGACACACAGATTCCACCTGCACACCCTGACACCAAGCCCCCCCACCCCCGCCCCCCCAACCCCCGGCAGAATTCAATCTTGCCTTCTAAGGCACTAATTTTGTTTTTCCAAGGAGCATTGTCCAGTTTTTTGTTGAAAGAGGAAATTTGCCCATTTACTGCTGGAAGTGAAAGATTTCCTCTGTCATGTTTGTCAGGTATGATGTGGCTGTTATTTTTAGCAAAAGAATTGTTGTGTTTTAGCTTTTCAAACTTTTGGGTTTCATTTTTTTTTGCCTTCCTTTTGTGCCTCAATGTTTGATCTGTTGCGGCTCTACTATATCACCAGTGCCGCCTTATCCCCAAGATAGGGTTCATTGCATGTTTTAGACTCATTTTCTTTGGCTAAGGTACAAGTAAACAGTTTAGTCTATGGGCAAGTTTAAGAAAAGTCTTAAATAATATGCGGTATTAATCCTTGTGGGACGTATTAAAAATGAATTTGAGTTTTGAATAAAAATGAACAGGAGTCTTTCTGCCAGTCTGGGAATTACCGGCCAGAACCTTGCTGAATAAATCGATGAAATTAAAAGTGGTGTACATTGTTGTTCCACTTCAATGTCAAATTCAATTATGTCAGCGCCATGGCTCAGGTGGTAGCCTAAGCCAGACCAAAACTCCCAGTACAGTACTGAGGGAGGGTCTGCCTTTTGGATTGTTAAACAGAGCTCCCGTATGTTCACTCGGGATCCAACAGCAATATTTCGAAGAAGAACAAGGGAGTTTTCCCTGGTGTCCTGGCCAATATTTATCCCTCAAGGACGTTACTAAAACAGATGATCTAGTCACTTATCAAGTTGCTATTTGTGGGAGCTTGCTGTATGCAAATTGGCTGCCTCATTTCCTACCACAGTTTATTGTAGTGGTGACCTGCCTCAGGGCAAGTTCTCTGCCCGTTTCTCCACCCCTCGCAGTCCCTGTGCCGTCCTCTTCAGCTGCTCCTGGGAGCCTCCCATTTTCAACTTCAATGGGCGATATGATTCAGGAAAGATTATGTGAGGTGGTTTCCTTTTGCCTCGTGTGCTTAAACAAATCACAAGGTCTTCTTCCCGAAGGATCCTCTGCCTGTAAGCAGCTGTTGTCCCTCAAGATTCCTGCTCTTCCACCAAAAATTCACTGCTTCCGCCATTGGCTATGGTTGTAACTCTGAGCATGCGACCCTTATGTGGGCCTGGGGCAACTCGCAAAAGGACAAGGACTACCGTCCTCTGAAGTCTTGATCCTGCAATAACAGTGACTACACTTCAAAAAACATTTCACTGGCTGTAAAGTGCTTTGGGCCATTTGGAGATGGTGACAAGCAAGTCATTTTTTATTTGTTTCTGTGTTAGACAGGCTGCAGAGTGACTCAGGCATGTCTGTAAACATTGAGGTGTTCCTTTCTGTAGATGATAGTGTGGCATATTCACGTAGGGACCCAGAGTTCTACTTACCATCATGAACAAGGACCTCAGCACCAGTGAAATAAGGAGTGTTGAGTGTCCAAGTCCATGATAGATCTGCACTGGTCAAGAAGTGGGGGTGGGGGGTGGGGGGAAGAGTCTCAAAAGGAATTGATCACAAGACAAAAAGCATTTTTAAGATTTAACTCCAAGTTTGTTACAGTTACCATCAAGTTTGTTACAGATACCATCATGCTGCATGAGTTTCTTGTGTGGACTGTACATTTCTCCAGGAATCATGATGTGTGAATTAAAGGTTTCTTTACACAATCTGATCGGCTGAAAGTACATTTAGAGTGCGAAGGGACAGCTGACGATGTTCACATCCCCTACAAGGCCAACGCTTGGTCATCCTGAAGCTTTGACTTGGAGGCTTGCATTAGAAGCACAATTGCATTAGGAGACCCAAGGAGTAATGGAGAAAGACTGAATGTCCCACTGGAGAAAGGGGGAAACAGATCATGGTTTTTTTTATGAGCTGGGACATCATAATTTTTTCCAGTTGATGCCAGAATCATTCCTAAAGTTGTATCTGGGATCAAGCTCCTGGTGTACAGGTAGATGAGAATCTTGCAGAATAAATCAAGTAACAAGTAGAATTGAAGTTAGGCAATCTACTGACCTTTTCTCTCCTAGTGTTGGATGGTGTCAGAGTGACCGTACCAGGCATTTTTGAAGGAATTGAGCTATCCTGCTTTTTTAAAAATGGATGATCACATTATTGGCAGATTCACTTAGGGGTCTTGTACCTATAGACATTCTTACATTCTTGAGCAATGAGCTTCATCAGTGACAGACGGTGGTGAGTGTTCTTGGGTTGGCACAGTTCCGGAGGGTGTGGGGGGTGGGTGCTGGTGTCAAAGGAATGGAGCCTGTGGTGGTGTGTTCGATCCCATGCCTAATATTGGAAGGTGGGAAATGCCTCTTTCCTTTTTGGCAGGCCTGTTAACTCGGTTATCAGGCAGGTTTCTAGTACTGCAGATGACTGCTATTGCTTGATCAGCCTGTGAGTTGGAGGAAAGATCTGTCACTGGGGGGTTGGAGAGCCCTGAGGGTGGATTTGGGGGTGTGGGGGAGTACGGAGGTATCTCGGGGTGGATTTGCAAAAAATAATACTGTTTGATACAGAAGTATTAATGAATAATCTATCAATCTATTCTTACCATTTTGTTGATTTAAGATGAAATAACAAATAAGCGGGTTAATTACACAGAAAGGACTACTTCAGTCTAAGGCAACAAATTACAGTTACTGTAAAAGAAAAATTGTTTGACCCAAGAGACAGACAGAGTTTGAAGATGTGTCTATCATTCCCATGGTCACCCTTTCACTTACAGCAGTAAGATGGATAGAAACTCAGGATCAAAAACAGAAAATGCTGGGAAAACTCAGCAGGTCTAGTAGCATCTGTGGAGAGAGAAACAGAGTTAACGTTTTGAGTCCGTATGACTCTTCTCCAGAGCTAAAGAGAAGTAAAAATGTGATGAAATTTATACTGTTTAAGGGGGTGGAGCAGGTGAAGCTGGATAGAAGGCCAGTGTTAGGTAGAGGCAAAGGAGAGATTGACAAAGATGTCATGAATAAAAGGACTAAGTATTGGTACTGGCTAAAGGAGATGCTGATGGTGGCATTAAGGTAAGAAAGCAGAATGTGATAATAGCAGTACTCCTGTTAGACCTGCTGAACTTTTCCAGCATTTTCTGTTTTTGTTTCAGATTTCCAGCATCTGCAGTATTTTACTTTTATCTGAGAAATTCAGGATCCTTGCTTGGCGTATTGACACAAGTGATTACTTGGGCTCACACAGTTATGCTTTTCCGAGATTGAATTGGTGTCTGGAGTGCTATTTCAGGAATGGGAAGCTTATAGTCTTGGAGTATGTGAGCTAAAACCTTTTACCTGAAAAAAAATAGCCATGTGACAGTCTGGAGCTGCCACTAATCCAAGATTACAGAATCATAAATATCACAGCACAGAAGCTCATTCAGCCCATCCTGCCTATGCTAGTGCCAGCTTCTCTGATCACATTCTACTGCTCAGTCCATGTATCCTTTTACATTCCTCCTTTTGCAAGTGATTTATTCAATTCATTTTTAAATGGGATTTAGTTATAATTCCTGTAGAGACCTATAACTTTTACAAAAGAGATTTGAACTTCCATTCAATAGCTGAACGAATGACACAAGATATCACGTTTTGAAACTTTTACTGTAACAAGTGACCAAAATCTCTATTGACTAAGCACTATTTTCTTTTTGTAGGCAACTTATACTTTAACCTCAGCAAGGAACATCTTCTTTTGTACTTATCACACGTTGCACCCTTCACGGAATTGCAGTCTGTATAGTAAACAGTCCACACGCAGTTCATCCTGGTTTCCAATGGGTTCCTATATCTCAGCTTTGACAAGTAGTAACTTCAGGTGACCTTCTTCAGGCATTTTCCTCCATTTCTGGAGAGTTCCTTCCCACCACCAGCAGCAAAACCTGTTGCAATGATTCTTTTTCCCATAGCCAAGCCAGAACAAATCTCCCAGGATCTGTAGAAGGCTACAGGATGTGTCTCTTTGACTAGGGACTGTCCCCTTCTTGCATCCAGCTCTGGTAACTCGCTAAGTCGAGCAGTGACTCTCTCTCTACTGACCAGACAGAATTGCTCTGTTTGTGATATTCACTGAGCCTGGAACCTGATCTCAAAAGTGGTTTCCTCTGCCCTCTTCCCCATGGCAATGTGAAACACATTAGCATTTCTCCCTAGAAAAGATCTTAATTAGCTATCCTTGATCCCGACTCCCTTTCATCTTACAGCTAGGTGGACAGTTTACAGTACAACTGTTTGGAACCTGGTACCTTCAACCCTTTTCTGGGGCTTTGGGAGACTTAGAGATTACTCATTGCAAATCCAGAGACTGCTGCCATTGTCTCTTTACGCAAATATACTTTGTTTTTACTGAGAAGAAGGTGCAATCTAATTCTTCCTTTTATCTTTACCGATCAAACTACCCAGGCTTACTGTCAGGCAGAGTGCAGAACAGGTCATATGACCCCCCCATCATCGATCCTAAATTTAAAGCTACAGTCCCAAAATATAATAAATCTTTTATAAACCTCACAATTGTAACTATAATCTTAGTCTTATTTGCCTCTCTTAAGTGAAGTATCACATGCTCTAATAGCCCTGAGTAGAAAAATTATCTTTTAACTTCCTCTTTTATTCTAATAGTGATAATCTTCAATCCATTCCTGATAGAGAAAAGAGCTCCTTTCTATCTCTGAACATCATGGATTAAAATGTATTTTAAATTCATTCAGTTTTCCTAAAAACAAACTCCAGCAATGAAAAGCTGGTGTCAGTAAAAGTGAGCATGAAGCGGTTGGATTGTTGTACAAACCCAACTGGTTCACTAATGTCCTGCAGGAGAAGGAAAGTCATGTCTTTACCTGGTCTGGCCTAAATGTGACTCCCGTCCTGCACTAACTTGGTTGATTCTTAGCTGCCCTCTAAAGTGAAGGTGCTACATCAGGGTAATAAATCTCAGGTATGCCAGCAACACCCACATCCCGAGAGTGAATTTTGATAACTTCATTGAAAAGAAAATGATGGAATGTAATTAAAGATGTTGCTGATTGAATATTCAGTGTTGGCCTGAGTGAGACTAATTAGTTATAATAAAACAAAATACTCTCTCCAGAGAGGGGCGAACAAATAAACTAATCTGTTAAAGCGCTTCTCTGTAGACTTGTGGAGTTTAGCCTCGAATATTGAAATAAGAATATGATTGCATATCAATTTAAATAAACTGCATCTCCAAATTAAACACTCGTAGATTTGCTGGCACAAGACACTGAATCATCGAGGGAAATGGATTCTTATGGATCAAGTTCAGCTGACAGATGTCAATATTTGAAGGCAGAAGTGAAAGAAATGTCCTGTTAGGGTTAAAAATATTACATACTTGCTTTATTTAATAAAAATACTTGCTAGCAATGGTAGAGTTAGTTCTAAGCCCAATTTAATTCTGTAAAAGTAAAATAAATGGAGTAAGTATAGATAATTTTTATTATGTATTTATTTTCTTCCAAATTTTGTCACTATCTTATGATTTTTAAAAAAATTTTGCACCAACATCATGAGAAACTTACCAGAACAATATAATTCAAAATTGTACATGTGCAAGGCCTCATCTCTCACAGCTCAGACATCATACTTTCCGCGCTGCCATTTTGGTTACACCTTTCTGTCACATCAGTGCAGGCAAACTCCTACAACTGATTTCCTTCTTCAAATTTCTTCCAACACTTCTTACAAGACAGGGCAAGAAACAAGGGGAAGAAGCTTGCTTGTGAAGACGACATTGAGACTAGGATGCTTTGGCGGAGATTGTTTATTGCTTCTTACAAGTGTCTCCACCACTAAGGTGCTTTTAACTACTCTTTATTTTTATCGATTCCCAAGCTGATGAGCAACATTTTTTGGTTTCTCCCACTAAAAATGTAATGAATCCTGCTGTACTTGAATAAAGTTTGCAAAAATCATTGCTAGAAATAAGTTCTACAGGAATGAAAGCTGGATATAGTGACCAGATGTCTAGGAGGAGAAAAGAGTTTGATCCTTTCCAGAAAAAATTGGTACAATGTTCCAGGGAAGGGCATTTATGTAATATTCATAGGACCAAACATATCTTTAGCTGCTGAAATTATTTGAAAGTTTACACAGCTCTTCTAGCCATTTTAAATACAACAACCGGGGCGGGGGGCAACATGGATTTAACTTGTCATTCTCTCACCTTCATTTTCCATCATCCAGCTATTGTAAACATAAATGTTCCAAATGGCACAATTAGCCATCTACTCAGTTCTGGTACTCCTCGTCTGACTGCTTTTTCCTACAGGAATTGAACCAGGAAGAAATGGTGCTTTAATGTTTCTTTAATCCTTTTCAGCCTCTTCATCCTCGTGTGAGGCGTCACTAAAAGTGACTAATTTCTTCCTTTCTGAGTCACCCAGGTCTGGAAATCTAAGTGTACATTCTTCTAAAATTAATTTTTTCAATGTCTTATTTGTTTTTAGCACTTCCCTAACAGTAGCATATTTCAGCATGGTGCTCAATTCTAGCACATCATAGCACGCATCTGGTCTAGTTTGTATGCATAACCAGTTTAGTTGCTCAGTTAAGCTCCTTAGTTGATCTCCTTCTTTCTTAGTTGTAGAGCCTTCTTTTGTGAGGATCTGGCCTGATTTATCGGAATCCTAATAACATTCTCTTGGTAAGACTGTTGAGTCAGGGTTATTCCCAATTTAGTCTGCCTAATATCTAACACTACATACTTAAAAGCTCCAGAAACCTGACTTCCAACTTTTAATTCCTTTATAATTTTACCTATCACAAATTTCTCAAATGTTGGTGTATCTGCTTTTCACAGAATTGTTATGGTGTAGAAGGAGGCCATTCGACCCATTGTGTCTGCACCGGCTCTCTGAGCGTTTTAACTCAGTGTCAAACTCCTGCCTTTTCCCCGTAACCCTGCACATTGTTTCTATTTAGATAATCATCCAATGCCCTCTTGAATGCCTCAATTGAACCTACCTCCACCACATTTCCAGGCAGTGCATTCCAAACCCTAACTACTCGCTGTGTGAAAAAGCTTTTACTCACCTCGCATTTGCTTCTTTTGCAAAACACTTTAAAACTGTGCCCTCTGGTTCACGATCCATTTACAGGATGGAACAGTTTCTCCCTATCTACTCTGTCCAGACCCCTCATGATTTTGAAAACTTCTATCAAGCCTCCTCTTAACCTTCTCCTCTCCAAGGAGAACAGTCTCGACTTCTCCAATCTTTCCTCATAACTGAAGTGTCTCATCCCAGGAGCCATTCTCGTAAGCCTCTACTACACTCTCCCCAATGCGTTCACATCCTTCCTACAGTGTGGCGCCCAGAACTGTACACAATACTCCAGCTGAGGTCTAACCAGTGTCTGATATAAGTTCATCAAAACATCCCTGCTATTGTACACTCTGCCCCTAGTAATGAAGCCTAAAATAATGTATGCTTTAGAAACAGCTCTCTCTACCTGTCCTGCCACCTTTAATGACTTATGTTCATATACACCAGGTCTCTCTGCTCTTGCACACGCTTTAGAATAATATCCTTTATTTTATACTGTCTCTTCATGTTCTTTATATCAAGGTACAAAGTACATCACCTCACACTTCTCCGCATTGAACTTCATCTGCCACCTATCTGCCCACTCCACCAATGTGTCAATGTCCTTTTGAAGCTCTACACTGTCCTCCTCACAGTTTATAATTGTCCCAAGTTTTGTGTTGTCCACAAACTTTGAAATTGTTCCCTGCACACCAAGATCGAGATCATTTATATACATCAGGAAAAACAAGGGTCCCAATACCGACCCCTGGGGAACTCCACTACAAACCATATTCCAGCCTGAAAAATACCCATTAACCATTACTCTCTGTTTCCTATCCCTCAGCCAATTTTGTATCCACATTGCTATTCTCCCTTTTATTCCATGACCTATAACTTTCCTCACAAGTCTGTTGTGTGGCACTGTATCGAATGCCTTTTGGAAGTCTATGTACACCACATCAATGGCCTTGCCCTCAACAATCATCTCTGTTACCTCTTCAAAAAACTCCAAGTTTGTGAGACACGATTTTCCTTTAAAAAATCCGTGCTAACTCATCTGAATCAATCCACATTTTTCCATGTAACTATTAATTCTCTCCTGAATAATTGTTTCTAAAAGTTTCCCCACCAATGAAGTTAAACTGACTGGTCTGTAATTGCAGGGCAGACCTTTACGACCCTTTTTGAACAAGGGCATATTGTCTGCAATTCCCCAGGCCTCCGGCATCTCCCTTGAATCCAGGGAACATTGAAAGATTATTGCCAGTGCCTCTGCAATTTCCACTCTCTCTTCCTTCAATATTCTTAGATGCATCTCACCCGGTCCCAGTGACTTATCAACTTTAAGTACCGACAGCTTATCCAATGCCTCATCCTTATCAATTTTAAACCCTTCCAGTGACTGAGTTTCCTCCTCTGCCACCATGTCCTGGGCAGCATCTGCCTCACAGGTAAGGACAAATGTAAAATATTCATTTAACACCTCAGCCATGCCTCTTGCCTCTATGTGTAACCCCGCTTTTGGTCCCTAATTGCCCCTACTCCTCCTTTTATCACCCTTTTCCTATTGATGTGCTTATAGAATACTTTGGGATCTCCTTTTATGTTAGCTGCCAGTCCATTTTCATAATCCCTCCTTGCTTCTCATATTTATTTTTCTCATCCCTTCTGAACCTTCTGTATTCAGCTTTGGTTCTCAGTTGTACTTGCTACCTGACAGTTGAAGACAATCAGCTTTTAATAGGACAGACCTAACTGAGAAATACCATAGCATAGATGCATCGTTAAGCCCGTCAACACACTTCGTCAACCTCCATAATTTCCCTTCTATATCTCGAGCTTCTTTCAGAGGTTTTAAGAATACTTCTCTTGATCCCCTTGCAAAAATGCTGCTTTAATGTCAATGAATGTACATTCCCATGAGTATGTCACTAGGACTGCCAGGAAGATCCTCAAACTTACTTTTCCTGCTGTTGGGGGGTCTACACTAACTTCCTGGTGCCGCAGCTGTCCCTCAAATCTTCGTGCTACAAGTCTGGCCTTAGCTTTATGCGCACCTTTGGGAAGTACTTTGTACATATTCATTAATGGGACAACATTGGCCGTCCTTTGTCTGACACTTCTCTGTAAATGCCAAACTCTCTCCAACTGTCAAGTTCTTTTTGTTTTGCCTTTACCAATTTACCATCTAACTTGTTAGTAGACATTAGAGATTCTCTATGGTAGGGGGTCCTGCTTGTGTTGCTCCTCGCCTGTTCTTTGTTCCTTGCTCTTGGTAAACTAGGCCCCCTTCTAGATCTCCTGTCCCTATCCCGAACTGCAGACTAAAACTGACAAGTCTGTTTAATCTCAGAATTCACTGGCGATTAAACTCCAAACAACTATTCAGGTTGTGGTTATTTTACAACAAATAGACTTGTGGCTGTAGCCCCACCTCAGGAATATAAACAGTTCTCTACTTTGTGGTGTGGCACTTTGTCCATGTAGCACAGTGCATCATCAAACTTACCAGTGCAACACTATAAAACATCAGCTAATATTTAAAAACATGTACAAATACAAAATATGTAACAAATACAAAAACACAAGCAAATACAAAATATATAACCCTTTCTGTTTGTATTTTGAGCAGAGATTGGACAGAGATGTACATAGCTGTCAGATGGTGAGAAGCAAAGAGTTGTCATAGCTCATGGGTTGGTTTCTGACCCTCAGGTTTTATTTTTGGATCAATCTACAAGCGCACTGGACGGAGAAAATGAATATAATGTAAACAAACACATGAAACTGAGATATGCTGTAAGACTCAGTGTATTTCCACAAAATATAATTTACTTACCTGAAATGAAAGTTGCTTTTGGACTCTTAAGATTGCAGGTCCAGTTTCTGAGTAGAACTCATGCAGCCAGCGCTCACATTAGATGGATACCATGCTCACAGTGAGCAAAGAAAACAACTTATATTTATTTCGCACCTTTCAAATCCTCGGGAAGTCCTGAAGCACTTTACAGCCAATGAAATACTCTTGAAGTGTAGTCGCTGTGTAATGTGGGAAATGCAGCAGCCTATCTGTGCACAGCAGCTCCCACAAACAGCAATGTGATAAACAACCAGATATTTTGTTTTTGTTACGTTGGTTGAGAAATAAATATTGGCCAGGCCACCGGGGAGAGCTCCCCTCTTTATCTTCAAAATAACGCTATGAGATCTTTTACATCCACCTGAGAGGACAGACATGCCGGTTTTTTTTTTAATGTCTCATTCAAGCTACAAAATTTTGAAGGGGCTTGATAGGGAGGACATGGAGAGATTGGGCAGACTTTTGCCCTTGATGGGCGTGCGGGCCTCACTGGCTTGGCAGTGAGCGGGCAGCTGACCCCCGCCAACGAAAGGGGCCCGCCGCCATTTTAAGTGGGCGGGTCACCCGATGGGAAGCGCTATGCACTTCCTGTGCTGGGGCAGGAGGGGGGGCGGGGGGAAGGGGGATTCCCCCACTGTCAGAGTGCGCTCTGTCACGCATGTGCACTAAAGAGCACACATCTCCCTGAGACTAAGCGCTGCCTCAGGGAGATCACTGAAAGTTTTTAAACATCAAGAATAGACAAATAAAAAATTTATTAACATGTTCCCCTCATGTGCCGATGTCACACGAGATGGGACATGTCAATAAAAAGGACATAAAGTTTATTAAACATGTTTAAATCGGACATGAAACTTCATCCCGCCAGTGGATGAGGTTTGATGTATTTTCAGAAGCCCGCTGGGGCTCCTGGCCTGTCTGCCAGCCTTAAGGTTGGACGGGCAGGGCCTTTAATTAGCTTAATGATCCTGTCAATGGCCTCAATTGGCTGATTTCGCTGTCCGCCCGCCTTCCTCGATATTTAAATGGACCAGGGTAATGTTGGGGGTTCCTCCCGATGTCATCCTGTGTCATTTTACCCTCAGCGAGCGGGCCCTGCTCCCAACGGAAACATTCTGGCCATTGTTTCCGCTGATTGGGGAACCTCAAACATGGGCGTACAGTCTCAGGGTAAGGGGCTGATCATTTAGGACTGAGAATGAGGAGAAAATCTTTCACTCCAAGGATTGTGAACCTTTGGAATTCTCTAACCCAGAAGGTTGTGGATGCTCCATCGTTGAATATATTATAAACTGGGTTAGACAGATTTTTGGTCTCCCAGGGAATTAAAGGATATGGGGAGAAGGAGGGAAAATGGTTTTGAAGCCCAAGATCAGCCATGATCATATTGAATGGCGGAGCAGACTCAATGAGCCGAATGGACTACTCCTGCTCCTATCGTGTTTAAAAGACAGCACTTCCAACAGTGCAGATCATCCTCTGTACTGCTCTGGAACTGTCAGCCTGGATTACATCTCCACAACTTTCTGTCTGGGAGGTGGGAACGGTATCACTGAGCCAAAATGGAACCTTAAATAAACAAATGGCATAATAGGCCCAAAGGTGCAGAATAACGAGGGCTGTCCACTGGGTTAAAGGGAAGGAAAGTCTGCGGCTGGCGCAGTGCTTGTGGTTTCATTCAGTTCAATGGCAGACATGACCAGCCCTACACGAAACCAACACGAAAATCCAACTATGGAAACTTCACTACTGGCTGGTCACTCTGCCCCCCTCAGCCATAACACAGTCTCCTAGTGAGGGAGACTGTAATACAGCCACAGAGTCACAGAGACAATGGCAAATGGAATTTAATCCTGAGAAGTGTGAGGTGGTGCATTTTGGGAGGACTAACACGGCAAGGGAATACACAATGAATGGTAGGACCCTAGGAAGTACAGAGGATCAGAGGGACCTTGGTCTCCATGTCCATAGATCCCTGAAGGCAACAGCACAGGTGGATAAGCTGCTTAAGAAGGCATATGGGATACTTGCCTTTATTAGCTGAGACATAGAATATAAGAGCAGGGAGGTTATGTTGGAGCTGTGTAAAATGATAGTTAGGCCACAACTGGAGCACAGTGTGCAGTTCTGGTCGCCACACTGTAGTAAGGATGTGATTGCACTGCAGGGTCCAGAGGAGATTCACTATGATGTTGCCTGGGCTGGAGTGTTTCAGCTATGAAGAGAGGTTGGATAAGCTAGAGTTGTTTTCCTTGGAGCAGTGAAGGCTGATATAGGTATACAAAATTATGAGGGGCATAGATAGGGTAGATAGGAAGAAACTTATCCCCTTAGCGGAGGTGTCAATAACCAGGGGGCGTGGAGTTAAGGTAAGGGGCAGGAGGCTTAGAGGGGATTTGAGGAAAAAAATTTTCACCCAGAGGGTGGTTGGAATCAGGAACTCTGCCTGAGGGGGTGGTAGAGGCAGAAACCCTCACAACATTTAAGAAGTATTTAAATGAGCACTTGAAACACTATAGCATACAGAGGTATGGGCCAAGTGTTGGAAAATGGGATTAGAATAGTTAGGTGCTTAATGGCCGGCACGGGCACGAAGAGCCGAAGGGCCTGTTTATGTGCTGTATAACTCTGTGACTTTATTACAGTCTCCTAGTGTGGGAGGCTGTAATACAGTTTCCTAGTGTGGGAGGCTGTATTACAGTGTCCTAGTGTGGGAGGCTGTAATACAGTGTCCTAGTGTGGGAGGCTGTATTACAGTGTCCTAGTGTGGGAGGCTGTATTACAGTGTCCTCGTGTGGGAGGCTGTAATACAGTCTCCTAGTGTGGGAGGCTGTAATACAGTCTCCTAGTGACAACGAGTAACAAATCAGATAAAAGCAAAATACTGCAGATGTTGGAAATCTGAAACAGAAACAGAAAATGTTGGAAAAACTCAGCAAGTCTGACAGCATCTGTGGAGAGAGAAACAGAGTTAATGTTTCAAATCCTCAACATATGGACTCGAAACGTTAACTCTGTTTCTCTCTCCACAGATGCTGTTAGACCTGCTGAGATTTTCCAGCATTTTCTGTTTTAGTAACAGACCAGTTCTGTGCTGATCCAAATCTGTGATAATGTTATGACGAATGGAGTCACATTGGGATCCTCTCATATCACCAAAGCCAAACAGCAAAGGGACATCTGACCACATGGAGTTCAGAGAATGGACATTCTAAATGTTCTTTTGTTCCATGTCAGATATGATTGTTTTTATAGAGATAAAAACAAAAAAAAATTATAATACTAGAGATAAAAACAAAAAAACTGCAGATGCTGGAAATCCAAAACAAAAACTAAAACAGAAATACCTGGAAAAACTCAGCAGGTCTGGCAGCCTCGGCGGAGAAGAGCAGAGTTGACATTTCAAGTCCTCATGACCCTTCAACAGAACTAAGTAAAAAAACAATTTTAGATCTTGAACTCTCTCCCCCATCCCCACCCGCTTCCCGTTTCTTCCCCCTCCTTTTTGTTTTTTCCAATAATTTATATAGATTTTTCTTTTCTCACCTATTTCCATTATTTTTAAATGTATTTCCACGTGAGGAATGAATGAAGAAAGGAAACCTGTAGTTTAAGCTGATGCAGCGACAGGTACTCGGACGGGAGACTGGAGACGATACAACCGTGAATCATTCGGACACAACAGACTACAGGAGAACATCAGTCAGTGAGCACAGCAATAACTCTGATAAAGAATTGTAATTCAGAGACACTCTGAGAGTGACAAACACTGAATCAGTGAATTATCTGACCACATGCAGCCATCTCAGTTTATGGATCACCTGCAGGATGGACCACCACACAACAAAGTAATTCACAGCCCAAAGTCCCAAGACAGCTTTTAAATTCAGATTGATTCCAAAAACACAAAATAAAGACAGAAATGAATATTTTTATTTCACACAGTTCATCAGAAGATTATAGTAAGATACTCCTTTTGCATTCTCGTACAAAGCATCTTTAAACAAGTTCTGGTCCATTTTAATTTAATTTTTTCTCTTTAGAGAGGGAAATTGATGTGCTGACAGGCTTTGGCCGATGCTGCTGTGACTCAGTTGACCACCAGGAGGTGCACTTGTAACATGTGGCAAGCTAGCCTTCGATTTGCTTTTTGCCCTGGAGGAAAGCTATGTGCTTTACACTGTCTTTCTCCAAGTTTCTGGGAAAGTTTGAAAATTTAACAACTTTGTATTTGTGAATGTGAACTGGCATCTAGCATTCCAACACCCAGCACAATGCAAATCCAACATAATTTTATTCCCCTGAATGTCATGGCAGAAATTGTGTTCACAAACCTCGCTCATTTCAAGATTCTCGGCACTGATTCTAAAATCAGTCCTCTTAAACATCTATTCATCTAAAATACATATTTTATAGATGCTTCTTTTACAACCTCCACCAACTAGAAGGTGAAGGGCTGCAGGTGTTTGGGGACACCGCCGTTCCAAGTCACACATTATCCTGATTTGGACATATATCAGCCGTTAATTACTTCATAGATATAAAAACAAAAAACTGCGGATGCTGGAAATCCAAAACAAAAACAGAATTACCTGGAAAAACTCAGCAGGTCTGGCAGCATCGGCGGAGAAGAAAAGAGTTGACGTTTCGAGTCCTCATGACCCTTCAACAGAACTTCATTACTTCATTGTCGCTGCATCCTCTGTCATTCATCCTGCTCTGTGTTCTTCACTAATCGCTTTAACTATTCTTACCTCCCAAGTTCCTGCTGACTAAGACTCTATTGTAGAGCACAAGAGGCTGGGGCTCTCGAACCATGTGAGAAAATTTACAGGTTCACAGGGACTTAAACAACTGCATATGTGTATGTGTGTGTGTGTGTGTGTGTTTGTATTTATATAAGTGCATTTATGCAGCAAAACATAGGCCTGGTTGGCAGGAGTTTAATAAAGAGTAAAATGCTTTATAAACTGAAGATTTGTCTATTTCTCCATTTGTGTGTACCAAGCTGTACTTAGCTTCTCAAACCTGTTCCACCATTCAATTAAATCTGTATCTTAACTCTGCCTTTGCTCCTTTTCTCTGGATACCTTTACCCTCAAAGTCTCACACTTTATGGTGGCCATCTCTGGTTGGATGTAGCACAGAAGGTTTCATCACATGACCTTCCACCACTGGTGGCCCAATACATCCTTCCTTGAGGATTTTCCCTGCTTTCCAAGGTGGGAGGGGTAAAGTGATTGACAAGTGACCAGGAGTGTGATGTATATGTAAAAAATGGAGGGTGCTCAAGCAATCACTGTATCTACTTTACACTGTAACTCTTTCTCCAGTACATCGATGATTACTTCGGTGCCGCTTCATGCTCTTGTCGGGACTTGGAAAAATTTGTTAATTTTGCTTCCAATCTCCACCCCTCCATCATTTTCACGTGGTCCATCTCTGACACTTCCCTTCCCTTCCTTGACCTCCCTGTCTCAATCTCTGGTGATAGACTGTCCACCGATATCCATTACAAACCCACCGACTCCCACAGCTATCTCGACTACAGCTCCTCACACCCCGCTTCCTGTAAGGACTCCATCCCATTCTCTCAGTTCCTTCGCCTCCGTCGCATCTGTTCCGATGATGCTACCTTCAAAAACAGTTCCTCTGACATGTCCTCCTTCTTCCTTAACCGAGGTTTTCCACCCACGGTCGTTGACAGGGCCCTCAACCGTGTCCGGCCCATCTCCCGCGTATCCGCCCTCACGCCTTCTCCTCCCTCCCAGAAGCATGATAGGGTCCCCCTTGTCCTCACTTATCACCCCACCAGCCTCCGCTTTCAAAGGATCATCCTCCGCCATTTCCGCCAACTCCAGCATGATGCCACCACCAAACACATCTTCCCTTCACCCCCCCTATCGGCATTCCGTAGGGATCGCTCCCTCCGGGACACCCTGGTCCACTCCTCCATCACCCCCTACTCCTCAAACGCCTCCTATGGCACCACTCCATGCCCACGCAAAAGATGCAACACCTGCCCCTTCACTTCCTCTCTCCTCACCGTCCAAGGACCCAAACACTCCTTTCAAGTGAAGCAGCATTTCACTTGCATTTCCCCCAACTTAGTCTACTGCATTCGTTGCTCCCAATGTGGTCTCCTCTACATTGGAGAGACCAAACGTAAACTGGGCGACCGCTTTGCAGAACACCTGCGGTCTGTCCGCAAGAATGACCCAAACCTCCCTGTCGCTTGCCATTTTAACACTCCACCCTGCTCTCTTGCCCACATGTCTGTCCTTGGCTTGCTGCATTGTTCCAGTGAAGCCCAACGCAAACTGGAGGAACAACACCTCATCTTCCGACTAGGCACTTTACAGCCTTCCGGACTGAATATTGAATTCAACAACTTTAGGTCGTGAGCTCCCTCCCCCATCCCCACCCCCTTTCTGTTTCCCCCTTCCTTTTTTTTCCAATAAATTATATAGATTTTCCTTTTCCCACCTATTTCCATTATTTTTAAAAAATTTTTAAAAATTGTTTATGCTCTCCCCACCCCCACTAGAGCTATACCTTGAGTGCCCTACCATCCATTCTTAATTAGCACATTCGTTTAGATAATATCACCAACTTTAACTTTAACACCTATGTGTTCTTTTGTTCTATTGTTGTTGACATCTTTTGATGATCTGCTTCTACCACTGCTTGTTTGTCCCTACAACAACCACACCCCCACTCCACTTCTCTCTCTCTCTCTCCGCCCCCCACACACACACCTTAAACCAGCTTATATTTCAACTCTTTCTTGGACTCAAAACTCAAGTTCTGTCGAAGGGTCATGAGGACTCGAAACGTCAACTCTTTTCTTCTCCGCCGATGCTGCCAGACCTGCTGAGTTTTTCCAGGTAATTCTGTTTTTGTTTTTGCACTGTATCTACATTTGGTCTGCTCTCTGAACCTCTATATGGAGGATACTGCACCGAGAGCAGCAAGATTCCTTTTTATTCATTCACAGGATGTGGACTTTACTCACTGGGCCAGTATTTATTGCCCATTACTAGCTGCCCTTGTTCAGGGGCATTTAAGAGTCAAACCCATTGCTGTGGGTCTTGGGTCACACATAGGCCAGACCAGGTGAGGATGGCAAATTTCCTTCCCTAAAAGGCATCAGTGGACCAGATGGGTTTTTGGAACAAGCATGGTCATCATTAGACTTTTAAATCCAAATTTTTATTGAATTTAAATTCCACCATCTGCCATGGTGGGATTTGAACCCAGGTCCCCAAAGCGTTACCCTGGGTCTCTGAGTCCAGCATCAATACCACCGCACCATCACCAACATCAAATACAATGCACCAAGGTGCAGGATGCACAAGTAAATCATTGTCTTACCCAGAAGGAGTGTTTCAAGTCCTGGAAATTCAGTCTAAAACTTTACCAGCTCTGCTTCAATCTTTACTGATCTTTTCTTCCCCTCCTGTTCTGAGGACAGTGACATAGAGCAGAATTGTCCGAGCCCGCTGGTCTGATAAGTGGCGTGTGTGGAAAATATGACAGGACCCATTTCCTGATGGTGTGAAGGCAGATTGGAATCTTCCGCTCAGCCGCCGACAGCGGGTTACGTTTCCCACCATCGATCGGCAGGGAGCTGATTGTAATATGTTAGCATATCATTAAAAGACCATCCCACCAGGCTCTTGGAACCCGCCGTATCATCCACCTCACACCGACGTGTTTCACAACTACACACAGGTCACGTGCACCTGGCGGCCTTCACTCTGGGGGAACTGAGGTGAGTGAGCAGCAGCGTTCACCACAGCTCACCCACTGTTTACAGGCCTCAGAGCCCCAGGGGGTGGGGGGAAACTGATGCCTGGCCCTGCAGGTGACTGCTGATGCATGTGGATGTCTGGGGGCAAGCGCTCCCAACCATGCAAACATCACGAAGGCACCAAAGGGCCACCAAGCTCTCCATACCTTACCCCCCCCAACCCCCCCCCCCCACCTCCCCCCTACAACCGACTTCGAGTCCGCCACCACTTTATTGGACCGTGCAGCAGTTGGGCTGAACACGTTGTACAATCTCCTCGCCAACGCTGGCCATGTAGCAGTCACTGCTGGAGGTGCTCACAGCCCCTTTGCAATCTCAGCATCCCGGTTAGGAGCAGTCTCCCCCATGTCGCAGGTTGACAGGGCAGCCATACAGCGCATTCATCTGTGGCCATCTGAGGGGTGGCCAGCACGCTCCGGGAAGCATTAAGGGGCAGTCACACAGGGCCAGGAAAGATGCTAAGTACACCCATGCTAACCACATCTTTTTCTTTCGTGCCACAGGAGGACCACATCAGGATCATGGAGCCTGGTGACCTAGCTGTGTGCCTGATGGCCTACAGAGACATTAGGAGACGGAGGAGAGAGTGACTGAGGCTCCTGGCTGTGCAAAGGCAGGAACAACAACCTCATGAAGAGGCAGCAGGGACCCCTGCACGTGCTGCCCAGAAGCGACAGTGATCGGTGGCTGGTCGGCGCCTAGCGACACCCAGGGTCTATAGAGGCTGCCTGTCATTCCTGCAGATGACTGAGAACCAGTGTCACTGCCGACTACACATGTCTAGGGACCTGGTCGCTCACATCTGCCACTTACTGCAGGAGATGGCGCCAAGGGAACATGGAAGGCATCCTCTGCCAGTGGCTGTGAAAGTGATTGCGGCGCTCAATTTTTATGCCAGTGGCTTCTTTCAGGTGACCTCTGCGGGATTTCACAATCTACCAGCCACAAATGCGCCCATGAGGTCACGAATGCCATCTTCTCGAGGGCACACAACTTTGGACATTTCGTCCAGGACCAGGACACCCAGGATGTAAGGGCCATTGGATTCGCCCTGATCTCGGGATTCCCACAGGTGCAGGGTGCGATTGACTGCACTCATGCGGTGCTCAGGTCTCCATCACTACACTCAGTGGACTTCATCAACTGCAAGGGCTTCCATTCACTCAACGTGCAGCTAGTGTGTGACCACCAGAAACGCATCCTGCAGGTGTGCGCACGGTTTCCAGGGAGTGTCCACAACACCTACATCCTGAGTCACTCGCAGATCCCTGCAGTCTTCCAGGGTCCACAGAGGCTGCAGGGTTGGCTCCTCGGGGACAAGGGCTACACACAGAGGCCGTGGCTGATGACACCTGTGCCTCAGACTGCAGCAGAGCGACACTATAATGAGGCTCATGCAGCAATTTGCAACTTGGTGGAGCAGACCATTGGGATGCTGAAGATATGGTTCCGGTGCCTGGACCGGTCTGGTTGAGCCCAGCAATACAGTCCACAGAGGGTGTCACACATCATCATCGTCTGCTGCACCCTTTACAACCTGGCACTGCAACAGGGAGAGGAGCTGGCTGAGGGGGAGATGGAGGAGCTGCACGTCTCTTCTGATGAGGAGGATGCTGATGGGGATGAGGGTGAGGGGATCATCGGTGGTGATGATGACAGGAATAAGGCTCTCGCACTGGCTGGGTGAGGCAGGTGCACTCAGGAGGCCCTCATAGCTGCCAGCTTTGTGGGGGCTGATGATGACCTGCAGTGAGGAGACCCCATAGATCCTCACATTGCAGTTGTGAACGTTTTACTCCAGCCTGACTTATCCACCGCCAATACCCTCTGTGAGAATGCCCCTGTCATGGAGATGCAGTGGAGGCCCTAATAGTCACTCGATCGCAGGAGGATGATGACAACATGCAGTGAGGGCACTCCATAGATCTTCACATAACCTCTGAGAATGTCTGATCCCTGTCAGGCTGAGAGCCGCTCACTTGCGCTCCATGATCAGGGTGATCTCAGAGACACAGCCATGAAACTTTAGGTGTATCTGATGCTGTGTCTGCCTTTAACACCTCAGCCCTTCAGGAGCTAGTGCACCGCATCAGTGGTCACAGATGCTGGTGTGATGGGGGCCAGCCCCACTTTAAAGATGCTGAGAGCACACAGAGAATGAGAGAACTGTGTCACCTGCCCACTACATTCTGGCAGCAATGACCAGCAGCGCCGAGGTGCAGGCATCAGTAATGTTTCCAGGGAGTGTGAGGCTGGACCATCACTGTGGTCTGAAGGCTGCACAGACACAGGGAAGAGGCCCTGGACTGAGACACCTGCTTTTATCTTGTGCAGGAAGGTTTCACATCTGAGTGACAAGAACACTGCTCATCAGAACAAGGAGCCACAGGCAGGGAGATATTCTTGGGAGTTTATTGACAATAGTGAACATTATGTACAAGTGATTAACACCTGTTGCCAGGCTGTGTAACTAATTCTCCTTAACTGTCCTAATCCTGAAGCTATGTCTTGGTGCTCCCTGGATATCCACACCAGAGGTGGAGGCAGCCTGCTGACTGTGACACCCTGCCTGTGATGACTTTGGCAGGCGTCCTCTGGAGGGCCGAGACTTGGAGGGCTCCGGCCTGCCTTCAGGGACCTGCTGTGTGGCAGTGGCACTCTCCTCGGCCTGTGGAGCTGGAGCTGTGGAGGTCACACGGAGAGGGGAGTCAGATGGGCCGGTCACTCCCAGAGTCACCTAGGTGGATGGCCCCAGACTGTGCGCCTGCTGATCCTCCTCCCTACGGGTGCCTGAGGGTCCCTGGCTGACTCCATCTGCAGAAGGGGTAGCTGGAGTGAGATTGAGCTGCCCAGCACCCCTCTCGCATACACACTGTTAGAGGCCAACTATGGCATCAGCGATGGAGTTAAGCCCGTGCAGCAGTGCAGGATTGATGTCCTGGACCAAGGTCTTCATGGCGGCTGCCATCCTACCAGTATTGACCTCGGTGCATTGGCAACGCCAGCGCTATCACCTCAGCCTGAAGGTGGACGAACTCCTCCATCGTGCCTTGCAATCTGAGGAGTACAGTGGACATCCCTTCTTGATGTTCCCCAGCTTGCCTTTGCAGCTCCAGCAACTGTCACATGACCGAGTCCAGAGGCTCATCATCTGACTCGGACTCAGCAACGTTCTGGCCTCCTGTCCTTCGAGTGCCGGGGACCTGGGAAGTCCCTGCCTCCACCTGGATCAGAAAGTGCAACACGCTAACCAGATTGTGGTCCTGAGGCTACACTAAAGCTAGGTCCCACTGAGGTGTGTGTCTCTGCACTGGTGGAGGGCGTGAGTGAGCGCTGTGATGGGACTTCAGGGAGGGTGCCTTCAGATTCCTCTCCAGAGGTTTCTTCGGAGCTTGCTTGTAGGCTCTGGGCTGTGGACTCCATCTGCTGCTTCCCAGTTGTGCCTGTGAAACCAAGGGGAGATAATTAGTGCAGGGCAGTGGCCTGTGACAGAGGACACATCACTCACAGCATGGTTATCTAATGGATGCTGCACTGCTGGATCCTCGCTTGGTAAAGCAGCGCCGACCTCAATGTCAGCACAGGACCGGTCCTGGTCATTGCCGGCCAGCTGGATGGCTCTGTTTTCAAAGTCTGTGAGAACTTTGATCTCCGGCATCCCTCCACCTGTCTGCGATCTTTCCCTCCTGTTGTGAACTAGTTTGTCCTGCCTGGATAGAGATGGGGAGAGTGTATCAGGACTCCTGCCGGGCCAGATAATAAGTATGCCTTCATCAGCAGACATCAGGATAGCCTATCGGAAAATGTCTTTGATCTTGCACCCGGATAAGAACAAAGATCAAAATGCAGAAATTCAGTTTAGACAATTGGTGGCTATCTATGAAGTTCTGAAAGATGAAGAATAAAGACAGATAGGATGAAGTTTTGGAAAATGGCCTGCCGGATTGGCGACAGCCTGTTTTCTATTACTGGAGAGTGAGAAAGATGAGTAATTTGTGTGGGTGGTGAGTGGTCCTATGGACAGGTTGAGGATGGTGTGTGTGAAAGAGTGAATGGTGATGTCTCTTGCACTGGCAGTGAGTGAGGGCCCTGTGGGTGTGTGATGGGTTTGTGAGTGTGAGAGTTGGGAGTGATGAAAAGAGTGACTTACCCTGGCAGAACGGAGGAGATCATTCATCCTCTTGCGGCACTGGGTGGCTGTCCTCTTCTGAAGGGCGTTGGTGCTGACCACCTCTGTCACCGCCTCCCAAGCCGGGTTGGTGACATTGCTACCCATCCTGTGGCCAGAGCAGGGGTAGAGCACATCCCGGCGAGCCTCCACGGCATCCAGCAGTCACTCGAGGGACCCATCGTTGAAGCGGGGGGCTGCAGTCTTTTTGTCTTTGCTGGCCGTGTCTCCCCGGCAGTGGTGCTGAGCTGGTGGTGATGAGCGCTTTGCTGGCCGTGTCTCCCCGGCAGTGGTGCTGAGCTGGTGGTGATGAGCACTTTGCTGGCCGTGTCTTCCAGGCAGTAGTGGTGAGCTAGTGGTGATGAGCACTTTGCTGGCTGTGTCTCCCCGGCAGTGGTGCTGAGCTGGTGGTGATGAGCACTTTGCTAGCCGTGTCTCCCCGGCAGTGGTGCTGAGCTGGTGGTGATGAGCACTTTGCTGGCCGTGTCTTCCAGGCAGTAGTGGTGAGCTAGTGGTGATGAGCACTTTGCTGGAAGCTGCCTTTAAAGATGGTGGCCGGCGTGATGCAACAGCGGGGTGATGGTGAGTGGGTGAATGAGAGCCCGCCCGCTGTGGAAACCCTGTGTTTAGCGGGAGTGAATATATAGTGAGGCTCAGGAAGATATGGCGTGAAAGCCCGCCATTTTCATCGGTGGGTAGGGCTCCATTTTACCCACCCACTACCACACTTAGTGCAACTCTGGGAAAATTCAGCCCATAGCGTGCCATTGTGAATGCTGTATCACATATTCTATGTACGTAGAGTTGTTTAGTTATGTAATTTGTAACAACTTGTGTTTCTAAAGCACCTTTAGCATAGTTAAACATCCCAAGGTGCTTCACCAGAATGTTAACAGGCAAAGCCTGTCACCCAACCACACAAAGAGATATTAAGACAGGTGCTCAAAATTTGGTCAGACTTAGATTTTGAGGAGTGAGGAGAGAGAGGTGGAGAGGTGGAGAGGTTTACAGAGGGGATTCCAGAGCTTAGTGCCTCAGCAGCTGAAGGCAGGATGGCCAATCATGGAGCAAAGGAAACCACAGATGAATAATTTAATTTAATTAGAGCAGCATTGTTTTTATTTCCTGCCAGTACTCTCTCAGATTACTGTGCACTTTAGCTTTTACCCCCAATGAGCGGGTTCAGTTTAGGTAATGGGGACCTAGATTCCATGCAGTATATTTATTTACCTAACTGGCAACTGTTATGCAGACAAATATAGCAACCGATTTGCACACAGCAATGTCCCATAAAACATGACCATTTAACCTGTTTTGCTGGTGCTGTTTGAGGGAGGTCTTGGCCCAGAACATTTGGGACAGTTCTGCTAATCCTCAAAAATTCAGATAGGCCTTAAAAAGATAGCATGTTTGATACTACAAAGCATTGGGGTCAGTTTATTTTAATTATTGCTCAAAGTGATGAATATATTAACATTCTTTCTACAAATGTTGCTGTAATGAATGGAAGTGACAAAAATCTAACGTACCTTACGTTTACACAATGACCAACGATCATTGTGCTTGATCGTTATTTGACACAACTTATCTCAAAGCCAGAGTCCAACAGAAAGCCTCTTATCTTTGGGTCCAGTAGCTTAACAGTGTACTGATGAAATTAGTGAGAGTGGGGTAAAAATCTGCTGATAGCCCCTGTGTCTGCCTCTTCTCCCAGAGCTGCATGCTAGTCTCTGATGCAGAAATCCATCAATTACATGTTTGAAAGTTTTAATTGACCCACAATATTTAGAACATTTTGGGGGGAACAGAATTCCAGATTTCCATCACCCTTAACCTGACATCAGTCATTAGGTGTCATTTTAAGGTTATTGCTTCCTTGTTCTGGGCTACCCCCACCCACCAACGCCCCCCGCCCCACCCCACCCCCTTTAGAGGAAGTAGTTTCTCTCTTTCTAACATATCATATCTACTCTTAGACTTAGCATAGATTTAGAAGCGACCTGATGGAGGTTTATAAAATGACGAAAGGGTTGGATATGTTCCGATTGATATTACAGTAATGATAGATGATTCCAGTTTAGCAGATTGGGTGGTGGGGGATGAGGGGACATGAGTTTAATTTGTATAGAAGTAAATATACCATTGACCAGAAACTGAACTGAACTAGCTATATAAATGCTGTGGCTACAAGAGCAGATCAGAGGCTAGGAATCCTGCGGCAAGTAACTCACCTCCTGACTCCCCAAAGCCTGTCCACCATCTACAAGGCACAAGGCAGGAGTGTGATGGAATACTCCCCATTTGCCTGGATGAGTGCAGCTCCCACAACACTCAAGAAGCGCGACACCATCCAGGATAAAGCAGCCGGCTTGATTGGCACCACATCCACAAACATTCACTCCCTCCACCACTGATGCACAATAGCAGCAGTGTGTACCATCTACAAAATGCACTGCAGGAATTCACCTATGCTCCTTAGACAGCACCTTCCAAAACATCTCTGAATAAGTAATTAAATATTAGCATAGTTCCTGCATAACAGTTTGAGAAGTAACATTTGTGCCACATAAATGCCAAGCAATGGCCATCTCCAATGAGAGAGAATCTAATCACTTCCCCTTGATGTTGAACAGTATTACCATTGCTGAATTCCCCACCATCAACATTCTGGGGGTCATCATTGACTAGAAACTTTACACAAACATTCACTCCCTCCACCACCGACACACAATAGCAGCAGTGTGTACCATCTACAAGATGCACTGCAGGAATTCACCAATGCACCTTAGACAGCACCTTCCAAACCATCTAGAAGGACAAGGGCAGCAGATAGATGGGAACACCACCACCTAGAAGTTCCTCTCCAAGTCACTCACCATCATTACTTGGAAATATATTGCCGTTCCATCACTGTTGCTGAGTCAAGATCCTGGAACTGCCTCCCTAACAGCACTGTGGGTGTACCTACACCACATGGACTGCAGCTGTTCAAGAAGGCAGCTCACCACCACCTTGTCAAGGGCAATTAGGGATGGACAACAAATACTGGCCCAACCAGCAATGCCCACATTCCACGAATGAATAAAAAAAAATAGACTGGATGTTGGCAGAGTCTTTCTTCCCAAGACAGTAGTGAGTTGCTGGTGCAGTGGGTGCTGACTCTCTACCAAGTGTCTTTATAGACAACACTTGGTCCATGTAAATAAAAATGAGTAATAGGTGTTAAATCCAATATTTGTGTGTTGAGGGAAGAATGAGTCTGAAGCCAGTTTGTACCTTAAAATAGATTTATTTCCAAGCCTGCAGGGTAAAGACACAGACTCTTCCAATTCCCCCAGTGAGAACCCTAATATTTCCCCAGCTGCTCTTGATTACCATGTACTCTATTGTAGCACAATTCCAGCATTAACAATAGGCACCGTTGTTGGGCCTGTGATCTCAAAACTCATTGACACGTGTATGATTGTGAAATTTAACACTTTTGTGTATTTGTTGGTAAAATGATAAAAATGAAAGTAGAGTCGCATGAGTTGAACGTTGTAAATGCTTTACAAAAACAAAAATACCTGGAAAAACTTAGCAGGTCTGGCAGCATCTGCGGAGAGGAATACAGTTAACGTTTCGAGTCCGTATGACTCTTCACCAGAACAGCTTTACTTCCTTGGTTACTAAATGGTGGTAGATGTTCCAGAATCTTACAGGACAGAAGGCCATTTGGTGCATTGCGTCTGTACCAATGCTTTGAAAGCGCGATCTCATTAGCCCCTGTTTTTTCCCCCTTAGCCTACAAATATTTCCTTTTCAAACACAAATCCAATTCCCTTTTGAAAGCTTCCACCATCCTTTCAGGAGGCACATTTCAGATCATAACAAGCTTTGCATAAAGGGGAAACATCTTCATTTCTATCTGGTTCTTTTGTCAATCATCTTAAATATATATCCTCTGGTTACTGACCTATCTACCACTGGAAACAGTTTCTCTATATCTAGCCGAAAAAAAAATCACAATTTTTAAGACTTCAATTAAATCTCCCCTTAACCTTCTCTTCTTGAAGGAGAACAATCCCAGCTTCTCCAGCATCTAGTAAATCTCTTTGGCACTCTGCATGGTGTTTTAAAATTTATTTGTGGGATGTGGCATCACTGGCTAGGCCAGCATTTATTGCCCATCTCTAATTGCCCTTGTTCAGATGGCATTTTTAAGAATCACCCACATTGCTGTGAGTCTGGGGTCACATGTAGGCCAGACCAGGTAAGGATGGCAGATTTCCTTTCCTAAAGGGGTTTTTATGTTAATTGACAATGATTTCATGGTCATCATTAGACTTTTAATTCTAGGTGTTTATTGAATTCAAATTCCACCATCTGCTGTAGTGGGATTCAAACCCAGGTCCCCAGAGCATTACCCTGGGGTAACTGGATTACCAGCCTAGTGATAATACCACTACCTCCCCCAAAGTATATTTAGTTCAGTAAATATATGTGTTAATAATATGTACTTGTATTGTCTGTGAGGGGTTTTCTACTAAAATGACTGCATGTGGTTAATGTAACTAGTTAGCAATTTCTATTGAACAACATTGATCAAGGTCCACCAGAGTCCCAGCTGACACAGCAACCAATCAGCACACCCACTCCCTCTAGCGGGACTCTCTTAGGCAAACAGAAATGATCACACATTGCACAACAACTTTAATCATTGGAACATTGTACTGAGTATTTCCGTGCCATCGGTTTGGAATAAAGCAGGAGCCAACAAGAGATGGGAACTGAAAGAATTTGAAAAAATGCAGGAAGGTAGAGAGGAAGTTAACTAACTTGGGGGAAAGGTAACGTATCGATGTGACATTCGCTGCTTGGCATCAAGGTAAAGTTCTATGGCTGATAATAGCACTTCCCTATAGCTACATAGTCTCCAAAATGGCTCAATTACATATCCATTGCCTATTTTAATTGGGTTATCACAGTCCAGACTGAGGTCAGCAAATTCAGCTCAAACCTGGGAACTTCCACTGGGACATTGGGTGTTGACACATTGGGCATGTCATTCCCAACTTGGGGAGTCTCAATATCAATTATATCCAGTTTATCTTTCCCTCATTCATTAAGTTAAGGTTCAGTCTTTGTCCATTAAATGGGAAGTTGAAGAGCTGCAAGACTTGGGGCTGCTCAGTGAACTCATGTGGTGAATTTATGCAGGTTTGAGCTGTGGTATTCTTCCTATTGCAAGTTCCATACAGTGAAGAGAGAGGCTATGTTTTCACATATCTTCGAGCAGCAAATTAGAAAGGGCCATCAACAGACATTTAACTCAGAAAACACTGGAGTTTTCATAATCCGAGGGTAATGTAGGGTGAGATTTCCTCTTTTGTGCACCCTATGTATTTTCATACATGTGCAACCACATGCAGTCCATGTCCAAATGCAGCAAGGTCTAGACAATATCCAGGTTTGGGCTGACAAGTGGTAAGTAACACATCACACAAGTGTCAAGCAATGACCATCTCCAACAAGAGAGAATCCAACCATAGTTCCATGATGTTCAATGTTATTACCATCACTGAATCCCCCACTATCAACATCCTGGGGGGTTACCACTGATCAGAAACTGAACTGGACTAGCCATATAAATACTGTGACTACAAGAGCTAGGAATCCTGCAATGAGTAACTCATCTCCTGACTCCCCAAAGCCTGTCCACCATCTACAAGGCACAAGTCAAGAGTGTGATGGAATATTCCCCACTTGCCTGGATGAGTGCAGCTTCCACAACACTCAAGAAGCTTGACACCATCCAGGACAATGCAATCTACTTGATTGGCACCCCTTTCACAAGCTTTCACTCCCTCCACCTCCAACTGTGCGTGGCAGCAGTGTGTACCATCTGCAGGATGCACCGCAGGAATTCACCAAGGCTCCTTCAACAGCACCTTCCAAATCCATGACCACTACCATCTGAAAGGGTAGGGGCAGCAGATAGTTGGGAACACCACCACCTGGAAGTTCCCCTCCAAGTCACTATCCTGAGTTGGAAATATATTGCCGTTTCTTCACTGTTGCTAGAACTCCCTTCCTAACAGCACTGTGGGTGTACTTACACCATATGGACTGCAGCGGTTGAAGAAGGCAACTCACCACCACCTTCTCAAGGGCAATTAGGGATGGGCAATAAAAATCAGGCCCAACCAGCGAAGCCCATATACTGTGAATGAATAATAAAAAAAAACTCATTTTTCTTCATAGATGAATCCTTGGTCTATAAGGAATGCCTGTGGGAGAGGAGTAGCTCTGGGGGTACAGAGCAGCTCTTAGTTACAATGTTGTGCACAACTGCCAAGTGTTGTAGGAGGAAGTGACTGGTGGGTGCTGCAGTTTTGAACAGCTCCACAAAGGCCAATAAGCTAATTATTATCATTATGTAGCCAACTAGAAAGGATATCATAGGGCTGAATATACGGTCAGGTCCACTGATAATTCCAAAGGGTGGAGGCAGATAGAGACAATGTACAACCGGGCAAGCTGGCTTGAGGCCTTGTTCTCATCGGATACATAGAGCCAGGTGGTGGCCAAGCCATGTTTTAAGAACAAAGAATGGATGCATATTATATGGAATCCTCTCATCAATACCATAAGCTTAATATTGATATAATGACAGCTTGAACAATATTAGGGGTCCCACAATAAACTTCAGGACCCTGGCCTAGCGAAGTCAGCCTGTTGTCACAACTGACCACTATCCGGGATGATGGTTTTTACTGTTGTTTAACTGCAGTCAGGGTAGAAATGGGAGATAAACTGAGAGTGGCCACATCTCTTCTTTGTTAATGTTGCTCCATTTTCCATTCTGAAAAAGAGGAAATTACTGCAATATTGTTTTGAGAAACCTGCTATTGCCTGATAACACCTGGTTAATGAGTTTTCAGAGAAAGATATGGGGAAAATGCAATGACCCGGTAGAAATGAACATTTTGGGATACGATCTGTAAGTAAGTTGAGAGATGACACCCAGGCTGTACGCAGATAAGCACACGGTCTAGGTCACATGACTACTGCCTGGCTGATGATGATGAAAAAAAAGAAAATACCTACTGTAAAACTTCAAAAATCACAACAGACCCAACTTCAGGTTTTTGGCAACTCACACTGGTGTAGCAAGTTTCAATTTATCCATCTTCCTCAGTCCTTGTTGCAGGTCCAGGTACTGAACACTGTCCTTTGATGTTGTTTCAGCTCCAGAGGTATATCAAGAAATCCATAAGCTATGTGAGCACACTGAAGGAGTGATATTGATGCCACAGGAGTTTAGGATTCATCTAAAGAGAAACATGGGACAGAATTTTACAGCCCCTCCCACCCGCAGGATTTTCTGGTCCCGCCGAAATCAATGGACTTTTGAACGGCTGGCCGCATTTAGGGGTTATGTATATGTGGCAAAAGGTTAGTATGCAGGTACAGCAGGTAATAAGGAAAGTTAATAGAATGTTATTATTTATTGTGAGGGGAATGGAATACAAAAGTAAGGAGGTTATGCTTCAGTTATGCAGGGCATTGGTGAGACCACATCTGGAGTACAGTGTACAGTATTGGTCTCCTTATTTAAGGAAAGATGTAAATGCATTGGAAGCAGTTCAGAGAAGGTTTACCAGACTAAAACCAGGAATGGGCAGATTGTCTTATGAGGAAAGATTGGACAGGTTAGGCTTGTCTCCACTGGAGTTTAGAAGAGTACGAGGTGTCTTGATCAAAACCTTTAAGATTCTTGACAAGGTGGATGTGGAGAGGATGTTTCCTCTTGTGGGAGAATCTAGAACTAGGGGTCACTGCTTAAAAACAAGGGGTTGCTCATTTGAGACGGAGATGAGGAGAATGTTTTTCTCTCAGAGGGGCTTGAGTCTTTGGAATGCTCTTCTTCGAAAGGCAGTGGAAGCAGAGTGTTGGGATATTTTTAAGGCAACACTAGATAGATTCTTGATGAACAAATGGGTGAAGGGTTATTGGGGGTAGACAGGAGGTTACAATCAGATCAGCCATGATCTTACTGAATGGCAAAGCAGGCTTTAAGGGCTGACTGGCCTACTCCTGCTCCACGTTCGTATGTTCATAAATATAACCTGTTTTCACCACTCTTTGAGACAGTGTATTCTGGATCACAACAACTCGCTATATAAGAATAATCCTCCTCATCTTCCCTCTGGTTCTTTTGTTAATGATCTTAAATCTGTGTCCTCCGGTTATTGACCCTTCTTCCAGTGGACACAGTTTCTCCTTATTCACTCTAACGAAACTCATCAGGATTTTGAACACACTTATTGAATCTCCCTTCAACCTTCATTCCCCTATGGTTTCTTCACTTAATTGAAGGTTGTAATTTTCTTGACACTTGCATATGTTGTAAACTGTCTGATGTGTCAGGTATTCTCCTGAGGTAGTGCAGAGGGGTGGAATGGCTTGAAAGCTTCCCTTGTACAGGAGGAACTGTTCTTTCTCTGGTTTTCTAAATTTTAATTGCATCTTAGAAGTTAGCCCCCTATCCCATAATTTTGTATACAGTGTACTAATCACTTAGGTGGCACATTGTCATAATCTCTGTTATTTTTTCAAAGAACTCGGGTCAATTTAAGACCTCTTTTCCAGAAATACATGCTGACTCCCTCTTGCCATCCCATTTTTATTCTCCATATTTCATTACTCACGACAGATGTTAGTCTCCTTTGCCTGTAGTTGCTTGGGCCCTCCCTAAGCCGGTCTTCAAAGACAACTGCTTGCTAATAACTTCTAAGAAATAGTGGCAAAGACATTATTAAATTCACTAGTCACTTCCTTAAGTTCCGTTCTTTGAAATTCACTGGAGCTTTGGGCCTTAGTTTTTCTTAAACTTCCTTCTGCCTATCAGTATAAGAAGCAAGAAATGTAGTGGTAATGCCCCTGAACTAGTAATCCAGAGGCTCAGGTTAATGCTCTGGGGGCATGGGTTCAAATCCCACAACAGCAGCTGGTGGAATTTAGATTTGATGTGGCATGTGGCTAACTGAACAGAGTGAGCAGCTGAGGGTTTGTTGAAGAGGGGAAGGAGATCCTTTTTGCCTTTTCTGCCTTTTTCAGGTTCCTACTTTGGTACAGAGGAAGAAGCTGATTGGTGAGCAACCGGAAAGTTATTCTACCTATAATAAATAGTTTGTAAAAGTTAAGGTATGACAGGGCAGCTCAGCTGAGTGGAATGCACATCCTGTGGAATGTGGGGAGTCATGGACACATCTTGTGTCCTAGACAAACACATCTGCAGCAAGTGTCACTAGCTGGTTAGGAACCTGCAGGCAGAGAGAGAATGGGTGCCAGGCAGTTTAAGAGAACCAGACAGATGGTGCAGGAGTCCCCTGAGTTGATTTCGCTCACTAACTGGTTTTTCCGTTTTGGATACTGGTGGATTCCTCAAATGGGTGCAGCAAGAGCCAAGTCCATGGCACCACGGGTGACTTAGCTGCTCAGGAGGAGAGAAAGAAGGGTGGAAGAGCAGTTGTCACAGGGGATTTGTTAGTTAGGGAACTGACAGGTGTTTCTGTGGCCATAGACGTGACGCCAGGATGTTGTGTTGCCTCCCTGGTGCCAGGGTCAAGGATGTCTCAGAGTGATTGCAGGACATTTTTCTGGAGGACGGTGAACAGCCAGAGGTTGTAGTCCACATTGCAACCAATGATATAGGCAGGAAGAGGGATGAGGTTCTGAAAGCAGATTTTAGGGGGTTAGGAAAGAAATTAAAAAGCAGGACCTCAAAAGCAGTAATCTCAGGATTACTCCCAGTGCCACATGCTAGTGAGCATAGGAATAGGAGAACTGAGCGATTGAATACATGGCTGGAGAATTGGTGTAGGAGGGAGGGCATCAGATTTCTGAGGCATTGGGACTGGTTCTGGGGTGGGTGGGACCTGTACAAGATAGACAGGTCACACCTTAGCAGGACTGGGACTAATATACTCACAGGGAGATTTGCTAGTGCTGTTGGGGAGGGTTTAAACTAGATTGACAGGGGCTTGGCGATCTGAGAGGGTGCTCATTTTGGAAAGGAGCAAAACTGGAAGTAAACTCAAAACCTGAGAGAAGTAAGCAAAATTAGAAGGTTGATGAAGTGAAGGCAAGCATCAAATAGGACCAGAATGTGGAATAATTTTAAAAAGACAAAGTTAAGGACACTCTACCTGAATGCATGCAGCATTCACAACAAGCTAAATGATCTGAAGGCATAAATGGAGGTAAATGGGTATGGTCTAATGGCCATTATGGAGATGTGGCTACAAGTTGACAGAGACTGGAAACTGAGTATTCAAGGATATCCTTCATTTAGGAAGGACAGGCAAGAATGAAATGGAGGTGGGGTAGCGCTGTTAATAAGTGACGAGATCACTAGAGTAAACTCCCGCTGTTCGTGCCCCCTACCATCGCAATTTTGTTTACCCGCCCGAAACTGTATTTCGAATTGCAGTTTGCACCCCCGAAACCTTGCTCATCTGCGGTTAAAAATGTAACAATCCCAATTTAAACAGCACACATGCACAAACGTTAATAAACAAAATACTGCACCTTATAAAATTCCACCAGAAATACTGTTTTCCCCCTTGTCCTCGAAGAAAGTGTGCCCTGCAAAAGACCCTTCACTGCGCATATGCAGTCTCCATGTGCATGTGGATTGGTGTGATTTACAGGATTCTACCTAGTGCAGTATTTTGCAGTACAGTTACAAGACAGGACAGCACTTTACTAAAAATGAATGAGTCAGAACCAAGCAGAAAATGTCTCAAGAAAGTGATGACACCTGAAGAAAAAGTCACAATCCTATATAGACTGCAAAATGGTGCAAGTGCTACCATGTTGGCCAGGGAATACTCTGAATGAATCCACAATCAGGTGCATTAGGCAGTCTGAAGAAAAATTAAGGGAGAGTGTTAGTGTTTTTGGTAGTCATACTGTCAAGTTAACTTTTGCGAGCAGGAAAGATCCATACTTAAGAGGAAATGGAGAAGTTACTCAACATGTGGATAGAGGAGCACCATCAAAGGAGGATCCCAGTTAATGGTCCAATCATTCAAAACAAATGAATTGAATTATATCAGCACAAACAGCAGTAGAGAGGGTAGTGCTGGTGTCATCGGTGACGATGAAGGTGGTGCAGAAGGTGCTCCTCCTTGGACTTCCAAAGGATTCTCAACCAGCACTAGATGGTTCAATTAAGCAGCATCTTGGGCTACATAACTTGAAGTTGGTGTGGGAGGCTGCTTCAGCTGACCATGCAGCTGCATGAGTGTTTCCCAAGGTGCTGCAGGAATACACTGAGGACAGAGGCGGTCTTCAACACAGCTGAAACTGCCTTGTTCTGGAAGATGCCGCCAAATAGGACCTATGTTTCAAAAGGAGAAAAGACAGCTCTTGGTTTTAAAGCAGGAAAGGACAGGTTGACACCTCTGCTATGTGCCAATGTGGTTGGCTTTAAATGTAAACTAATGTTGGTTTATAGGCCAGAAAACCTTCAAGCTTTCAAAAAGGAAAAATAAATCTCATCTGGCAGCCTTTTGGAAGTAATGCCTGGGTTACAGCAGCCGTGTTTGAAGACTGGTTTGCCTATTGCTTTCTGCCAGAGATCCACATTTATCTGAGGGTAAGGAACCTGTTTTTCAAAGTCTTACTAATCCTCGATAATGCACCCAGGCATCCACACACTCTCATCATTGAGAGCCATCCAGATGTTGATATTTTGTTTTTACCCCCAAATACAACCTCACTTATCCAACCAATGGACCAGGGGTCATTGCCTCATTCAAGGCTCACCACACTTGACAAAGTTTCAGCCACATCCTTCATCTTCTAGAAACAGATGCTTCAACCACAGTCCTCGATTGTTGGAAGGAATTCAACACTCATAGCAGTGGGCATCATTAAGGACTCAGGGGATGAATTTAGAGCTTCAACCATAAATGCCTACTGGAAAAAAGTTTGTCCTGAGGCTGTGGGTGGTATCACAGGGTTCTCCGATGTGGATGCTGAAGTGTTCAGGATTGTTGACTTGGCAAAACAGGTTGGAGGGGAGGGGTTCGAAGACCTGAGCACAGCAGAAGTGGATGAGTTGCTTTGATCTCATTAAGAGGAACTCTCCATGGAAGAATTGTTGAACTGATGAGATTAGAAGAGCCTGAACAGGAGCAGGAGCAGAAGCAGAAGAGCCTAGAAATGCTCAATTCACAATCAACATGATGGCAGATCTCACAAGATCAGCCGAAGATCGGAAAAAAAAAACAGGTGACAGACCATGATACAAGCATGGAAAGAATCATTGCCTCTTGTGGTGTGATTGACACAGCTATTGCTGCTTACAGAGAACTTTACAATTTTGAAAAACAAAGGGCGAAGCCGTCAACAACATCATTCTTCTCATCCAAATCATCCAAATCAACACCTGCATCAGCCACATTGCCCATTCCATCTACATCCACTCTCAAGTAGGGGATGGTACCTGGACTGTGACTTGTAAATTATACTACAGGTAAGTACTGTATTCTATGATTGATAAGTTTTAAATTGTTCCAGTTTTCTTGTGTTGACAAACAACTTTTTTTAGTAAAATTGTTTTCAATGTACCTGTACTGTAATGTACTGTACTGTGATTTGTAAATTGTACTACAGAGTACTGTATTCTGTAACTGAAAAGTCTTACATTGCCAAACAATTTCTTCAGTAAAATTGTTTTTAATTTAATCAAAGAAATTCGTTTTTATTCACTCCATTAAGGTAAAAATGTGAAATCTGGAGATGGCTGGAACTTACCTAATTCAGTCCCTTTATAAACAGTGTTCGCTGTTCATGATTTCACCCTTCGCAAGATCTTGGGGGAATGGAACCCCTGTGAATGGCAGGAGCTTATTTTATATTAGTGAGAGAGGATCTTAGACTGAAGATCATGGTGTAGAATCAATTTGGGTGGAGCTAAGAAACAGCAAGGGGCAGCAAACATGGAATCAAGGAGTTCTCAGAAAACTGGAGTCAATGGGAATCGGGGGAAAACTCTCACGGTTGAAGTCATACCTAGCACAAAGGAAGATGGTTGTGATTGTTGGGCGTCAATCATCTCAATTCCAGGACATCACTGCAGGAGTTCCTCAGGGTAGTGTCCTCAGCCCAACCATCGTCAGCTGCTTCATCAACAACCTTTCCTCCATAATAAGGTCAGAAGTGGGGATGTTCGCTGATGATTGCACAATGTTCAGCAAAATTTATGACTCCTCAGATACTGAAGCAGTCCATGTCCAAATGCAGCAAGACCTGGACAATATCCAGGCTCGGTCTGACAAGCGGCAAGTAACATTTGTGCCACACAAGCACCAGGCAATAGTCATTTACAACAAGAGATAACCATGGTCCCATGACATTCAATGGCATTACCATTGCTGAATCTCCCACTATCAACATCCTGTGGGTTACCATTGACCAGAAACTGAACTGGGCTAGCCATACAAATACTGTGGCTACAAGAGCAGGTCAGAGGCTAGCAATCCTGCGGCAAGTAACTTACCTTCTGACTCCCCGGAGCCTGTCCACTACCTACAAGGCACAATTCAGGAGTCTGATGGAATACTCTCCACTTGGCTGGATGAGTGCAGCTCCAACAACACTCAAGAAGCTCGACACCATCCAGGACAAAGCAGCCCCATTTGATTGGCACCCCATCCACAAATATTCATTCTCTCCATCACCAATGCACAGTGGCAGCAGAGTGTACCATTTACAAGATGCACTGCAGGAACTCATCAAGACTCCTCAGACAGCACCTTCCAAATCCATGAGCACTAAATCTAGAAGGACAAGGGCAGCAAGAGCATGGTGTTATGACACAGCAGATGGTAAATGCTGAGCTGTTCAAATCCCAGAGGGAAACTTGAAACAAATGTCACAACTAATTTTCAAGTTGTATGTTTCGAGATGCGGGCTATGAATTCAAAGTAATAATAAGACCACTGAGTCTGAAGAGGTTTTATAAAACTAAATTAAACATTTATTAATTAAATAAAAGATTGTAAGTACATGCATATGCCTACAAGTTATTGTTACAATAATTTTTAAAATTTAAAATCCTGTAGTTAATCTGATTCGCAGTTACACCTTCATTAAGGCAACAGTAAAATACATAGATTTTAAAAGACCCAGGCAAAGTAAAGATATCCTGGATAGTCGAATGCAAAGTGAGTTATCTTAATTTCAGTCCCAGAAGGCAGCAGTTTGAGGCATTGATGGTGAAGGCTTTTCACACTTGTTGAATTTTTGACTGCCTACCCTTACACACAGCCTTCACTCCTTTATACATATTTTCCCCTTTGAATGCAAACTCCCATTGTTTCACTATGTCTTTGGACTTTATCTTTCTGATAATAAAAATCTCTCATAGCAGTAAGTTTTACCAGTAATCTTTGGGAAAAAAATAAACACACTCTTTCTAAACCTCACCTGGCTAGGTGACACATTTCACTCCCTCTTTTGAAAACAATCTAGTCTGGTTTATTTAAAAAAGCAAATGTTCCCTCAACACCTATGTTTCTAAGCTTCCCATGTTTACCTAATTAACATTTCAAACCTAACTTCTCTTCTTCCATCAAAGCACACAGACTAGCTGCCTCTAATTCAATTAAATCTCACACACACAGACAGACACACACACACACACACATATATAGATACATCCTATTATTACGCTATTTTACAATAAATTCCAATAACATTATGAGAATTAATATATCTTCCTGACACATGGGAACACCACCACTTGGAAGTTCCACTCCAAGCCACGCACCATCCTGACTTTGAAATATATCACAATTTCTTCACTATCGCTGGGTCAAAATCCTGGAACTCTCTCCCTAACAGCACTGTGCGTGTAACAAACCACATGGACTGCAGTGGTTCAAGAAGGCAGCTCACCACGACCTTCTCAAGGGCAATTAGGGATGGGCATTAAGTTCTGGCCTAGCCAGTGATGCTCATATCCCATAAATGAATATTAAAAAAAACGAGAGGGAGTTGTTTATAGGCCACTAAACTATCGTGGTAACATTGGGCACAGTATAAATCAGGAAATTAGAGATAAATGTAACCTGGGAAATACAGTAATAATGGGTGACTTCAGTTTATAGGTGGACAGGATAAACCTAATTAGCACTAATGCTGTGGAGGATGAACTTCTGGAGTGTGTTCGAGATGGGTTTCTGGAGCAGTTCATTGAGGAACCAACTAGAGATCAGGATATTTTAAATTAGTATTATGTAATGAGAAATGGATAATTAATAACCATGTTGTAAAGGAGCTTTTAGAAAATAGTGACCATAATATGATAGAATTTTACTTTAAGTTTGAAAGTGATATAATTCATTCTGAAACTAGAGTCTTAAACCTGAACAAAGGAAACTATGAGCATATGAGGGGCAAGTTGGCTATGGTGAATTGGGAAGACACACTATCAAAATTTGACGGTACGCAGGCAGCAGCTAATATTTAAAGAAATATCACACATGGTTTACAACAAATATGCATTCCTCTAAGACACAGAAGCCCAACAAGAAAGGTGAATCAACTGTGGTTAACAAAATTATGTTAAAGATTGCATTAAATCAAAATGAGCAGCGAGAAAAAATGGTAAGCCTGAGGATTGGGAGCAATTTGGAAACCCCAGCAAAGGAAGACCAAGAAACTGATAAAGAAAGGGAAAAGAGAATATGAATACAAACTAGTGAGAACATAAAGGTGGGCTGTAAAAGCTTCTTCAGGTGTGTGAAAAGGAAAAGATTAGCAAAAACAAAAGTGGAGACAGAAGAATTTATAATTGAGAATAGGGAAATGGTGGAGAAACTAAACAATTATTTTGTGTCTGTCTTCACGGAGGAAGGTACACAAAGTCTCCCAGAAATACTTGGGAACCAAGAGGCTCATGAAAATGAGGAACTTAAAGAAATTAGTATTAATAAAGAAGTGGTACTTGAAAAATGATTTGGATTGTAGGTTGATAAATCCCTGGACCTGAGGAGCCAGAGTGTTAAAGAAGGTGGCCACAGAGACAGGGAGGGAGAGAGAGAAAACTGAGAACTACAGATCTGTCAGTTTGAGATCAGTAGCAGGGAAAATGTTAGAATCTATTATAAAGGATGTGATAACTAGACACTTAAAAAATAATGATATGATTGGACAGAGTCAACATGGATTTATGGAAGGGAAATCATGTTTGACAATCCTGTTGGAGTTTTTTGAGGATTTTACTTGTAGTATAGATAAAAGAGAGCCAGAGGAAGTGGTGTATTTGGATTTTCAGAAGGCTTTTGATAGGGCCCCAAACAGGAGGTTAGTAAACAAAATTAGATCACATGGGATTGGGAGTAATATATTGGTTTGATTTGAGAATTCGATAACAGACAAAAAACAGGGTAGGAATAAATGGGTCACTCTCAGGATGGCAGGTTATTATTCGTGGGTTACTGCAAAGATCAGTGCTGGGGCCACAGCTGTTCACAATCTATATAAATGATTTGGATGTGGGGACCAAATATAATATTTCCAAATTTGCTGATGACATAAAACTAGCTGGGAATGTGAGTGATGAGGAGGATGCAAAGAGGCGTCAAGGGGATTTGGGCAGGTTAAGTGAATGGGTAAGAACATTTCAGATGGAATATAATATGAATAGATGTGAAGTTATCCACTTTGGTAGAAAAACCAGAAAGGAAGAGTACTTTTTAAATGGTAAGATATTGGGAAGTATTGACGTCCAAAGGGACCTGGGTGTCCTTGTTCATGAGTCACTAAAAGCCTGGAGCAAGACATTAGGAAGGCAAATGGTATGTTGGCCTTAGTTGCAAGGGAATTTTCTCCTTTATTTATTCATGGGATGCAGGCACCGCTGGCGAGGCCAGTATTTATTGCCCATTCTTAATTGAGCTTGAGAAGGTGGTAGTGAGCTGCCTTCTTGAACCGCTTTGAGTACAGATGTAGATGTCTTGCTGCAATTGCACAGAGCCTTTGTGAGACCACACCTGGAGTGTTGTGTACAATTTTTGTCTCCTTATCTAAGGGTGTACTTGCCATAGGGGGAATGCAACAGAGGTTCACCAGACTAATCCCTGGGAAGGCGGGATTGTCTTTTGAGGAGAGATTGAGGAAACTGGGCCTGTATTCTCTAGAGTTTTGTAAAATGAGAGGTGATCTCAATGGAACTTACAAAATTCTTATTGGACATGACAGGGTGGATGTAGCTAGGGATGTTTCCCCTGGCTGGTGAGTATAGAAGCTGAGGTCACAGTCTCAGAATAAGGGACAGGCCATTTAGGATTGAGATGAAGAGAAATTTCTTCACTCAGAGGGCGATGAATCTTTGGAATTCTCTACCCCAGAAGGCTGTGGAGGCGCAATCACTGAGCATGTTCAAGACAGAAATCGATAAGATCAAGGGATATGGAGATAGCGCAGGAAAGAGGCATTGAGGTAAATGCTCAGTCGTGATCTAACTGAATAGTGCAGCAGGCTTGATAGGCCGAATTGCCTACTCCTGCTCCTGTTTCCCATGTTCCTAACGGCCTTATCTGAAATTTCTATGATTCAAAAAAAAATAATATTCTACCTCCAGCCCCTTGAAATGTATCTTTCCTGCTGGGAAAATTATTTCCATTTTCCTCAGTGAACACATGGAGCAGTTCATATTTCATCTTCTGTAGTATGGTAGTAACAAGAAAACAAATCAAACATTAATATCAAAGTTAGATATCCAGGCTAAAGTTTCTGGTTTAATAGCATGGATATCTTGCAAGCTGTCTGCCAATCCCTTCCGAGTGCAATGTTTGATGATGTGCTCCAGCATCTGCTTAGAAGCTCCATGGTTGCATGATGGGGCTGCTTTCATTTTCATCAACACACCAGACTGGTGCAAACATTGCACCAACACACCTACATCGCGATACGTAATATACAGACAAACGCTAAGAGAGATGAAGAACCGATGGTGGGAAAATAAGGCTGATGAGCTTCAAGCAGCTGCTGATGAAAATGACCTGAAGGTTCCAGATAAAGGTCTGTGGTCAGTCTATGGTCCAAAATCAACTATGTGACACCCATTCTCTCAGCAGATGACAATTAGCTCCTAACAAATAGGTATAAGATTCCATCTCATTGGGAAAAGCACTGCAGTAATCTCCTAAACTAACATTCTATAGTGTGCAAAGATATCATTTAGTCATTTCCACAGCACCACACTCTGGAAAAGCTTGCGCTCGATTCTTCTCAAGCAAAAGTCACAAAGGCCAGAAAGCAGTTTTCTATGGGCAAGTTGCCGGGAGCTGATGACATCCCACCTGAAATATTCAAGTATGGAGGTATTCATGTGCTTAGGAAACTCATTAGTCTCTTCTGCCTAATCTGGAACCAGGGCACTGTGTCCCAAAACTACAAGGATGCCTCCATAACCGATCTCTACAAATGGAAAGGGGCCAAGTCCATCTGTGACAATCATTGTCGGGAAAATTCAATTAATTAACAATTGCTACATCAGTAAAGAGATTCCAATTCACAGCAACTTAACCAACCCGTCAACAACTTGCCTCAAAACTAGAAGACAATTTTGGGCCTAAGTCCTTCAGCAATCTTACCTCTGCATCAAGAGGAGAGCATAATGCATGGAATACCAACTAGATTCCTTATAAAGGACCCCATAGTGAAAGCTGAAAGATCAAACCTTCCTCACAAACAGTGAACAACCATCCAGTGCCTCAGAACAGGTAGATACTGCCACTTCTCCATAGACAGAAGGTTAAAACTGTTCATTTAGGAGATTTGTTATCCCTTGGTACTTTTCACATTTGGGGCCCTTCGAAGATTCCAACATTTCCTTTTTCACCTGTTTGTTGTAAATATATTTATTTTAATATTCTTACATGTGGAAAAAGTACATGGAAAATATTGTCCAAAGGTACTGATAGGACTGAAATTGAGTTGAACTGATAATTAGAAGAAAAAAAGTACAGAGGATTTTTGAAATTGTAATTTAAATTTCTGAGTGCATGCGGGGTTTTTATTGTGCAAAACCAGTAGTAATAAGTAGAATTCCATTGGTGGAATGAGAAAATTGCTGCTTCCATTGGGAACCCTCTCAGCAAGTAAACTACCATCCTTTCCAACTTCTATCTGCAGCAAACAGAAGCCACTACTTCCTTCCCTTTGAAACTTAGCCATTAATAACGACAAGGTTGTTGTATAATATTCAAGCTTTTGCAAAATGACCAATGTGTCCTTTTCACCCAGCTCCTCCCAGAGGTGGAATCCAAGCCGCAAAATTAGGTCCTTCTTGCCTTTTGAGGTGGGTAACATGTTGTGAAGCCTCCAGTCCGGGGTTAGCTCAGCAGGATCGTTCTTGGTCTGGTTAAGGGAAACCCTGGTGAGTGCTGGCAGGTGGCAACTTTGAACTTGAGAAGTAATTAGGAGACTTTCTGTTAGCTCTGGTTAGCTGCTTCTCTGCTGTTTGTGTTTCATGTATTAATGTGATTTGAAGCCAATCAGAAATTAATTGTTCTTTAGAGAGGGAAGTTTTAAGATTGGTGAATGTTTATAAATTTCTAACTCCAGGTCAGAATAAAACAGCAGGAATGTTTACTAATCAATATATTGAGGATAATGCAAGAAGGTGAAAAAATGTTTACTGAATTTCTGTAGAACTGCATAAGTCTCAATTTAACTGTTAATGAGTTTATGTTGATCTCCTTCGTAAATGGAATGAATATTGTAAAGTGCCTGTGCAGAGTGCTGCTTATTCATTGTACGTTTCTGTTGCACACTTGAAAGGTAAAAATAACTTTGCAGTTTGGGAGTTTGGATCTGGTGAAGGTGGGACAGATGGGAGCTTTGTGATATTTCAGATAAATGCCAATGCGATCATGGCAGTTATTTTAATTTTGCTTATTGGAGGGTTTGGTTACCTAACCCAGCAGCTGGTGCACACACACCAGTCGGTATTGGTGCTGGTCCTCAGCCTAGGTAAATGGGGAGCGTTGGCAGCTGGAAGTGCATTCGGTTGTAAAACCACCTGCCAAATCCAAAAAAATGAAGGGTGATCAACCAGCATTGTGGTGACCCCATGTAACATGCAAAAAGCTAAAAGAGAAAGCAAGCAAAAGGAGGGTTTGGTTACCTGTCAGCAGACCACATCAGTTCGTAGACCCTGTACATTATAAAAAAAATTGGTATCCTCACTGAAAATAAACATTAGTTTAAGTGTGATGGTAATGTATTGTTAGTTTCAAATCCTACACATATGCTGTTCAATATAAAATACATACTTGGGAATTAGTAACACAGTGCCCATTTCATTCATGGAAGTGTTCCACAATTTATAATTAGGCCAATTGCTGAAAAAAAGAGACTTTTTTTGTCAAAGCTTTTCCTTTTGCACTCATCAGGACAATTTGTAAGAATATCAAATTTAAAGGGAACAACAATTATGCTATATGAGAAGGATGCTGATTGGTTGGCAAGTGGACTCTGACTGATAGAGGCGGTGCTATGGAAAATGCACCAATTGATTGTGAATGACATTTAACTGCTAAGCATTGTTTGGAAAATTTAAACCAAACAGCTTAACTCTGATTGATCAAGGCATTGCCCTGAGGAATGAACCAGCGAATGGCTGTCACTTATCTTGTTTAGCTGAAACAGGTACAATGTGTAAAAGTGTCCTTTTTTCCTGCAAAGAACAGGGCCCTGTGTATTAATATATATAGCTACCAGTACACACAAATGTGCCCCACTGCCAAAATAGTGCTTGTAAAGACATCCTGCAGGATGATGGCTACCCTGATTAGATCATTTTGTGCTGCATATCACACACCATGAATGGGTCTAAGGCTGTCACTTTCAGCCCTAAAAGGTGCCCAGTCTACCTTAGATTACCCTGGAAGGGAAAGGCATCTTGAAAATTTGAGCAACAGGTAAAGCTAGCTGTTTCACTATAGCAACACAAGTGGTATTTGCCACTTACAGGATACCGCCAGGAACCGGTGGATGTGCTGTACTTGGATTTCCAGAGGGCATTTGATAAAATGCCACATCAAAGGTTATTGCAGAAGATAAAAGCCCATGGTGTAGGGGGTAACATATTGGCATGGAAAGAAGATTGGTTAGCAATCAGGAAGCAGAAAATTGACATAAATGGGTCTTTTTCTGATTGGCAGGATGTAATGAGTGGTGTGCCAGAAGGATCAGTGGTGGGGCCTCAACTTCTTACAATTTATAAAATGGCTTGGATGAAGGGATTGAAGGAATGGTTGCTAAATTTGCTGATGACACAAAGATAGGTAGAAAAGTAAATTGTGAAGAGGACGTAAGGAGGCTACAAAGTGACATGGATAGGTTAAGTGAGTGGGCAAAGATCTTGTAAATGGAGTAAAATGTGGGAACATGTGAAATCGTTCATTTTGGCAGGAAGAACAAAAAAAGCTTATTTTCTAAATGGTGAGAGATTGAGGAGCTCTGAGATTCAGAGGGATCTGGCTGTCCTAGTGCATGAATCACCAAAGTTTAGTATGCAGGTACAGCAGGTAATTTGGAAAGTTAATAGAACGTTAACATTTATTGTGAGGGGAATTGAATACAAAAGTAGGGAGGTTATGCTTCAGTCGTACAGGGCACTGGTGAGACCACATCTGGAGTTTGTGTACAGTGTAGGTCTCCTTATTTAAAGAAAGATGAAATGTGTTAGAAGCAGTTCAGAGAAGGTTTACTAGACTAATACCAGGAATGGGCGGGTTGTCTTATGAGGAAAGGCTGGACAGGTTAGGCTTGTATCCACTGGTTGTGAGTCTTTGGAACTATCTCCCTTAAAAGGCAGTGGAAGCAGGGTCTTGGAATATTTTTAAGGCAGATCCAGATGGATTCTTGATTAACAAGGGGGTGACAGGTTATTGGGGGTAGACAGAATGTGGGGTTGAGGTTACATTCAGATCAGCTGTGATCTTATTGAATGGCGGAGCAGGCTCAAGGGGCAGAGTGGCCTACTCCTGCTCCTAGTTCGTGTGTTTGTATGTATGATTGTATGTCAAGCCAAGAAGACATTCTGCCTATCACACAAATGAACAATGTTGTATATGAATTTCAGTGCCAGTGTGAAGCTGGGTATGTGGGGTGTACATCCCAAAGACTGGCAGTCAGACTGGCAGATGTTTCAAACAGCATGTTCCTTCCACTATTCACAATGGGCAGGGTACAGACTGTACCCAACCATCCGGTGCGTGGAAAATTCAAAACACAATGTCCAACATTAAAGGCAATTCTACAATTGGACAACATTTGCAAATAATCCTCAATGTGCTAATAATTACGCTGACAACCAAATTAAGATTGTCACTCAGGCTCACAGTGTGGTGCATTTGTGTGTTCTGGAAGCTACATATATTAATACACGGGGCCCTGTTCTTTGTAGACAGAAAGAACATGTACACACATTGCACCTGTTTCAGCCAAACAAAATAAGTGACAGCCATTCGCTGGTTCATTCCTCAGGCAATGTGTTGGCCAATCAGAGTTAAGCTGTCCAGTTTAAATTTCCAAACAATGCTCGGCAGTTAACTGTCAGTCATCATCAACTGGTGCATTCTCCATGGCAACACCTCCACCAATCAGAGTCCACTTGACAATCAATCAGCACGCTTCTCATATAATATAAATTGATGTTCCCATTACATTTGGTATTTTTGCAAATTGTCCTCATGAGTGCAAGATGAAAAGCTTTGAGAAAAAATGACTTTTTTTCAGCAACACTCAAATTCTGTACTACCAAATGACAATTAGCCCCATATTAAAATGTAGTGAAACAGACAATGTAGGTGCCAGTTCTGAAAGCAATTCTGATGTTTACTCCTCTTGCACTGGTCACTGTTGGGTAAGTGCACCAAATAATCTTATTTGGTTTCAGGTTTAATCCAAGTTAACTTGTGAATAAAAATCTAGGTATATAAAATATTAAAGGATCCGCTTTCCATCAAGTTGGGGAAACATGAGGCATTATCCAGTCCAGGTTAGGAGCTGCTGGGTGATGTTTAGCTCCTCTTGTGGGGAAGAGCATAACAAGAGGCCATCAATATAAGATAGTCACCAAGACATCCAGTAGGGAATTCAGAAGAAACTTGATTACCCAAAGAATAATGAGAATGTAGAGCTTGCTACCAAATGTTGAAACGAGTAGTACAAAAGCATTTAAGAGGAAAAAAACAGAAAATGCTGGAAAAACTCAGCAGGTCTGACAGCATCTGTGGAGAGAAAGACAGACTTAACGTTTTGAGTCCGTATGACTCTTCTCCAGAGCTAAAGAGAAATAAAATTGTGATGAAATTTATACTGTTTAACGGAGGTGGAGCAGGTGAAGCTGGATAGAGGGCCAGTGATAGGTAGAGGCAAAGGAGAGATTAACAAAGATGTCATGAACAAAAGGACAAAGGGGTGTTAATGGTAGTGGGTACTGGCTAAAGGTGGTGCTGATGGTGGCATTAAGGTCAGAAAGCAGAATGTGATAATAGCTGGACAAGGGTAAAAACTCTGGAAAGAACAACATGAACAAGTGACAGATGACCCTGTGGGGGTGGGGCGCTGGGAAAAAAAGATCGAAAATAGGATAAAAGGTGGAGATAAAACAATGAATAAAAATGAAAATAGATGAAAATAAAAATAAGTGGATAAAAAATAACAATGAATATTGAAAAAAGGGAATAAAAAGGTGGTGAGGATGGAGGAGAGAGTTCATGGTCTGAAGGTGTTGAACTCAATATTCAGTCCGGAAGGCTGTAAAGTGCCTAGTCGGAAGATGAGGTGCTGTTCCTCCAGTTTGCGTTGAGCTTCACTAGAACAATGCAGCAGGCCGAGGATGGACATGTGGGCATGAGAGTAGGGTGGAGTGTTGAAATGGCAAGCGACAGGGAGGTCTGGGCCTTGCATGTGGACAGACCGAAGGTGTTCTGCAAAGCGGTCACCCAGTCTGTGTTTGGTCTCTCCAATGTAGAGGAAACCGCATTGGGAGCAGCGAATGCAGTAGACTAAATTGAAAGAGGTGCAAGTGAAGCACTTCTTCACCTGAAAGGAGTGCTTGGGCCCTTGGACGATGAGGAGGGAGGAGGTAAAGGGGCAGGTGTTGCACATTCTGCGATTGCATGGGAAGGTGCCGTGGGAGGGGGATGAGGCGTTGGGGATAATGGAGGGGGTGGACCAGGTTGTCCCAGAGGGAACGATCCCTGTGGAATGCCGCCAGGGGTGGGTTGAAGGGAAGATGTGTTTGGTGGTGGCATCATGCTGGAGTTGGCGGAAATGGTAGAGGATGATCCTTTGAATGCAGAGGCTGGTGGGGTGGAAGCTGAGGACAAAGGGGGCCCTATGATGGTTCTAGGAGGGAGAGGAAGGTGTGAGGGCAGAGGCACGGAAGATGGGTCGGACACGGTTAAGGGTCCTGACAACCACAGTGGGTAGGAAACCTCGGTTAAGGAAGAAGGAGAACATGTCAGAAGCACTGTTTTGGAAAGTGGCATCATCGGAACAGATGCAACGGAGGCGAAGGAACTGAGAGAATGGGATGGAGTCCTTACAGGAAGCGGGGTGTGAGGCGCTGTAGTCGAGGTAGCTGTGGGAGTTGGTGGGCTTGGTGACAGTCTGTCACCAGAAATTGAGACAGAGAGGGTCAAGGAAGGGAAGGGAAGTATCAGAGATGGACCATGTGAAGGTGATGGAGGGGTGGAAATTGAAAGCAAAATTGATAAATTTTTCCAGGTCCAGTTGAGAGAATGAAGTGGCACTGAAACAGTCATCGATGTACCGAAAAAGAGTTGTGGGAGGGGGCCTGAGCAGCACTAGAACAAGGAATGTTCCACATACCCCATAAAGAGGCAGGCATAACTGGGGTCCATGCGGGTACCCATTGCCACACCTTTTATTTGGAGGAAGTGAGACAAGTTTAAGGAGAAATTGTTCAGTGTGAGAACAAGTTCAGCTAGATGGAGAAGAGTGGTGGTGGATGGGGATTGTTCAGGCCTCTGTTCGAGGAAGAAGCGGAAAGCCCTCAGACCATCCTGGTGGGGGATGGAGGTGTAGAGGGATTGGACGTCCATGGTGAAGAGGAGGCGGTTAGGGCCAGGGAACTGGAAATTGCTGATACGGCATAGGGCATCAGAGGAATCGCGGATGTAGGTGGGAAGAGACTGGATAAAGGGAGAGAGAACGGAATCAACATAGGAAGAAACGAGTTCTGTGGGGCAGGAACAGGCTGACATGATCAGTCTATCAGGACAGTCCTGTTTGTGGATATTGGGAAGGAGGTAGAAGCAGCTGTCTGGGGTTGGGAGACTGAGGTTGGAAGCTGTGGAGAGAAGATCTCCAGAAGTGATGAAGTCAGTGACAGTCCTGGAAACAATGGCTTGATGATCAGTGGTGGGGTCATGGTCCAGGGGGAGGTAGGAGGAAGTGTCTGAGAGTTGGTGCTCAGCTTCTGCGAGGTAGAGGTCAGTTTGCCAGACAACAACAGCACCACCCTTGTCGGTAGGTTTGATATCAAAGTCAGGGTTGGACCTGAGAGAATGGAGTGCAGCAAGTTTAGAAGGAGACAGGTTAGAGTGGGTGAGAGGCGCAGAGAAATTGAGATGACTGATGTCACACCGACAGTTCTCAATGAAAAGATCAAGAGCAGGTAAGAGGCCAGAAGGAGGGGTCCAGGTGGAGGGAGAATACTGGAGGTGGGAGAAAGGATCCATTGAATGGGGGGAGGACTCCTGCCCAAAGAAGTGAGCATGGAAACAAAGGCAGCGGAAGAAGAGTTCAGTGCTGAGCCCGAAATTCATTGAGGTGAGGGCGTAAGGGTATGAACTGAGTCCTTTGCTGAGCATTGAGAGAGGGGAAGGTCAGGGGGTATGGTGAATACAGGACAAGGGCTGGATTAGAAGACGGGGTGGGGTCAGAGGAATGGGACGAGATGGAGGGTCCTGGATGGGCGTTGGTAAGGGGAAGCAGGACAAGCACATGAGGGAGAAGGGAATAGATGTTTAAGATGATAGATTTACATGAGGAAAGGTGGGAAGAGGCTCGAGAGGAACATGAACACCAGCATGGACTGGTTGGGCCGAATGGCCTGTTTCTGGGCTGTATTTCCTATGTTATCCTTATTATTTAGTAATATATGAATAATAACAGTAATAGCTTCAATAAACCAAGGCAGGCTGTTGTTTGGGCAGTAAAAGGCCACCAGTATGGTAAGTGGAAAGCTCAATGTGAGTCAGGGTGCGCTGCCCACCATATTAGCAAAGACTGTAAAAATCATCATGCTGTGCCCACATCTGAAGCAGGTGTAAGGCCCTTTACCTATTCACATAAGGGGCTTAATGCCTTCCACTGCAAGATTATTTCACCCAACACAGCTGCATTCAGGAAAACCAGGTTGACATGCAAACTAACAGACAATTCTTAAAGGAACCCTTGCAGCACGCCACAAATATGGTAAGATTTTAAATTTCATAATCTGCATGTGGAGCCAGGAGGAGCAGTGGTGCCCCTCTCAAACCCACATTAAAAGGACACTCACTGCTGCTAGCCCCAACCCCCTCCATTGGTGCTCAACAAGGAGAAACACCAACTCGACTCCAGCCCCAAACGATCGCCACTGTTCTCCAGCTGCCACTGATCACTTATTTTCAATTTCTATACAGGAAAGCGGGAACTACTGCTCGTGCTGGTTGTAGAATCGTTATTCAGAGTTAAAATGTCATTGCCATCCCTAAAATTTCTCTTCAAGTATTTTAAATATTAGTGGCTGTGAATAGAACCTAAAAGAATATTTTCTAACTGTTTTTGATTTTCTGTTTTTGCATTACAGTAATGGAAAATTCACTGATTGAAACTGCAAACATTTTGTAACAGAAGAAATAAAAGATGAAAGTCTGGCAAACACAAGCATATGCCATTGTTTTTCAATTTCTGGACATGGTCATAACAACGTTTTTATGCAATTATGTCCAGGATGACAGTCGGTTCAGCTTTGACATAATTAACTTTGATATTTCTCATTCTTATTTTGATCTTTGGGCAATCTGTATACTTAGGGTCATCTTAATAATTGGAGCCTCAATTGGAGTTTGTGTTAACCAAATAGATGGGCCAAAGAGACTAAAGTCAGTTGAATTCTACATAAGTATATTGTGTCTGCTGATGGTTGCATATGCAGAAGTCAAAATGTTGCTTTACTCTGAAACTGAGAATTTCCCAAATGATCCATGGTTCTGGTCTCTCTTTGCATGGACTTTGATATCTTCAGTTGCCACCTTCCACATTTTGCAAAAATTTTCATGCTTAAAGACATCATCAACTTTTACAGTTGATTTAGAAGGAGGGAATGGTGAAGATGAGAAGAGCTTAATGAGCAATGCTGGCCAGAATGAGAGAGAAAAGGCCAAGAAAAATTCAAATTCAATCAGTACTGCCTGGAGACTACTGACCTACTCTGAAAATAACACAGGCTTGATCACAGGAGCATTTGTCTTTCTTTTGATAGCGAACGTGGGTATGTAAAATTTATTTTTGTTCATTTAATTAAGCTCTTTTTTCCCAAAAACTAGTTTATCTACCTCACTTCTCATTCTGAACCAGATGGTTGCAAACTTGCAGTCCCATTCCTGGACTTGAAGCTTATACTCCAGTGCAGTACTGAGGAGTGCTGCTCTGGCAGAGTCACTGTTCTTTAAAGGAAACATTAAATCGAGTCTGGTGGCTGTTAGTAGATCCAAGGCACCATTTGAAGAAGGTCAATATTCCTTAACTGACACCTTCAGAAATGAATTAATTTGGCATTCATCTCAGTATTAAGTCTGGGAATGCGTCATGCATAAAGTGCCTGCTGAATACATACTAACAGTTCAAAATAATTGTATACGAAGCACTTGAGACATTTTTGAGTATGTGCTTAATGCAAAGCTTTATTTTTTCTGGTGCAAGAGAGCAGTAAGCTCAGCCACCCTTTGTTTATTGATTAATAGGTAGCACTGTAATAGTAATGGGCTGCATCAACTTGGCAAGTACAACATGAGGCAAGGACTGTGATACCTGGCAGGCTCTCAGTATATCACTGAGTGGCTTTAGCAAGCATCTCCAAGCACTCAGCAGCACAGAATGCCCTCCCTTTTAATTTCAGGAAATGAGGTGGTTGCAGGGACAGGCTACAGTGTGTCTAAATGGGGGAGCAGAGGTGGACTAATTAAACAATAAATTAATGTTTTTCAAATATATCGATTGGAACTGCTTGCCCTGAATATAGGCCTGTAACAGTATTATCCAACAGGAATTGCTGACTAGCCACATATTTGGCTGTGGTGACACTGCTTTTACTCATATGCATTATTTTTTGTGGAATTCACCTCACACAGAGTACATGTAAATGTACTTAATGTGCGTATTTAATTAACTAACATCTACCATATTCAGTGCAAAACTTTGTAGTTTCTAACCCCATGGAAGCAGTTTTGGAGGCAGGGGATGTGGAAGTTTGTTCCTGCTCTCAGCAGCAGTGACACGATAGTCAATTAAGGCACTTAATTGGGCAATGATCCAGTATTCTGGCAAAGCATTGAAAATGCATTGGTGGCAAACAGGCCTCCCCATCCACCCTTAACAAACACCACTCGGCTGGGTCAGAAAGCCAACAACGCATCGGAGGCCACCCGCACATGACCCTTCTGATTCAAGTGAAAATGAGCAAAAAAGCTGAGTGCATCACATCCACAGGCATTTGGAGACATTCCCCAAGATTGACTCCAGTCACTACTTGAAGGATTCTGTTTGGACCATTAGATGAGTACCACCATTGATTTTTCATCTACAAGGGAGTCAAGGGTTATGGGGGGCAGGCAGGAAAGTGGAGTTGAGGCCACAATCAGATCAGCCATGATCTTACCAAAGGAGCAGGGTTGAGAGGCCAAATGGCCTCCTCTTGTTCCTAATTCTTGTGTTCTTTTGTTCCATCGTGTGGCGTCTCTTGCTCTCTGTCTGCCTGAGCCGTGCTCATGTTCCCCAGTGAGGCTGCTGGCCATCCCTCCCATGGGCCCCTCTGATTGGCCCTCCCGCATCTATTTGCCACCCGCCATCTTTCATTTGATGGCGAGTGCTGGAGTTGGCCTGTTAACTGGTGGCCTCCTGTAAGATCACAATCCAGGGCTCACCTCTGACACTAGTGGCCTCGGGACTGGCCTCACCTCCTGAAAATTTTTAAAGTGGAGAAAATTTCAGCCATTCTCTTTCACCAACCTTTGGAACTCTGGCATGAATTTATCAGATATGCCCATCTTAATGCAGCTTCTAATTGTTATATGTTATAGGACCGTGTTATGCACCAGAGGCCAGGTAAACTGTTACATGCATGGATTCCATTTTGTGATAGATTGATATAAATATGGTTCTACTTTTAAACAAGTGACAGTAATATTTTGGGGAGAATGGCCTAGCCAAACTGACAAACTAAATAAGAATAAACTAAATAACTTACCAGGAAAGGAGTTTGAGGTTTATCATTAATAAACAGCGAGACTTCAGGACGGAGAGATTAAAGCAGTGAGACTTCGGGAGAGAGAGAGGATAAAACAGTGAGAGTTTGGGATGGAGAGGGTAAAATAGCGAGACTTCAGGACGGAAAGGTTAAAACAGCGAGACTTCAGGACGGAGAGGTTAAAACAGCGAGACTTCAGGACGGAGAGGTTAAAACAGCGAGACTTCAGGACGGAGAGGTTAAAACAGCGAGACTTCGGGAGAGAGAGGTTAAAGCAGTGAGACTTCAGGATGGAGAGGTTAAAACAGTGAGATTTTGGGAGAGAAAGGTTAAAATAGTGAAACAGAAGTAGGAGAATGGGTAAAATAAAAGCAAGGGTCTTATTCTATTCAGTTAAGATTGTCTTGGGAGCTCAGTGTGTGATTTGCACATCCTGCACTATGTGGGAAATCGTAGAAGTTCCCGGCGGTCCGGATGACCACGTGTGCAGGAGGTGCCCTCGACTGGAGTAACTCGCGCTCCGGGTTTTGGGGCTTGAGCAGCAGCTGGGGGGCGCTATGGTGCATTCATGAGGCTGAGAGGTTCGTGGACAGCATGTTTCAGGATGTGGTCACCCCGCAGCTTGAGGAAGTACAAGCAGAGAGGGAATGGGTGTCCGCCAGACAGAAGAAGAGGACCAGGCAGGTAGTGGGGGAATTCCCCAAGTGCATCTTGTTCACAAACTGTTTATCAGCCTTGGAAAACGGTGATTGATGGTTCCTCAGTGAACATCCCTGCTCCTGTACTCGAATCCTCTGGCTATGAAGTCCAACATACCATTTGCCTTCTTTACCGCCTGCTGCACCTACATGCTTACCTTCAGCGACTGGTGTACAAGGACACCCAGGTCTCGTTGCACATTCTCCCCTCTCAATTTATAGCCATTCAGATAATAATCTGCCTTCCTGTTTTTGCTACCAAAGTGGATAACCTCACATTTAACCACTTCTACTGCATCTGCCATGCATTTGCCCACTCACTCAGCTTGTCCAAATCACCCTGAAGCATCTCTGCATCCTCCTCACAGATCACCCTCCCACAGGGCAAATATGTTCCTGTAAAGACAAAGTGGGGGGGGGGCAAGTCTGGAGAACCCTGGATGTCAAGGGACATAAAAGTTTGGATTAAGGAAAAAGAGAAGCTGAGGGCAGATACCGAGGCCTCAATACGCCAGGGTCCCTAAAAGGATACAAAAAGTGCAGGGGGAGCTTAAAAAGGAAATTAGGAAAGGTAAGAGAGTGCATGGGAAAGCATTGATGGGTAGAATAAAGGAAAACCCAAATCGGTTTTTTAAATAAAGAGCAAGAAAATAGCTAGAGAAAGAGTAGAGGCAAATTAGGGACCATGGAGGTAATCTGTGTGCGGGGACCCAGAAGACGTAGGTACAATCCTCAATGAATACTTTGTGTTGGTCTTCACAATGGAAAAGGACGACACAGATATATACATCAGGGTGGAGGACTGTGAAATATTAGAGGAAATTAACATAGAGAAAGAGGAGGTACTAGCAGGTTTAGAATTCTTAAAAGTGGATAAATCCACAGGCCTGGATGAGATGTGTCCCAGGCTGTTGAGGGAGGCAAGGGAAGAGATATCAGGGGCCCTGGCAGTAATTTTCAAATCCTCTCTGACCACAGGTGAGGTGCCAGAGGACTGGAGGACAGCTAACATTGTGCCATTGTTAAAAAAGGAGGAAGGGATAGACAGGATATTACAGGCCAGCCAGTCTCTCATCAGTGGTGGGGAAGTTACTAGAAAGAATTCTGAGGGACAGAATATATCTGCACTTGGAGAGACACCGATTAATCGGGATTAGTCAGCATGGATTTGTTAAGGGAAGGTCATGTTTGACAAATTTGATTGAATTTTTTGAGGAGATAACCAGGAGTGTTGATAAGGGTAATGCATGTGATGTGGTCTACATGGACTTTGGTAAGGCTTTTGATAAGGTCCCTCATGGCAGACTGGTCAAGAAAGTAAGAGCCAAAGGGATCTAAGGCAAAGTGGCATGTTGGATCCAAAATTGGCTGAGAGGCAGGAAGCAGAGGGTGATGGTAGAGGGATGTTTCTGTGGCTGGAAGTCTGTTTCTAGTGGGGTTCCGCAGGGCTCAGTGTTGGGGTCCTTGCTGTTTGTGGTGTATATAAATGATTTGGTCTTAAATGTAGGGGGTATGATCAAGAAGTTCGCGGATAACATGAAAATTGGTAGGGTTGTAAATAGTGAGGAGGATAGCTGTAAACTGCAGGAGGATATCAACGGACTGGTCAGGTGAGCAGAGCAGTGGCAAATGGAATTCAACCTGGAAAAGTGTGAGGCAATGCACTTGGGGAAGGCTAACAAGGCAAGGGATTACACTATGAATGGTAGGACCCTGGAAAGTACTGAAGGTCTGAGGGACCTTGGTGTGCATATCCACAGATCCCTGAAGGTAGCAAGACAGGTAGATAAGGTGGTTAAGAAGGCATATGGGATACTTCCCTTAATTAGCTGAGGCATAGTATGCAAGAGCATGGAGGTTATGCTGGAATTGTATAAAATGCTGGTTAGGCCACAAGTGGAGTACTGTGTGCAGTTCTGGTCACCACATTATAGGAAGGATGTGATTGCACTGGAGAGGGTGCAGAGGAGATTTACCAGGACGCTGCCTGGGTTGGGGGGTCTAAGCTATGAGGAAAGATTGGATAGGCTGGGGTTGTTTTCCTTGGAGCAGCGAAGGTTGAGAGGGGACCTGATAGAGGTGTATAAGATTATGAGGGGCATTGATAGGGTGGATAGGAAGGCACTTTTTCCATTAGCAGAGGGGTCAATAACCAGGGGGCATAAATTTAAGGTAAGAGGTAGAAGGTTAAGAGGGGAGTTGAGGAGAAATGCTTTCACCCAGAGGGTGGTGGGAGTCTGAAACTCACTGCCCGAAAGGGTGGTTGAGTTAGAAACTCTCGTAACATTTAAGAAGTATTTCGATATTCACTTCCATTGCCATATCCTCCAGGGCTATGGGCCAAGCACTGGAAAAAGGGATTAGTGTAGTCAGATCTTTGTTGACAGGCAGGGACACAATGGCTGACTGGCCTCCTTCTGTGCTGTAAACGTCTACGAGTCTACTAATGCTTCACAAGCAAGGTGAGGTAGCTACTGGGGAAGTAAGTAGGGTTCTTGACAGTGCTACAATATTGCTCTCCTTGTCCCTGTCAGTCCAGGATAGAAATTCACAACATTCTGTGGAGGCCAGGTCATTGAGTGTATTTAAGACCGAGATGGATAGGTTCTTGATTGGTAAGGGGATCAAAGGTTACCGGGAGAAGGCGGGAGAAGGGGGCTGAGAAACTTATCAGCCATGGTTGAATGGCGGAGCAGACACGATGGGCCGAATGGCCTAATTTCTGCTCCTATGTCTTATGGTCTTATATATATAGGATAAAAGCAAAATACAGCGGATGCTGGAAATCTGAAACAAAAATAAAAATGGCTGGAAAAACTCCTAGGATGTTTGTACATATGTATTAGCTGGACCACTTAAATCACCACATCAGAAACTACAATCATTTCCACCAAAGTTTCTTCATAAAGCTCATAAAAATTTCAATGGGAGAGCAAGAACTTCAGAAGAGCAAATATGTCAGGGTTTGTGTAATGATATTAAAGAGGTTAAGGTGATCTGGTCACTTAGTCTGAATGCCTAATACCAGACTAATCAAGAGGATATCCTACGGTGAGCTGAAGCTTGGTAAGCACTTTGTGGTGATCAATTCAAAAGATACAAGCATTGCTTAAAAAATATTCTAAAAAATGGCATTGCACTGACACATGGGAGCATAGTGCTTGTGACAGGAAAACGTGGCACAGCATCATTTGTAATATCCAGCTAGCCAAAGGAGAGACAGCTCAAAGGAAATCAAAGATCAGTCTCAGGTCATTCCAACATCCCCTTGACTGTGCGAGGGTATTTCGAACGTTGCAGTCATATGAGAACTCAACTTTAACTAAACTGGAGAAAAACATGGGCAATCCATCACACACACATAGACACACACACAAACACAGACACACACACATGCACACACACACTCACACACACACAGCCCCAAAACCACATACAGTCTCTCACACGCACATGCATAGACTTACACACACATAGACACACAGATACACAAAGACTCACACACATACACACAGGCACACACATAAAGACCCACAGACTCACACACTTCCCCACACCCACACCTCCACACAGTCTCTTACACACACACACACACACACACAAACACACGCACACTCTCGCACACAGACACACACACGCATAGGCACACACACTCCATACACACACATTTCACATACACACAGAAAGATACACATGCACACACTCACAAAGACTCTCTCTCTTTCTCTCACACACACATACACTTGCAAACACAGTCTCGCTCTCACACACACATTCTTGCACACACAGAAACACACACAGAGACACACTCCACGCACACACATTCCACACACACAGAAAGATACACATGCACACACTCACACAGTCTCTCTCTCTCATACACACAAACACACACACACACACACAGGCCCACAGACACACACACACTGCCCCGCACCCACACACAGTCTCTCATACACATACGCTCAGACTCACACACACTCAGACATACACAAAGACTCACTCACATACACACAGGCACACACATAAAGACCCACAGACTCACACACATCCCCACACCTCCACACACAGTTTCTCACACAAACAAACACACAAACTCTCACACACACACATACTCTCGGACACACACACACAAACAAATGCACCCAGACACACACATGTACAGGCACACGCAATCCACACACACATTCCACACACACAGAAAGATACACATGCACACATTCATACAGACTCTCTTTCTCTCACACACACATACACTCGCAAACACATGCAGTCTCTCTCTCTCACACACACATTCTTGCACACACACACAGACACACACATAAGAACATAACATAAGCACATAAGAACTAGGAGCAGGAGTAGGCAATTCAGCCCCTTGAGCCTGCCCCGCCATTCAACAAGATCATGGTTGATCTCATTTTGGCCTCAACTCCAATTTCCCGCCCTCTCCCCATAACCTTTGAACCTGTTACTAATTAAAAATCTGTCCGAACCCTGTGGCACCCCAGTAGTCACAGCTTGTCATCTAGAAAAAGACCCATTTATCCCGACTCCCTGCTTTCTGTTGGTTAGCCAATCCTCTATCCAAGCTAATATATTATCCCCAACTCCGTATGATCTTATCTTGTGTATTAATCTTTTGTGCGGCATCTTATTAAAGGCCTTCTGGAAGTCCAGATTTACTACATCTACAGGATCCCCATTATCCACCTTGCTTGTCACATTTTCAAAGAACTCTAGCAAATTAGTCAAACACGATTTACTCATAAAACCATGCTGACTCTGATGGATTGCATTTTGACTTTCCAAATGCCCCATTACTACTACCTTAATAATGGATTCCAACAATTTCCCAACGACAGATGTTAAACTAACTGGTCTATAGTTTCCTACTTTCTGCCTCCCCAACTTTTTGAGTGTTGTTGGAGCTGCACTCATTGAGGCAAATGGAGACGATTCCATCACTCTCCTGACTTGTGCCTTGTAGATGGCTGTCATGAAAATATAATTATCTTCATAATATCATTGTAATTTATTGTAAAGTTAGGTTAATAGTTGAGGTCTGGATTGTCTGTGCACGTGCGTGGACTTAACTGAATTAAAAAAAGCTGGTCTGAAGACTTTGATGTGTCAGAGAGAAGCTAGGTTTGAAATGTTAAATAAGTAGACATGGCTGAAGTTTTAGAATGTGAGGTGTAAAGGAAAATTTGCATTTTTAGATAACCTAGACTAGTGAATTTCAAAGAGATCGTAAGATGTTACACCTAGGCATAACAGGCTAAACCAAACAGTGAGTTTATTTTTCCCAATGATTACTGATAATATATGAATGCTATGAAAGATTTATATTATGAAAAAACTAAAGTTGCAAAGACATATTGGGACAATGGGATTTACATTAAAAAGGGAGAAATCTATATAAAGGAGATGAGATTATGTGTAAAAAGGAATTCTAAGATCTAACCAGTGTGAAAAGCCTCCAGCCTCTATATACCAAGCTGCTGCCCAGGGTATTGTGTGCTTTGCCTGGGTGTTGAAATCTATGTTGTTTTACTGTTGCCTTAATGGAGGCGTAACTGGGAGTTAGGTTAATTAGGGGAGCTAGGAGTTATCATAGTAGTAATTTGTAGGCCTGTGAATGTGCTTAAAATGATTTCTTTTATTAACAAATGTTTAATTTATTTTTGATGGAAATGCCATTGAATGTCAAGGAGCAGTGGTTATATTTTCTCTTGTTGGAGATTGTTATTGCCTGGCACTTGTGTGGCATGAATGTTACTTGCGACTTGTCAGCCCAAGCCTGGATATTGTTCAAGTATTGCTGCATTTGGACATGGACTGCTTCAGTATCTGAGGAGTTGCGAATGGTGCTGAACATTGTGCAATCATCAGCGAACATCCCCACTTCTGACCTTATGATGGAAGGAAGGTCATTGATGAAGCAATTGAAGATGGTTGGGCCGAGGACACTACCCTGAGGAACTCCTGCAGTGATGTCCTGGAACTGAGATGACGGACATCCAACAACCACAACCATCTTCCTTGTCCTAGAGTGCAAGGTGAAAAGCTTTGCCAGCACATCCCTTTTTTCAGCAATACTCAAGTTCACCAAAACGACAACCGGGGCCAAAGGGTCAAGCCATGAGGACAGGTCACATCGACTAGACCTGTACTCTCCAGAGCACAGGAGACCAAGAGATGATCTGACCAAGTGTTTAAGATGATAGAAGTATTAGCATTATTCTGGTATTGCACTGCACCCTCTCCAAGGCCAATATATCTTTCCTGAGGTGGGGAGGTGGTGTCACAGTGGTAATGACACTGGCCTTACAATCCAGAAGCCCAGGCTAATAGTCTGGGGAGATGGGTTCAAATCCCACCATGGCAGCTGGTAGAATTTGAATTCAATTAATAAATCTGGAATATAAAGCTAGTCTCAGTAATCGTGATCATTTATTACATCTGGTTCACTAATGCCATCCTTATCTGGTCTGGCTGACATGTGACTCCAGATGCACAGCAATCTCTAAAATCTCTGCTTAATTCTCATCTGCCATCTGAAATGGCCAAGCAAGCCATTCAGTTGCATAAAACCACTACCAAAAACTTGATAATGAATGAAACTGGACGGACCACATGGCATTCGAGTGAGGTACCGGAAACATCAACAACAACCCAAACCCTGTAGACTCTGCAATGTCCTCCATACGAACATCTGAGAGCTGTCCCACAGACTAGTCAAGCAACAGCCTGATACAACATAGTCATCCTCACAGATGATATCTTACACGTAATGTCCCAGACACCACGATCACCACCTCACCGGCAGAACAGGCCCAGCAGATGTGGCGGCACAGTGGTATGCAGTCGGGAGGGAGTTGCCCTGGGAGTCCTCAATATCAACTCTGGACCCCATGAAGTCTCATGGCATCAGGTCAAACATGGACAAGGAAGCCTCCTGCTGATTACCACGTACCGTCTTCCCTCAGCTGATGAATCTATATTGGAGGAAGCACTGAGGGTGGCAAGGGCACTCAATGTGCTCTGGTTGGGGGAATTCAATGTCCATCACCAAAAGTGGTTCAGTAGCATCACTACTGACCGAGCTGGCCAAGTCCTGAAGGACATAGCTGCTAGACTGGATCTGCAGCAGGTGGTGAGGGAACCAACAAGAGGGAAAAAAATATATAATCTCATCCTCACCAACCTGCTGTAGATGTATCTGTCCGTGACAGTATCGGTAGAAGTGACCATTGCATAGTTATTGTGGAGATTAAGTCCCACTTTCACATTGAGGATACCCTCTATTGTGTTGTGTGGCACTACCACTGTGCTAAATGGGATAGATTTCGAACAGATCCAGCAACTCAAGACTGGGTATCCATGAGGCGCTGTGAGCCATCAGCAGCAGCAGAATTGTACTTGAACACAATCTGTAACCTCATAGCCTGGCATATCCCCCACTTTACCATCAAGTAAGGGGATCAACCCTGGTTCAATGAAGAGTGCAGGAGGACATGCCAGGAGCAGCACCAGGCATACCTAAAAATCAGGGGCCAGCCTGGTGAAGCTATAACACCGGGCAACTTGCATGCCAAACAGCATAATCAGAAAGTGATAGACAGAGCTAAGTGATTCCACAACCAACGGATCAGATCTAAGCTCTGCAGTCCTGCCACATCCAGTTGTGAATGGTGGTGGTCAATTAAACAACTCACTGGAGGAGGAGGGTCCACAAATATCCCCATCCTCAATGATGTAGGAGCCCAGCACATCTGTGCAAAAGATAAGGCTGAAGCATTTGCTACAATCTTCAGCCAAAAGTGCCGAATGGATGATCCATCTCGGCCTCCTCCGGAGGTCCCCAGCAACACAGATGCCAGTCTTCAGCCAATTCAACCACTCCACGTGGTATCAAGAAATGGCTGAAGGCACTGAATAGTGCAAAGACTATGGGTCCTGATAATATTCCAGCAATAGTACTGAAGACTTGTGCTCCAGAACTTGCCACATCCCTGCCAAGCTGTTCCAGTACAGCTACAACACTGGCATCTACCCAGCTATATGGAAAATTGCCCAGGTATGTCCTGTACACAAAAAGCAGGACAAATCCAACCCGGCCAATTACTGCCCCATCAGTCTACTCTTGATCATCACCAAAGTAATGGAAGGGATCATCAACAGTGCTATCAAGCAGCACTTGCTTAGCAATAACCTGCTCACTGATGCCCTGTTTGGGTTCCGCCAGGGCCACTCAGCTCCTGACCTCATTACAGCCTTGGTTCAAACATGGACAAAAGAGCTGGACTCCCGAGGTGAGGTGAGTGTGACTGCCCTTGACATCAAGGAGCCCTAGCAAAACTGAAGTCAAGGGGAATCAGGCAAAAACTCTGCTGGTTGGAGTCATACCTAGCACAAAGGAAGATGGTTGTGGTTGTTGGAGGTCAGTCGTCTCAGCTCCAGGACATCACTGCAGGAGTTCCTCAGGGTAGTGTCCTAAGCCCAACCATCTTCAGCTGATTCATCAATGACCTTCCTTCCGTCATAAGGTCATAAGGATGTTCACTGATGATTGCACAATGTTCAGCACCATTCGTGACTCCTCAGATACTGAAGCAGTCCATACCCAAATGCAGCAAGATCTGGACAATATCCGGGCTTTGGCTGACAAGTGGCAAGTGACATTCGCACCACACAAGTGTCAGGCAATGACCATCTCCAACAAGAGAGAATCTAACCATCGCCCTTTGACGTTCAATGGTATTACCATCATTGAGTCCCCACTATCAACATCCTGTGGGTTAGCATTGACCAGAAGCTGAACTGGACTAGCCATATAAATACTGTGGCTAAAAGAGCAGGTCAGAGGCTAGGAATCCTGCAACGTGCAACTCACCTCCTGACTCCCCAAAGCGCGTTCACCATCCACAAGACCACAAGCCAGGAGCGTGATGGAACATTCCCCACCCGCCTGGATGATTGCAGCCCCAACAACACCCAAGAAACTCGACACTATCCAGGAGAAAGCAACCCACCCAACTGACACCACACCCACAAACACTCACTCCCTCCACCACCGACGCACAGTAGCAGCAGCGTGCACCATCCACGAGATGCACCACAGGAATTCACCAAGGCACCCTAGACAGCAACCTCCAAACCCACAACCACCACCGCCTAGAAGGACAAGGGCAGCTGATAGACCACACCATCACCTGGAAATTCCCCTCCGTGCCACTCACCATCCTGACTTGGAAATATGTCACCGCTCCTTCACTGTCGCTGAGTCAAAATCCTGGAACTCCCTCCCTAACAGCACTGTGGGTGTACCTACACCACATGGACTGCAGCGATTCAAGAAGGCAGCTCACCACCACCTTTTCAAGGGCAACTAGGGATGGGCAATAAATGCTGGCCTAGCCAGCGAAGCCCACATCCCTTGAATGAATAAAGAAAAAAGACACCATCGTCACCATCGCTAGATATGTTCATCCCACTGGCAGGACAGACTCAGCAGAGATTGGGCTGCACAGAGACACTCCCCACGCACACAAATTCCACACACACAGAAAGATACACATGCACACACACACAGTCTCTCTATCTTTCTCGGACACACACACACATACACACACACACAGATCCACAGACACACACACAGCCCAGCACGCACACACAGTCTCTCACACATGCACACACAGACTCACACATACTCACACATACACAAAGACTCACACACATACACACAGACTCACATACACCCCCACACTCCCCCCACACCCACACACACATACAAATACAGGAAGATACATATGCTCACACTCACACAGACTCTCTCTCACACACACACACATGCAGTCTCTCTCTCTCACACACATTCTTGCACACATATATACAGACACACAAACATACACACACACACACACACACACACACACACACACACACACACACACACACACACACACACACTCGCACACACACACAGGGCAGAATTTTCTGCCCATCTGGGGGAAGGTTCAGGAACGGCCGTGTGCAGCTGGGCCTCCAATTGGTGCCCCCAATTAAGGCCCGCCCGGTGTGATGTCCACAGGAAGCGCTGTGCGATCCCTGTGCGGGTGGGGAGGGGGAAGTTCCCTCAGTCGAGTGTGCACTCTTTCACACATGCGTACGAAAGAGTGCCCTCATCTTGCTGAGGCTAAGTGCTGCCTCAGGGAGATCAGCTCCAAATTAAAAAATGTTAAAAATAGAAAATTAAAATTTCCCTGACATGTTTCCTATTGTGACACTGTTACATGAGTTGGGACATGTCCATTGCTTTTAGTTAAACTTTTATTAAATTTTTAAAAACCGACATGAAACCTCATCCTGCCAGTGGTTGAGGTTTGATGCTTTCTCTGAAGCCAGCCAGAGCTCCCGGCCTGCCCACCAACCTTAAGGTTGGACAGGCAGGTCCTTTAACTACTGCAATTACTTTTTAAATGGCCTCAATGGGCCGTTGACAGGTTGGCGGGCGCACAGCTGATTCAGCTGAGCCCCCGCCGACCTGAAAATTGAAATGACCCGGGGTAACATCAGGAGTTCCGCCCAACGTCATTTTACACGTCAGCAAGCAGGTCCCACCCCCACCACCCCACACACCGACTGGGAAAATCCTGCCCACAGTCTGTCTCTTACACACACATTCTCACACACACACATTCTCACACACACACACACACACACACACACACACACACACACACATATTCTCTCACACACACACACACACACATTCTCACACACACACACACACACACACACACACATATTCTCTCTCACACACACACACACACACACACACATTCTCACACACACACACACACATATTCTCTCACACACACACACACACATATTCTCACGCACACACACACACACACATTCTCACACACACACATTCTCACACACACACATTCACACACACACTTATTCTCTCACGCACGTACACATTCTCACACATACACACACACACACACACACATTCTCACACACACACATTCACACACACACTTATTCCCTCATGCACGCACACACATTTTCACACATACACACACTCACACACATTCTCTCACACATACACACATTCACACACATTCTCTCACTCACACACACACACACACACATTCTCACACATACACACATTCTCTCACACGCACACATTCTCACATGCACACATTCTCACATACACACACTCACACACATTCTCTCACTCACACACACACACACTCACACTCACATACACACATTCTCTCACACACACACATTCTCACACATACACACATTCTCTCACACGCACACATTCTCACACATACACACACACACACACACACTCTCACACATACACACATTCTCTCACACACACACACATTCTCACACACACTCGCATGCATAGTCTCTCGCACACACTCTCTCACACACACACACACACACATATGGACACATACAATCACTCTCTCACACACACATAGAGCCATAGAGTCATAGAGTTCTACAGCACAGAAAAAGGCTCTTCGGCCCATCGAGTCTGCAGCAGTCAAACAAGTACCTAACTATTTTAATCCCATTTTCCAGCACTAGGCCCATAGCCTTGTATGCCAAAGGCATCGCAAGTGCACATCCAAATACTTCTTAAATGTTTTGAGGGTTTCTGCCTCTAACACCCTTTCAGGCAGTGAGTTCCAGATTCCCACCACCCTCTGGGTGAAAAATTCTTCCTCACATCCCCTCTAAACCTCCTGCCTCTTACCTTAAATCTATGCCCCCTGGTTATTGATCCCTCCACCAAGGGGAAAAGTTCCTTCCTGTCTACCCTATCTATGCCCCTCATAATTTTATACACCTCAATCATGTCCCCCCTCAATCTCCTCTGCTCCAAGGAAAATAACCCCAGTCTATCCAATCTCTCCTCATAACTAAAACTCTCCAGCCCAGGCAACATCCTGGTAAATCTCCTCTGAACTCTCTCTAGTGCAATCACATCCTTCCTATAATGCGGATTCCAGAACTGCATGCAATACTCTAGCTGTGTAGCTGTGTTATGCAGTTCCAGCATAACCTCTCTGCTCTTATATTCTATGCCTCGGCTAATAAAGGCAAGCATTCCATATGCCTTCTTAACCACCTTATCTACCTGTCCCGCTACCTTAAGGGACCGGTGGACATGCACACCAAGGTCCCTCTGATCCTCGGTATTTCTCAGGGTCCTACTATTCATCGTGTATTTCGGTGCCTTGTTTGTCCTGCCCAAGTGCATCACCTCACACTTATCTGGATTAAATTCCATTTGTCACTGATCAGCCCATCTGACCAGCCCATCTATATCCTCCTGTAACCTAAGGTTATCCTCCTCACTATTGACCACCCCATCAATTTTTGTGTCATCCGCGAACTCACTGAGCAACCCTCCTACATTCAAATCTAAATCATTTATGTATACCACAAACAGCAAGGGACCCAACACCGAACCCTGTGGAACCCCACTGGACACAGGCATCCAGTCACAAAAAGACACCTTGACCATCACCCTCTGCTTCCTGCCACTCAGCCAATTCTGTATTCAATTTGCCAAATTGCCTTCGATCCCATGGGCTCTTACCTTCGATATCAGTCTCCCATGTGGGACCTTATCAAAAGCCTTGCTGAAGTCCAAGTAGACTATGTCAAATGCATTGCCCTCATCTACACACCTGGTCACCTCTTCAAAAAATTCTGTCAAATTGGTCAGTCATGACCTCCCCTTAACAAAACCATGCTGACTGTCCTTGATTAATCCCTGTCTCTCCAAGTGTAGATTAATTCTGTCCCCAGAATTGCTTCCAATAGTTTCCCCACCAATAAGGTTAGGCTGACTGACCTGTAGTTCCCTGGTTTACCCCTTCCTCCCTTCTTGAATAACGGTACCACATTGGCTGTCCTCCAGTCCTCTGGCACCTCTCCTGTGGCCAGAGAGGTATTGAAAATTATTGCCCGCGTCCCTGCTATCTCCTCCCTTGCCTCACTCAACAGCCTGAGATACATATCATCCGGGCCTGGAGATTAATCTACTTTTAAGCCTGCCAGACCACTTAGAACCTCCTCCCTTTCTATGCTAATTTCTTTAATTATATCACAGTCCTTCTGCCTGATTTCCATACCCACATCATCCCTCTCACTTGTGAACACCGACACAAAGTATTCATTTAGAACCTTATCTACATCTTCCAGCTTCACATACAAATTACCACTATGGTCCTTAATGGGCCCTACTCTTTCCCTAGTTATCCTCTTATTCTTAATGTACTTGTAAAATAACTTTGGATTTTCCTTTATTTTACCTGCCAAAGTTTTTTCATGCCCCATTTTTGCTCTCCTAATTTCCTTTTTAAGTTCCCCCCTATACATTCTATACTCCTCTAGGGCTTCTGCTGTTTTGAGTCCTTGGTATCTGCCATAAGCCTCCCTTTTTCTCTTTATCTAATCCTGTATATCCCTCGACATCCAGGGTTCCCTGGATTTGTTGGTCCCACCCTTTATTTTTACTGGAATATGTTGGCCCTGTACTCTCCCCATTTCCTTCTTGAATGAGTCTCACTGCTCTGACACAGATTTACCTAAAAGTAGCTGCTCCCAGTCCACTCTGGCCAAATCATATCTGCTCTTATTAAAATCAGCCTTACCCCAATTTAAAGCTCTGATTTCTGGCCCATCCTTGACCTTTTCCACAACAACCTTGAATCTAACGGAGTTATGATTACTATCTGCAAAATGCTTCCCCACTGATACCTCTACCACTTGCCCGACTTCATTCCCTAAAGTTAAGTCCAGGACCACCCCCTCTCTTGTAGGACCTTCTATGTACTGGCTTAAAAGGCTCTCCTGGATGCATTTTAAGAATTCCACTCCCTCTAAACCTATCACACTATGACTAAGTCACACAGCCTCACACATGCACAATGTCTCTCTCCCACCCACACACATTCTTACGCACACACATTCTTACACACAAACACTTTCACACACAGGCTCGCACACAGTGCCTTCAATTGGGTGAATATTGGTGACCTGATTTTCATTTCTGACCCTTCTTATGTCTTTGCAAGCAAAAATATTTTAACTTTAGTTGAAATTGACTTTCTTTGTTTCTTAAAAAAAGGAGAAATCTCTAGCCCTTATTTTTTGGGTGCAATATTGGATGGATTATCTCAAAAGGACAACAGCAGTTTCAATAGAAACATAATTGGGATGCTATTATTCACATCTGTAGGGTAAGCTTCTTCCAACAATATTTTAATTGTTCTGCATAATAAATGTTTATTATGTTTGTATTTGTATTCACAGGCAATTGTGTTCTTACATAGTCTATTGTTGAAAACCTTGAGTTTGGAAAAGTGCTGATGAGGAGCATGTGCTACAAAGATTACTGATTAAAGTATTGCCATGGTTTTGGCTCTGATAGCCATTTTAAGATCTTCAGATGGGTGATGGTTAAACTATTCAGCTATATTGACAAATACTACAAAATGAGGTGTTTATGAAGCTAATGAATGAATACTAGGAACTTTATTTGCAAAAAAAATGATTGTGCTGGTCTATTTGCTGTAATTATATTTATTGCAAATTGTCCTGTGACGTTTTGGGTGAGAAAAGTACTCCTTCAATGAAAGTAATAGTTTGTTGTGAAGCATAATTTTAAATAATTGTCGTCATCATGGTATAAAGGTTTTAAGGAATTGGCAGAGACAATAGCTTTGTTATTTTACTGTATCTTTTCCACAGAGCAATAGCAGTGGGTTTTCGAGAAGGCCTGTTTAATCTGGCACTTGCCAGGTTAAATGTTAAAATTCGCAACGAGCTGTTCAGTTCCATACTGCAACAGGAAATCTGTTTCTTTGACGCCCATCAGACAGGTCAGTGAAACTTATTAAAAAGTGCGGAATTAAAGACTGAAAAGAACACTATTTAATGGACTGACTTTGTAATACCCATTGTGCACTGTGGTATTGCTTAGCAATTTTTTGGCTTCTGTAATTAATGAACGCAGAAAAAATCCTGTTGAAAACACAAAGGGAGTCGTTCAGGACAAATGCAGAATAAAACCAGGCAGGGTAAAAGGGACATCAGACTTGAATCCACACATTTCCTGCTGGCTGGGTTAGGTTAAAATTAAGTCCTCCCAGCTCCCCACCATTCTGAAATGTTACTTCTTTTAGAATGATAGATACTTTGAAAAACAGATGTGTAAACTGAGTTGCTGAAACGTTTGTTGAACCTCCCAAACCTACAATCTCCACCACTTGGAAGGACTAGAATCATAGAGAAGAATTTTCGGGTTGGTGAGTGGGGGCGGGGCCCACTTGCAGACGTGTAAAATGATGTGCGCGGTGACATCGGGTGTCCTGATGTCACTGCGCGTCATTTAGATTTTCAGTTTGGCGGGCGCGCTGCCAATTAGGCTGAGCGCCCACCAATTAGGCTGCGTGCCTGCTAACCTGTCAAAGGCCCATTAAGGCCTGTTAAAAACTAATTGAATTAATAAAATGAGCTGCCCATCCAACCTTAAGGTTGACGGGCAGCCAAAGAGCCCAGGTGGCCTTCGCATTTTTAAGGGAACCTCCTCCACAGGCGGGATGAGGTCTCATGAAGTGTTTTAAAATTCAATAAAATTTTAAAAAAAAATTAATTTATATGTCCCAGCTCACAGGACACTGTCACATGAGGGGACATGTCGTAAAAGTTTTTAATTTCTTTATTTAGATGCTTAAAACTTAAACTAATCTCCCTGAGCCTCAGGGAGATTTCTGCACTCTTTTGCGCACATGTGAAAGAGCGCTGGCCACGACTCAGGGAATCGGCCCCCCACCCCCCCCCCCACCGCTCGCACAGGGAGCGCTCAGCGTTTCTGGGTGCGCATCTTGCTGGGTGGGCCTTAATTGGCCTGCCCATGTAAAATGGCGGTGCGGACCTGATCGGGGGTGCCGATCGTGTTCACGCCCGCCCCCACACAACCCCATCCGATGGGGGGAAAATTCTGCCCATAAAACCATAGAATGGTTACAGTGCAGAAGGAAGCCATTTGGCCTATTGTGCCCATGCCAGATCTCTGCAAGAGCAACTCATTTAGTCCCACTCCCCCAGCTTTTCCCTGTAGTCCAGCAAATCTTTTCTCTTCCAATAATTATTCAATTCTCTTTTGAAAACCTTTTAAATCTGCCTCCACTCTCAGGCAATGCATTCCAGATCCTAACCACTTGTTGCTTAAAAAAATTCTCCTTACGCTGCTGCTGCTTTCTTTGCCAATCACCTTAAATTTGTGTCCTCAGGTTCTTGACCTTTCCACCAAAAGGGACAATTTCTCTCTATCGACTCGGTCCAGACCACACATGATTTTGAACACCTCTATTAAATCTCCTCTCAACTAACTCTTCTCCAAGAAGAACACCCCAGCTACTCCAATCCATCCATGTAACTGAAGTTCACATCCCTGGAACCATTTTTGTGAATCTTTTCTGCAACCTGTCCAATGCCTTCACATCTTCCTAAAGTGTGGTGCCTAGAATTGGACACAATACACTAGTTGAGGCTGAACCAGTGTTTTATAAAGGTTAATCATAACTTCCTTGCTTTTGTACTCAGGCCCATTTTAGAAAGCCCGGGATCCTGTATACTTCATTAACCATTTTCTCTACCTGCCCTGTCACTTCAATGATATGTGCACATACACACCTAAGTCCCTATGCTCCTGCACCCCCTTTAGAATGTACCCTTTATTTTATATTGCCTTTCCTCATTCTTCCTACTAAAATGAATCACTTTAGATTTCTCTGCATTATATTTCACCTGCTACTTTCTGCCCATTTCACCAGCCTGTCCATGTTCCCTTGAAGTTTATCACTATCCTTCTCATTGTTCATAATACTCCCAAGTTTTGTGTAATCTCCAAATTTTGAAATTGTGCCCTAGACCAAGGTCTAGGTCATTAATATATAAAGCAGTGGTCCTAACACTGATTCCTGGGGAAGCCCACTGTATACTTTGTACCAGTCCAAAGAAACAACTATTCGCCATTACTCTCTGTTTCCTGTCATTCAGCCAACTTCGTATCTAAGCTGCTACCGTTCTTTTTATTCCATGGGCTTCAACTTTGCTGACAAGCCTAATATGTGGCACTTTTGAAAGTCCATGATTACAACATCAGCCACATTACCCATTTAAACTCTCTCTGCTATTTCATTGAAAATCTCAATCAAGTTAGTTAAATATCATTTGCCTTTAACAAGCTGGCTTCTAAAGGGCAGTAAGTACTTGGAAATATTGCAATCTCCAAGTACTGCTACAAGTTACACATCTTATTGAGTTGGATATGTATCGCTATTCCTTTATCGTTGCTGGGACAAAATCCTTACATAATCGCACTGTGGGAATACTTTCACCACTCAGACTGCAGAGGTTCAAGATGGTGGCTCACCACCACTTTCTCAAAGGTAACTACAAATGGGAAATAAACGCTGGCCTTGCCAACAACAGCCACATCGCAAGAACTAATACAATTTTAAATAAATGAGTCACCTATCTTAACAGCAGTAAGGTCTCGGGACCACAGTTGAGTTAGTGGTATTATCACTAAAATAGTGGCTAAGATTATAGTAGACAAAGAACAAAGAACAAAGAAAAGTACAGCACAGGAACAGGCCCCTCGGCCCTCCAAGCCTGTGCTGATTATATTGCCCGTCAACTAAAACATTTTGCATTTCCGGGGTCGGTATACCTCTATTCCCATCCTATTCATGTATTTATCAAGCTGCCTCTTAAACACCACTATCATACCTGCTTCCACCACCTCCTCTGGCAGCGAATCCAGACACTCACTACTCTCTGCATAAAAAACTTGCCCCGCACATCTCTTCTAAAGTTTTCTCCTCTCACCTTAAATCTATGTCCCCTAGTAATGACTCTTCCACCCTGGGATAAAGCTTCTGACTGTCTACTCTGTCTATGCCACTCATAATTTTGTAAACTTCTATCAAGTCGCCCCTCAATCTCTGTCACTCTAGTGAGAATAATCCGAGCTTCTCCACTCTCTTCTCATAGCTAATAACCTCCAGACCAGGCAGCATCCTGGTAAACCTCCTCTGCACCCTTTCGAGCAGCTTAATTAGCCGTGCTTCCAGGAATTGTGGCACTGTTGCCCCTGACGGCTGTAATAGTGCAGACTTGAGAGCACAATCTTGAAAATTTCATCTGACTTCCTTTTGGGGGAGTGAGTTCCGGATTTCCACTACCTTTTGTGTGTGAAGTCATACTCCCTGATTTAGCTCAACTTTAGGCTAAACTGTGACTGGACACTGGGGCACAGGCTCACACTGGCAGCAAGTTCTTCTTTGCTGTACAAGGTAATGGACTGAAGACATCAAAATTACTGAGAAAACAGATGGTGTCATGAGGTAAAAACAAAAAATGCTGGAAAAACTCTGTACCGGACTCGAAACGTCAACTCTGTCTTTCTCTCCACAGATGCTGTCAGACCTGCTGAGTTTTTCCAGCATTTTTTTGTTTTTGTTTCAGATTTCCAGCATCCGCAGTATTTTGCCTTTATCTTGGTGTCATGAAGTGACTGTCCAGATGGATAATCTAAGATGGGATAGATGGCCTTCTTCAGTCATAAGCATTTTGTGATCTTTTTAAGTAGAGAGCCATGTAGAACTTATAGAGTCTGAAGAACTCTTACTGCTTCAGCACAAAGGAGAATTTTAGGCAATTATACATTGCATGGGAAAACCAATAAATGCAAGTGTGGGAGGAATAGAGCCACCCTAAGAAGTTAACTTGTGACATCAAGCCACGTGGTATGTGAGCATGTGTGCCCACAATTGCATGTGTTTCTGTGTTTTGTTGTTGGCCTCAAAGCTTAGGTAAATGATATTAACCATAAGTACATGAAGCTTAAGAGCAGTTAGTACTAGGAAATAGGTACTGCAATTACTTGGAATAGAACTGTTCACCTGACCAACAGGAAGAGAACAAGTCCAGTACCCGGTACTAACTGATTGGTTTCACTTTATGTTTGCCCCCTACACAATTTCTAACACAGACTTTTGTTTCCCTACAATTGAAATTTATGGTAATTCAATCTGGTTAATGTTACAGGGGAAATCACATCTTGTCTGACCTCTGATGCAACGGTAGTGAGTGACATCATCTCGCAGAACATTAGCTTATTTTTACGGTACTTGGCAAAAGCTTTTGGAATCTGTACCTTCATGATCATTCTGTCCTGGAGGCTTTCCATGCTTGCAGTCATAGAACTTCCAATATTGTTAACATTTTCAATATTGTATGGGAAGAGTTACAAGGTATGTTCTAGTATAAATACACTTCAGCATAAAAAATCCAAGAGCTCCTTTCACCTGGATTGGTACATTATCTTGTGTCATTGTAGCTGCTCAACTCTCAGATAAGATTCCGAACCCAGTGTTCTTTCCTTCAGAAACACTACCTGCTTTCACCTCTGTCTCTACCCCAGCACATCTATTGCTGAAACCTACATTTACGCTTGTCACCTCCAATGTTCTTCTGTCTGGCTTCTTAGTCTTAAATACTCCGTCCTGTATACCATGATCATATCTTCTGTTAATATACCACCCCTTCCTGGAAAGCCTGAACAAATTCTAGGAATGAGATCTAAGCTGCCAGATAGTAGAAATTTGGGAGATAAATCCATTATATGCAGTGTAATGCAGAAGAGTCAATTCAAACATTGGGCAAATGACACATTATAACATCGCACACCTCTGATGGAGAAGTTATACATTGCCAATTCTATTTTACTCCTGTCTCATCAAAATTGTAGATGATTGAATTTGAAACAAAATCAAAATATTCTGTTCATACTAAGCTGAATTCAAACACGGGGGTACGACAGAGAATTTATGTTAATTCCTCAAATTCCTGTGGCATTGTTCATGGGGATTGTTTTCAAATGAAGTGGGATTTGAGGGTGGGGAGTAATTGGGTCAGGGCCATGGATAGTTCAGGTCCCATTTTAAGGTCATACATTCGATCCTTATCTTCACAAAATTTAAATTTTATATTATTATTTATAGTTAAATATCAAACATTTGGTAATTTGGGAAATAAAGAAGTAAAGTTGGTTGGACTTAGGAGTGTCTTTGCAGCACAGGCGACAGGCACTACAGGACCACCTCTAGTGGAAAAATACAGTTACAGCTTGATAAGTTTACATGGGCAGTGAGGACACAAGAATTTATAATGGGAAAGAAAACTGACACAAAAACAGGACATGATTGTGACAATAGGAAGCAAAGTTCTGTAGATGGGAAGTGTGTCTAGATGGTTTTCAACATATTATTGATTGAGGAATAGATGCTTATTTAGTGCTCTTTGGAAAATTATACAGTTCACTTAAGGTCACACAATCTAATAATTTACTACAATAATAACATATAGTATAGTAATTTGCTAACCTATTTTACTTTCCTTCTTTAGAAACTAGCCAAACAGGTTCAGGATGCTTTGGCAAATGCAAACAAGGTAGCGGAGGAGACAATCTCATGTATCAAAACTGTACGTAGCTTTGCTAATGAAGAAACCGAAGCACAGGATTATAGTGAGCAGCTGAATATAATGTATAACCTGAACATGAAACAAATTTTGGCAGTGAGCATTTTTACTTGGGGCAACAGGGTAAGAAACAATTTGTTGCATATTTGTTACCTAGTTTGAGCAATAAGTTTCACAAACTCAACATGGAATTAGCAGGCGAAAACAGTTAGTATATCCCTAGAGGAAATGACACACACTAACCTGAACTGAAGCCCAGACTTTGTAATCATGTACGTATGTGACAGTGTGTGTACTTGAACATCAATATATTTTGAACCTTCAGTTACTAAATTTCCCTTTGCAGCATTGAGATATGCAAATATTTCCTAGTACATGACAACCATTCTGTAATCCTAGTTGATGTCCAGTGATGCTGCATTTGGGGAATGAAACTAAATGTAATCTTCAACTGAAATGGGGTTTGAGGCTGGGGTATAACTGAACCACATTCCACACCTAATTCTGTACCCACTTGAAAGGTATATGCTTTGTCACTATTTAAAATAATAGTGAATTTATTGTTAGATAGCAAAACTTTCAGCAATTTGGGAAGCAGAGGAGTAGTGATAGTTGGAATAAGAGTTTCTCTACTGCCTGAAGAGCTGGAAGATGCAAAGGGCTTGGTACTACAGCACAGCTACTGGCTGAAGAGTGTAGTTGCAGTGTGACAAGTTTACATAGGCAATTAGCATTATAGATGTGGACCTAGGAATTTATCATGAAACTCACAGAGGCATAAGATTTTCACACCGTGTTTTAACATATACGAAACACATTTTGTGTTTATTTTTATTTTGTGGCATTGTTTATACAGGGCAGAATTTTCTGTTCTGGAGACTAAGTGTAGTGGCAGGAGGGAAAGTCAGCATCATTCCTGTTGGGCAGTGGGGCAGGTTCTCCTCCAGATCTTCCACTTTTCAGCTCACTAGTTATGCAAAGCAAAGAGCTTGTCACATCTCATGGCAGGGTGGGCAATGGTTCATCCACCCCACCATTAGCTCATGAGGTTGAAGGTCCTGGACCCATATTTCAATGGCACCCACGCACACATTCACTTACTACAGGACAGGTGTGAGCTGAAGAGTCAAACTATGGCACCGAGACAAAGCAAACCCTTAACTCCATGGTTCAGCGAGGCCTCCCTGGAGAGACTCCTCCAGGCCACCCAGAACAGAAGGGAGGTCCACTTTCCGAGGGATGGAAGCAGGAGGTCACCATCATGACCACACCAGCCTGGGAGGAGGTCGCCAGGGAGGACAGCACTTGTGGACCTCAAAATAGAAATGCCCTGCAGTGCAGGAAGAGAATGAATGATCTCATCCGCTCGGCCAAGGTAAGTGAACCTTCTAACTCCAAACTCACACCCTCATAAGGCCAAAGACATTCACAGGGTTACAGTCCACAGGGATGTCACACTACCAGAAGGGACACCAGCACTGATTGTCTGACAGCCACTTTAACATCATCATCTCCTGTAAGATCCTGCATAATTGGCATCTTCATCCCTCAGTGGGGAGCACTCAGTACACATAGCAGGCATGCATGCTTCTGAGCTGCTCTTTCATCTGTCAAGCTCACAGTCAATCCATCTGGCTTTTGAGCAGGAGAAGATTTCTCACAAGAGGGAGAGATCCCAGACCGGAGGGGGATGCCACAATGGAGGACACTCAGCCCCTATGAGGAGCAGATGGCACAGCTCACTGGTGAGGACAGAGATCGTCCTCATGTGGAAGGAGAGATTGGCCTCCCCCAAAAAGCCAGTGAGGGTCCATGCAGTATACATTGGCCATAAGGGGACATTGGCCATGAGTGGCTTTTATTGTAGGTGACTGTCTGGCCATAGGATGATAGGAACAGAAATAGGCCATTCAGCTCGTTGAGCCTGCTCCACCATTCAATTAGATCATGGCTGATCATCCACCTCAATGCCACTTCTCTGCATATCTCCATATCCCTTGATGTTATTAATATCCAGAAATGTATTGATTTCTGTCTTGAACACGCTCAGTGATTGAGCTTCCACAACCCTCTGGGGTAAAGAATTCCAAAGATTCACCACCCTCTGAGTGAAGAAATTCCTCCTCATCTCAGTCTTAAATGGCCTGTCCCTTATTCTGAGACTGTGTCCCCTGGTTCTAGACTCCCAAACCAGGGGAAACATTCTATCCACACCTACCCTGTAACGCTCTGTAAGAATTTTGTAAGTTTCAATGAGATCACCTCTCATTCTTCAAAACTCTGGAGAATACAGGCCCAGTTTCCTCATTCTGGTGAACTTCCAGTCACTCATTATCTCTTCTCTATTTCAGCCACCAGCAAGAAAAGGCAGAGGGAGAGCACCAACCAGCACATCAGCCCCAGCCCCCAGACCACCTCAGATGAGAATCCTGAGGAGGCATCAGATGACCCATCACTGTTTCCCCCACCAGCATAGTTACATACACCTTGGTGGGTCCTAGATCTAGAGCAAGCTCAGGGTCACTATCTGGTGATCGCCTCATAGACACAGGTCCACAGAAGTTGGAGGCAGTTACAGCTGAGGTTTCCGACACTCGGAGGACTGCTGGACACCAATCCCATGCAGAGTCCGAGTCCAATCTCGGGCCTCTGGAATTGACAATGAGAGAAATGTTGGAGCTACAATGATAGGAAAGGGAACATCAGGCAGAGTTGTCAGAGGCCATCAGCAGGTTGGAACAAAGGATGGAGGGGTTCGTCTACGTTCTGTCTGATGTCATGGCTCCAGAATGCAAGTGCATCAAAGTCTCCATGGGATGCCTGGCGGCCGCCTTGAAGGCCCAGGTCCAGCAGATTCTGCAGATTTGTGCTCAAACTTGCACATCATCGCTCTAGCCATGAGTACGTTCAAGCAATGGCTAGGTGAGGGATGTAACGGGGTACCTCGACCTCCCTCCACAGAGGAATCAGGGAGGGGCCCCTGGGCACCCACAAGGAGGAGGCATTTCAGCTGTACACCCTGGGGGCATCAATCCAGGACACTCCAAGGGTGTCCAGCCACTACAGGTTGCCTCTGCCTGTGACCCCATCAACTCCAGCAGGTCAGGATGAAGGGGGTGCACCTGCCCCTGAGCAGGACACCCGTATCAGGCCGGGGCCCTCCAGGCCACCAAATTCATCTCCAAGCCAAGCCTGATTCTCCACTGTATTTGCTGCATGACATGCAGATGTCAGAATCAGGCAGAATACAGAAGGACTAGAGGGGAAGTGAAAAACCTAATAAGAAAAGCAAGGAGAGAGCATGAAAAGAACTGGAAACTAACATGAAAGGGAATCCCAAGATCTTCTATAAGCATGAAAATAATAAAAAGCGGTAAAAGAAAGAGGATAAATAATAAAAAGGTGGTAGAAGAATGAATAGGGCTGATTAGGGATAAAAAAAAGGGGCCTTACACATGGAGGCAAGAGAAATAGCAGAGGTATTAAACAAACACTTTGCATCTGTCTTTACAAAGGAAGAAGATGCTACACAGGTGAAGTGAGAGAGGAGGTAACTGGTACCCTAGAAGAACTTACAATTGAGAAGGAGGAGGTGTTAGAAGGCTACCTTTACATAAAATAGATAAGGTACCAGGACCAGATGAAGTGCATCCAAGGTAACTGAGGACAGTGAGAATGGAAATTGCAGAGGCACTAGTGTAATCTTCCAGTCTTCCTTAGACACAGGGGAAGTGCCAGAGGGCTGGAGAACTATGAATGTTGCACCCTTGTTCAAAAAGGAGTGCAAGGATAAAGCCGGCAACTACAGACCAGTCAGTTACACTTCACTGGTAGGGAAGCTTCTGGAAACTATAGTTTGAGATAAAATCAATAGTCCCCTAGACAAGTAAAGGGTAATTAAGGAAAGCCAGCATGGATTCATTAAGTAAAAATCATGTTTAACTAACTTGCTGGAGGTAACAGAGAAGGTTGATAAGGGCAATGCTGTTGATGTGGTGTATTTGGATTTTGAAACAGCACTTGTTGTCACAAAACAAACTTATAAGCAAAATTCGAGCTCATGGAATAAATGGGAAAGTAGGCACTTAGATAAGAAATTGGCTGAATGACAGGAAACAGAGAGTAGTGATTTTCAGATTGGAGGAAGGGTTCCCCAGAGGTCAGTATTGGGATCCTTGCTCTTCCTGATATATATTAATGACCTAGATGGTGATATGAAGAAATGGCTGAAGGCACTGGATACTGCAAAGGCTATGGGCCCTGACAATATTCCGGCAATAGTACTGAAGACTTGTGCTTTAGAAATTGCTGCGCCCCTAGCCAAACCATTCCAGTGCAGTTACAACACTGGCATCTATCCAGCTATGTAGAAAATTGCCCACTTATGTCCTGTACAAAAAAAGCAGGACAAATCCAACCCGGCTAATTACTGCCCTATCGGTCTACTCTCGATCACCAGTAAAGTAATGGAAGGGGTCATTAACAATGCTATCAAACGGCACTTGCTTAGCAATAATCTGCTCACTGATGCTCAGTTTGGGTTCTGCCAGGGCCACTCAGCTCCTGATCTCATTACAGCCTTAGTTCAAACATGGACAAAAGAGCTGAGCTCCCGAGGTGAGGTGACAGTGACTGCCCTTGACATTGAGGCAGCATTTGACCAAGTGTGGCATCAAGGAGCCCTAGCAAAACTGGAATCAATGGGAATCAGGGGGAAAACTCTCCACTGGTTGGAGTCATATCTAACACAAAGGAAGATAGTTGTGGTTGTTGGAGGTCAGTCATCTCAGCTCCAGGACATCACTGCAGGAGTTCCCCAGGATAGTGTCCTCGGCCCAGCCATCTTCAGCTGTTTCATTAATGACCTTCCATCCATCAGAAGGTCAGAAGTGGGGATGTTCGCTGATGATTGCACAATATTCAGCACCATTCGTGACTCCTCAGATACTGAAGCAGTCCATGTCCAAATGCAGCAAGACCTGGACAGTATCCAGACTTAGGCTGACAAGTGGCAAGTAACATTCGCGCCACACAAGAATCAGACAATGACCATCTCCAACAAGAAAGAATCTAACCATTGTCTCTTGACATTCAATGGCATTACCATCACTGAATCCCCCACTATCAACATCCTGGGGGTTACCATTGACCAGAAACTGAACTGGACTAGCCATATAAATACTGTGGCTACAAGAGCAGGTCAGAGGCTGGGAATCCTGCGATGAGTAACCCACCTCCTGACTCCCCAAAGCTTGTCCACCATCTACAGGACACAAGTCAGGAGTGTGATGGAATATTCCCCACTTGGCTGGATGAGTGCAGCTCCCACAACACTCAAGAAACTTGACACTGTTCAGGACAAAGCAGTCCGCTTGAATGGCATCCTTCCCACAAACATTCACTCCCTCCACCACCGACGCACAGTAGCAGCAGTGTGTGTACCATCTACACGATGCACTGCAGGTGTTCACCAAGACTCCTTCGACAGCACCTTCCAAACCCATGACTACTACCATCTAGAAGGACAAGGGCAGCAGATACATGGGAACACCACCACCTGGAAGTTCCCCTGCAAGTCACTCAACATCCTGACTTGGAAATATATCGCCGTTCCTTCACTGTCACTGGATCAAAATCCTGGAACTCCCTCCCTAACAGCACTGTGGGTGTACCTACACCACAGAGACTGCAGCAGTTCAAGAAGGCGGCTCACCACCACCTTGTCAAGGGCAACTAAGGATGGGCAATAAATGCTGGCCCAGCCAGCGAAGCCCACATCCTGTGAATGAATAAAAAAAAAGCACATTCTAGGACATTCCCCTGTAACCACAAACCTCTTGAAAATGAATGGGTTATCAACTCATTAAAGTGGGTACAGGAATATGATGCAAAAGTATTTAAGAGTGGTTATCATCAACAGCGATTTTACTCTCTAATAAATATTACACCCAGCTGGTACCTTGTCTAATCCCTGTGGGGTTTTCACTGTTTGAGATGCCGGACTCTGATTATTCCCAGTTATAAGGACCCTCTGCTTCTCATCATCAAACCCATTTTCAGTCCAATTAATAATTTCCTTTCATCCCAGAAGCTTTCATCCTTTAATACACCTTTCATGAGAGACATTGTCACAGGTTTTCTAAAAGTCAGAATGTATAACAACGTAACTGTGCTGCCTTCAGCTTCTCACACCGTACCTGAACCCTGAAATATGATTACCACTGAATGAAGCCACCTTGATTTTCTCTTATTAACTCCGATCTGGCTGATCAGCTCAATTGTCTCATTTTACAGTCAAACCCCAGCATCCCTCCCCCACCCCCCCGCCACCTCCTCCCCCACCTCATCCATCCAGCTGAGGCTCAGTGGGTGACATCCTGGCTTCTAAGCCAGAAGATTGTGAGCTTCAGCCCCACTCCACAGTCCTGAGCAAAATATTTATGCTCCGTGCTAGTGTACTGATGGAATGCTGCATTGTTGGAGGTGCTGTCTTTTGGATGAGAGGCTGAGGCCTTGTCTGCCCTCAGGCAGGGGAGTTTTTATGATGTCTTGGGAAATATTTATCCCTTGACCAAAATCACTAACATGGATTATCTGGTAATTTTCATATTGCTGTTAGTGGGAGCTTGTTGTGTGCAAATTAGCTGCCACATTTCCCAGCAGTGACTACGCTTCAAAAGTACTTCATTGGCTGTAAAATACTTCGAGATCATGAATGGCGCTGTATAAATGCAAGTTCTTTCTCCTCTCTTTTCTCTCTCTTTTATCTTTTACTCTCTGTTCCCAGCCCTGTGTCTCTGTTATATCTTAACGATTCCTAACTCCCAAAAATCTGCTTTCAGGACCTCATCCCTTTTTCTACCTATGTCGTTGGTCCCAATGTGGACCGCCACCTCTGGTTGTTCACCCTCCTCCAAAAGAATGTCCTACAGATGGCCTGTGACATCCTTGACCCTGGCACCAGGCAGGCAACACACCATCCTGGAGTCTCTTTTACGGCCACAGAAATGCCTGTCTGCTCCCCTAACTATGGAACCCCCCTATTACTATAGCTCTTCCACTCTTTCTCCTCCACTCCGGTGCAGCTGAGCCACCTGCGGTTCCACAAACTTGTCTCTTGCTACAATCCTCTGAGGAACCATCTCGCTCATGAGTATCCAAAATGGAAAACCAGCTAGAGAGCAAGGTAGCCTCAGGGGATTCCTGCACTACCTGCCTGTTTCTCTTAGATACTCTGGCGGTCACCCATTCCCTTTCTGCCTGTGTACTTCTTAGCTGAGGCGTGACTACCTCTCTAAATGTGCTATCCATGTAATCCTCAGCCTGTGGATGCACCACAGTGACTCCAGCCGCCACTCAAGCTCCACAACTCAGAGCTCAAGTTTCTGCAGCTGGTGATGATTCCTGCAGATGTAGTCATTGAGGGCACTTTGTGCCTGCATGACTTCCCACATTCCGCAAGATGCACATTCCACATGGCTGAGCTGCACTGACATACCTTATACTTTATATAAAGCGTTTACTATGGTATTTACTAATTTATTTTAATTATTATCTTAATTTAGAATAATTCCAATGTATACTACAATTTACTCTGTTTATCTCAGTCTCATTCCGTCTTGCATTCTTTTAACATTCTGGCTTCGCCCAAGTTAAACTAACTTGCTGGAGTATTTTGAGGAGGTAACAGAGAAGGTCGATAAAGGAAACACTGTTGATGTGGTGTATATGGATTTTCAAAAGGCATTTGATACAGTGCCACACAACAGACTTGTGAGCAAAATTCTAGTTCATAGAATAAAAGGGAAAGTAGGCACTTGGATAAGAAATTGGCTGAGTGACAGGAAACAGAGAGTAGTGATAAATGGTTGTTTTTCAGATTGGAGGAAGGTTTGTAGTGGGGTTCCCCAGGGGTCAGTGTGGGGACCCTTGCTCTTCCTGATATATATTAATGACCTAGACTGTGGTGTTCAGGGCATGATTTCAAAATTTGTATATGATACGAAGACTGGAAAAGTTGTCAACTGTGATGAGGATAGTCATGAGCTTGAAAAGGACATAGACATGTTGGTGGATTGGGCAGACAAGTGGTAGATGAAATTCAAAGGAGTGTGTGGTGATTCATTTTGGCAGGAAAGATATGGAGAGACAGTACAAAATAAAGGGGAAGCCTCTAAAGGAGGTGCACAAACAGAGGGACCTCGGTGTATATGTACATAAGTTATTGAAGATGGCAGAACATCTTCTGGGCACCATACCTGAGGAAGGATGTGAGGGCATTGGAGAGTACAGAGGAGATTCTGGGATGAAGAACTGCAGCTATGAGGATAGATTGGAGAGGTTGGAACTGTTTCCCTGGAGAAAAGAAGGCTGAGAGGAGACTTGATAGAGGCATTCAAGATCCGGAGGGGTATGGACGGGGTAAATGGTGAGAAACTATTCCCATTCAAGAGAGTATCAAGAACTAGAGGGCACAGATTCAAAATAATTGGCAAAAGAAGTAAATGTGATATGAGGACAATTTTTTTCACCCAGAGGGTGGTTGGAGCCTGGAACAACCTGAAAGGATGGTGGAGGCAGGTTCGATTTATTCAAAAGGGAATTGGATTACTACCTGAAAAGAGAGAATGAGCAAAGTTACAGGGATAAGGCAGGGGAGTGGGACCAGGTGGAATGCTGTTTCAGAGAGCCAGTGCAGACTCGATGGGCCAAATGGCCTCCTTCTGCACTATAAAGATACTGTGACTGTGACACTGTGGTGTTCAGGGCATGATTTCAAAATTTGCAGACGATACGAAGATTATAAATGTTGTCAACTGTAATGAGAATAGTCTTGAACTTCAAAAGGTCATAAACATGGATTGGGCAGACAAGTGGCAGATGAAGTTCAATGCAGAGAAGTGTGAGGTGATTCATTTTGGCAGGCAGAATATGGAGCAACAGTATTTAATAAAGGGAGAAACTCTAAAGGAGGTGCAGGAACAGAGGGACATTGGTGTATATGTACATAAGTCATTGAAGATGGCAGGGCATGTTGAGAGAGCAGTTAATAAAGCTTATAGTATCTTAGGCTTTATTAATAGGGGCATTGAGTACAAGAGTAAGGAGGTCGTGTTGAACTTGTATAAGACACTAGTTAAGCCTCACCTGGAGTACTGTATCCTGTTCTGGGTGCCATACTTAAGGAAGGATGTGAAGGCATTGGAGAGTACAGAGGAGATTCACAAGAATGACACTGGGATGAAGAACTGTAGCCATGAGGATAGATTGGAGAGGTTGAGACTGTTTTCTTTGGAGAAAAGAAGGCTGAAAGGAGATTTAATAGAAGTCTTCAGGATCCTGAGGGGTATGTACAGGGTAAATAGTGAGAAACTATTCTCATTCAAGAGAACATCAAGAACTAGAGGGCACAGATTCAAAATAATTGGCAAAAGGAGTAAATGTGATGTAAGGAGAATTTTTTTCACCCAGAGAATGGTTGGAGTCTGGAATGACCTTCCTGAGAGGGTGGTGGAGGCAGGTTCAATTGAGGTATTCCAAAGGGAACTGGATTGCTACCTGAAAAGAGAGAATTTGCAAGTTTAGGAGGATAAGGCATTAGTGTGGGATTAGGTGGAATGCTCTTTCAGAGAGCTAGTACATACTCAATGAGCCGAATGGCCTTCTTCTGCAATTCTGTGATCTCAGACAACCGGGCATGGCAGTCGACAAGCTGCCTACAGCTCTGCTGTGAATCTTGGAGCTGTACCTAGACATAGCGGCAGGGTAAGAAATTCCAAACTAATTTCCCACTAGTGAGAAACTGACTTTTGCTATCCCTCCAAATTTTGTGACCCTGCCGGTCATGAATCCCTCCATTGGCATGAGCGGTACATTCCGCCCATAGGCACTTTCATGATCAAGGAGCAGAGCAGGAGTGAAACACAGCATAGGGGAAGGGGAGGAACACCCTCAGCGACAAATGGATAGGCTCTCTTATGCCTGTAAAGAATTTGGTTTGAGTATCAGGAAGACAAAGGTCATGGTCCAGGATGTTGCCGTACCACCATCTATCAGCATTGACAATGTGACACTGGAGGTTGTTGATCACTTCACATATCTAGGCTCCACAATCACCAGGGCCAGGATTTTTCCCTTGTCGGGCGGGAAGCTGACCGCCGCCCGCCATTGGGGCTGGACCATGATTTCATGCTGGTGGGCCAATTAAGGCCTGCCCAGTGTGAAACGTGTACTTCAGCACTGCCTGTGTGAGGGAGGAGGAGGCCGAGAGCGCAGGTTCGTGCACGTGCATGTGTGTGCACTGGAAAAGCTCCCTAAAGCACAGAGCTGCCTCAGAGAGATGAATGGTTTTGAAAATAAAAAATAAAGAATTTTAAGGTGTAAAAAAACATGTCCCCTCATGTGACTCCGTCCAACCATAAGATTGGACGGGCAGCGAAAAGTTTAAATCAACTGGATTATTAATAGCCTTAACAGGCCTTTAAATTATCGGCAGGCACGCTGCCAACTCCCGTGCACGCCTGCTGAGCAGAATATCGTGCAATGACCTGGGGACGCTTGCCCAACATCATTAGCCCATCAATTTATGCTCGAGCACCCGCCTGCTCAGTGAAAAATCCTGGTCCAGCATTCTGTCGTTTGATGCTGAAATCAACACACATCGCAAAAGCTTCAGCTGTTATGTGCAAGCTGAGTAAGAGAATTTGGAACAACAGCAATCTGACCGAGAACACCAAACTGCGAGTCTACCAAGCCTACGTCCTCAATGTGCTCCTCTCCAGTGGTGAGACCTGGACAACATATACAATGCAAGAGAAAGGGCTGAACGGTTTCCACCCTCGCTGTCTCAGACTTATCATCGGCATCTCTTGGCAGGACAAGGTCACCAACTCAGAGGTCCTGGAGTCTGTTAATTCCATCAGCATACACTCATTGCTAAGATAATGATGTCTGCGCTGACTTGGCCATGTTCATCAGATGGATGATGGCTATATACCCAAAGATCTTCTGTTTGGTGAACTGGCCAGTGGGTCATGACCTCCTGAGCATCCATACGTCTACTACAAGGAAGTTAAGTATGGAGGTAGTGAACATTGACACTGACAACTGGAAAAAACATCGTTGACAGCCATGACCTCTGGGCTGCTTCGAAGGGCATTGAAGAGGAGAGCAGAAATGAAAAGCTTAGCTGTCCGAGAAGAGGGCCCAGAGGAAACAGAGACCGATGAATCGTGCACCTTCTGAACCCACTGCTTTCCTCTGCAGCAAATGCAGCAGAGATTGCTCTGTCAGAGTGGGGCTCCTGAGCCCCACCAAGTGATGTTTAACATGGAGTTGTCACAAATCATCGTCTTACGAGATGGACAGCTACCACTGAGGGATAAAGGAACAGGGCAATCCTGAACAAACAAAACATGGAGCTGGTAAGCTATGCAATCAGGAGGGGAACTGAGGCTGGGGCCAGGGAGCAGGGCAGCCAGACTGTACTTCAAATCCAGTTATCCACCTTAGTTCTATGCCCTTTTATACCCTTACCAAACAAAACTCTATCAATCTCAGCCTTGAAAGCATTAATTATCAAAATATCCACAGCCTTTTAGGGAGAGATTGATGCTTACCTTATCAGGAACGCAACAAAGAGTCACTTCCGAAAATTAGAGTTGAAAAAACATCGCTGTTCCTGCCAGACATGCAACTAAGCTTTAGATTTTTAGAAGAAAGAAGATGAATGCAATAGAAAGTGAACAGTGTGTGGTTTTATTTTAGGGTTTTGAAAAAATTGAAAATTAGGAACATATTTCCTAACAGGTGTAGGACAGATGACATTTGCATTTGGCTGCACCTCTTTTAAAATGGGCCAGGAAGTTATTAAATCCCAGCTCCAGGAAGATGGTTGTAGTTGTTGGAGCTCAATCATCTCAGTCCCAGGACATCACTGCAGGAGTTCCTCGGGGTAGTGTCTTAGGCCCAAACATCTTCAACTGTTTCAACAATGACCTTCCCTCCATCATAAGGTCAGAAGTGGGGATGTTCGCTGATGATTGCACAATGTTCAGCACCATTCACGACTCCTCAGATATTGAAGCAGACCATGTCCAAATGCAGCAAGACCTGGACAATATCCAGGCTTAGGCTGACAAGTGGCAAGAAACATTTGCACCACACAAGTGTCAGGCAATGACCATCTCCAACAAGAGAGAATCTAGCCATCTCCCCTTCACATTTAATAGCATTATTGTTGCTCAAATACAATCAACATCCTGTGAGTTATCATTGACCAGAACCTGAACTGGACCAGCCATATAAATACTATGGTTACAAGAGCAGGTCAGAGGCTGGGAATTCTGTGGTGAATAACTCACCTCCTGACTCCCCAAATCCTGTGCACCATCTACAAGGCACAAGTCAGGAGTGTGGTGGGATACTCCCCACTTGCCTGGATGAGTGCAGCTCCCACAACACTCAAGAAACTCAACATCATCCAGGACAAAGCAGCCGCTTGTTTAGCACCCCAACCTCGAACCTAAATGTTCAATTTCTCCAAAACTGATGCACAGTAGCAGCAGTGTGTACAATCTACAAGATGCACTGCAGCAACTCACCAAGGCTCCTTTGACAGCACCTTCCAAACCTGCGACCTCTATAATCTAAGACAAAGGCAGCAGATGCATGGGAACACCACCACCTGCAAGTTCCCCTCCAAGCCACACATCATCTTGACTTGGAAATATATCAGCCGTTCCTTCATTATTGCTAGGTCAAAATCCTGAAACTCCCTTCCTAACAGCACTGTGGGTGTACCTACACCACATGAACTACAGCGGTTCATGAAGGCAGCTCACCACCACCTTCTCTTGGTCAACTAAGGATGGGCAACAAATATTGGCTTTGCCACTGACACCCACATCCTATGAAAGAATAAAAATTGCATGTATTCTAACCAGTGGAGAGGTTTCTCCGATTCCCATTGAATTAAATTTTGCTAGGGCTCCTTGATGCCACACTCAGACAGATGCTGCTTTGAGCAGTCACTCTCAGCTCATTTAATTAAGAGATAAAAAAGCTTGGAATAGTAAAAGTGACCATGAAGCTTTCGGGTTATCACAAAATTTCAATTGGTTCATTAGTGTCCTTTAGTGAAGCAAACCTTCCATCATTACGTGCTCACCAAACTTGCTGACTCTTGGTTCTATCAAACTACTGCACTGTAACAGTTCCGGAAGGCAGTCCAGTATCATTTCCCCAGGGCAACTAGGGATGAGTAATAATTGCCAGTCATGCCAGTGTCATCCCGATCTCAGAATGAATGATGAAGAAAAGGTCTCTCTTTAAATTGTGTCTGTGTCTCAGTAGCCATTTGTGGTAAGGCCTCTTTCCTCCCTCATTCTACCTGACCTGACTTGAACCTGAACATCTATCACTTCTGCCTTTAAACCAATTCCTGATCTTTTCTCCGACCATATTCCTCCAATTTCCCTTGTTATATTCCTTCTTAAATGTTGTTCATCTCTAATATCTTTCTGTTCTGAGGAAAGGTTTGTACCTGAAATATCAGCCAATTTTTCTATTTCTATTTTTCTGTGCCTATTTTGAAGATAGAAATAGGCTAATTGCTTCTCACTAATTGCATTTTTTCTCCGCAGATTTTTCAGGTTTTTCTACAGCTCACCACAGTGTTGTATGGTGGGCACCTTGTCCTGATTGACAAAATGACATCTGGTGATCTAATCTCCATCTTCCTTTATCAGGTGGTGCTCGCTGATGCTCTTCAGGTTAGTGTTCTATTCAAGCCATTTCATACCAAATAAAATAGTGATCTTTGAAGAAATACTAGACATTGAATTAATTAAAACAGGTATTTTCTTTTATTTCAGAACATCAGCACTTCATTTACTGGGTTGATTCAAGGAATTGGTGTGACGGAAAACATCTTTGCGTACATCGACAATAAACCAACCCAGCGAAAGATTGGAACATTCATTCCAGAAACTCTGAAGGGTGAAGTCACATTTAAGAATGTCACTTTTGCATACCCTAATAGGCTGCAAAACACAATTCTCAATGTAAGTTGCCCCAGTGAAGCTGAAATATTGGGCGGAATTTTATATCCCTTCCCAACAGCAGGATTTTCCGGTCCCACCGAAATCAATGGACTTTTGAACAGCCCACGCATTTTACATCCCCACCCCCGCCTCGATGGGGCCATAACATTCCGCCCATTGAATTGTACATTGCTGCTGCTGAAGATAAAGGGACTGATTTTTCTGCATGCCTCTTCACCAATACCAAGTGAGCCAGCGTATCCAACTTAGATTTTACTAAATCCACCTACATATCTATTTGGTGGGTTTGCATCAGACTACCCACTGGGAACAATCGCTGTTTCATAGGAAGATATGATTAAAGGCCTCCAGCAATGCAAATTCAGGGCAACCTTTACGCCAGCTATCAAAAACAGCAGCCATTACGATCCAGTTAGGGATTTAAATAGAAAGCCAAATACTTTATTTTAATTAATCAAATTACAACAAAAGATTTCACTTTTTTTAACCATACCATCCCTGTCTTGACTGTGGATGCCCGAGACCTTTGTTCTGGTTACTTTCAATACTTCCAAGTTAATCTGCTTGTTGTTGTCTTTGGTACAAGACTCTATGAGGACCACTATAGATTCTTCAACTAGTTTCAAACTAGGCAATCTTCCAGATTATATTCACTCACAAAATTCAATCTGGGATTAAGCCTCCCTGCATTCCACATGGTGAATGATGAAGTTTGTTTCTTGTTCTCCTTACAGTGCAGGCCTTGCTAGCAATAGTTTACTTTGGCTATCACTTAGTGAGCTGCAGATCCAAAATACAGCTAACTCTGTCTTCAAACACCCCGAAAAAATGAGACCAGAGAACTCTTCTAAACTCCACCCATCTCCATGATGACATAGCCTGCTCAGGGCTGTCCTCAAACCAACCTTTAGATTTATTATCCCTCATTTACAATTTCTTCTTTGATCTGATGAAGTAAATGGGTTTTATAACCTTTCAGGTTCCGCTAAATGTTTATAAACCAATTTAGCTCTGATTCCCAAAACAGAAACATCTCTCTGGAATGCACTTGTTGCAAGGATTGCAGACATCCAGCTCTTTAGCTAAGTATGCCCACCAGTTTACCTTTCTATTCTGACTTTATTAAACAAACATGGGTTATCATTTGAACTGCCATTTCCTTCTGTTCTGGCAATCTCTAAAGCCCAGAATTTTAATAACCTCTAAAGTATTCACATGAGCCACAAACTCGATATTCATAACAATGGCCTCCACCACCTCACCCAGTTCAGCCCTGTTACACCCAGCATAGCTAACAATTCTTACCTAAAGCCTCAGTAGTTTGCAGGTTTCCTTTTTACAAATCTGTCCGCCAGAAGGAGCTGCTCTAGAACTGTACTGCCATTTTAGCCACATGTGCTAATTTTAGTAGAAAACACGCAAAATATAGGAAAGGCGGCCAGCCTGAAACATTAAGGGCAGAATTTTCACCTCAGCAGCTGGGCGCGTGCCCAACCCGCTCGAGCGTGAAATGACGCGCATGGATGTCGGGGCGAGTGACATTAGCCACTGGCCACACGTGGCCAATTGGGAATTCAGAGGCAATTCTGAGGAGTAAATAAAAAATGAATAATAGATGTAATCAAGTGGATCTGTGATCTCAATACACACATTCACACAGTGAATGAATGTGAACTTTAACCTTTTTATGCATTTGTTGGTAAAATAGTAAGACATAAAGCAGAGTGTGGGAGTGTTTTAATTCCTTGGTTACTGAACAGCAGGAGATGTCTGCTCAGTAAATATCCACGAATGAAGTGCATTTACCTGTGTTAAAAACAGAAAATGCTGGAAATACTCAGCAGGTCCGACAGCATCTGTGGAGAGAGAAATAAACAGGGCAAAAATTTTTACCTTGGCGGGCAGGCTTGGCGGGACAGGCAGTGGCAGCCAGGAAGCTGACCGCCACCCGCAATCGAGGCTGGAAGCTGATTTCACGCTGGCGAAACAATGAAGGTCCGCGCAGTGTGAAACGCGAGCGGCAGCGCTTAGCGCTGCCTGCGCAGGGGGGTGTGGGGTGGGGTGTGGGGGGGGTGGGGGAGCGTGAACTTCACACGCTTCAGAATCTCCCTGAGGCACAGAGCTGTCACATGAGCAGAGATATGTTATTAATTAAATTTTAAAACTTTTAATTTATTTTTATTTGCTTTTGGAAACCTCATCCCGCCTGTGGATTCTGAATTCTGCCCTTAATGTTTCAGGCTGATGGCCTTTCCTATATTTGGTGTGTTTTCTACTAAAGTTAGTGCATGTGTGGCTAAAATGATTAATACTTTAGAGGTTTTAACTTTGTTTCCTTTTAGCAAACAATAATCAAACATCTGTTTTTTTTACAGAATATATCTTTCACACTACGTCCTGGTGAAATTACAGCTCTAGTGGGTGTTTCAGGGAGTGGGAAGAGCTCTTGTGTGCAGCTGATAGAGAATTTCTACAACCCACAGGCTGGTAAAATTTTACTAGATGATCACTCAGTTGAAGATTATGATTATAAGTACATTCACTCCAAGGTAGGTGTTAGGGTTTGGTTACTGAATCTTTAAAGGTTAGTCTGTTGTTTATTATTATATACCACATCCTAGAAATCACTGTTGATGATTTTGGTAGATAAATGTCGAGAAGCTTACATGATAGTTTAATGCAGGCATTAACACGTGTTTTAATTAGGTTAATGGCTCTACCAAGATAAATCAAAGCAAATTTTCAGACAGACTTTTCATTTTTGCAACTAAGTGCCGTGGTGGGCTGGTTCCGCGGCTCGTTTCTCGATGGTCAGAGTGTTGGGAAATTGTCCCCAATTTTGCACTCAGAAGCTAATTAATTATGCATAGGCGAGTATCTCACATGGCTGGTCAGGAACTGATTTGTCTGCCTTGCTGTTACCTAATGGGGGTGAAAGTCCGAGTGCCATATTTAAAAGCCACCCAAGCGCATTCATTTCACTGTCTCCAGCCCAGCTGTCCTCAGGAGACTCACAGAGATGTCTGCGCAGCAGAAGCATAAGAAGGCTACCCCAAGGTTTAGCCACGACTCCCTCGAGGCTTTGGTAAGAGCAGTACGTGAGCACAGGGATATCCTATACCCCAGGATGGCTCCAGGAAGCACACCAGCCTGACCTCGCCGTTCTGAGAGGCAGTGGCAGAGGAGGTCAGCGTGGATGGCAAGGACCCCCCGGAACGCTATCAGGTGCAGGAAGAGAGTGCAGCTCACTCCAATCTCACACTCTCATCATGTCATCATGCACTCAAAGGGCTACACTGTTCGGGGATCTCACAAAATATTAGCTGGGGAGTCATGTCAGCACTGATTGTCTCATGGGCACTTTCACCTCCCCACCATCTGGTCTATCATGCTGCACTAACTCCATCCTTAGCCCTTACTCAGGGCGGGGGCTCAGCACACACAGCAGGCATGCATGCTTCCCAACCTCTGCTCTACCCCTTATCTTCACATCCCATCCCTTTGTCTTCATGCAGGCCAACAGAAAGGAAAAATTCCAGATGGGAGGAAGGACGGGCAACATAACTGAGCTCACTACATTCGTGGAGGATGCCGCTGAACTGGCTGGAGAGGTCAGGGATCACTCCTGTGGGGAAGGCGAGATCGGCTTCTTCCAGCATGCAATCTTGCATTCTGCCTGCTCATGAACTAAATCTGTCTTTCCTCTGTGATGGGCACCAGCAGGTCCAGGGACACTAGGAGAGCCAACATAAGCCCCAGCCCCCAGCCCACCGCAGAGGAGGATACTGAGGAGCCATCCAAAGAAGATTCGTCACTGTGTTCACCTGCACCCTCCACCAAAGCAGGGATACAAACCTCAGTGGCTCATACTTCTAGATTAGGCTCGGAGTAACTTCCTGGACAACCCTTTAATCACACATCTCCACAGCAGTCAGAGGCAATGAAAGCCCAGGTATTTGGAACTTGGACTACTGCTGATGGTCAGGCACCCGCTGACTCTGAGTCAGATATCAGCTTGTGAACGGCCACTGAGATAATGCTGGAGATGGAATAACAGACGGGGGAATGTCAGGCAGAAATGTGAGAAAAACGCAGCAGACTAGAGCAAAGGATGGAGGAGTCCGTCCACGTTCTGTCTGATGTTGTGTATCCAACATACAAGCGCCTTGAGGTCACCATAGGAAGGATGGCGTCCACCTTGGAGACCTTGGTCAAGCAGGCTTTGCCAGATTTGCACTCAGACCTGCACTCCATCGCTATAGGCATTAGTAGGATCTATCAGTGGCTATGCAAGAGGGGGCAGGGGACCTCAACATCCTTCCAGGGGCCCCTTCTCCTCAAGGAGTCAGGGAGGGGCCCTTGAGCACCCACAGGAGGAGGAGCATCAGCCAGACACCTGGGGGCCTCCACACAGGACACTCTAAGGGTGGCCAGCCCCTCTGAAAGCCCTCTGCCAGTGACCCTATCAACTCCAGCTGGTCAGGCCAAGGAGGGTGCATCTGCCCCTGAGCAGGTAACCCTTATCAGGCCAGAGCCCTCCAGGCTTCAGGCCACCAGAGGACATCCGCAAAGGTTATCACAGGCAATAGGACGTAGCAGTCAGCAGGCTGCCTCCACCTCTGCTGTGGATGTTGGGGCTGCATGAGGTGTAGCGGTGGCATTAGGAAAATTAAGAAGTATTGACATCACTTCTGGGTCACGGGTGTTCAATGACTGTACATATCTTGCACATTTGTAAATACATTTGCTGTTCATGAGAATGGGCTTGTCATTTGAAGGCATCATAAATATGCATTTAGTGCCTTCTTATTGTGAGGGTGAGCCTGCCTCCCACTCAGTGATCACCTCCCTTTGTGAGCCTCACATTCATGTGATATCTACCTCACTCAAGATAGTTGCCAGATCCTTGTGTGATGTCAGAGATGTGTCAAAATTTTTATTGAAAGTGTGTGCTAAGTGTGTTTGTAACCTTCATTCAATGAGACAACATTGTGTGAGGGCTGCTCAGCAGCTTTGATGGGCTGGATGCAGTTGTGTCTTCTCAGTGATAGTGCTAAAGCACAAGACCTGACGCCATGATGATGTCTCCAACCATGCCCTCATATCATTGTCCGTTGTGGTTTCTCATTGAGGTGGCGATGACCGCATCAAGTCCTTTGATGCAACGTTTGTGCTGTTGTGTCAACTTTCACTTCCCAGAGCGTATGGATACAGGGTGCACCGCTGACCTTTCCAAAGATTGGGGCCTGGTGAATCATGAGGGTTGGAGGTGCAAGTCCAAATGCAGAACTTGCTCTTGATGCTACTGGTTGTAAAGCCCTTTCACTGCACTAGCATTCCATTCAGGGACAGCGGGAATGTGGTCAACCCCTGTTGCCTGTACCTTACTCCTCCTGGAATCTTGTGGCAATCAATGTGGCACAGGCATATGTTCCACATTGTGCTTCTTCAATGGCATCCTCACATGGAAGGTGACCCTCATCATCTCTCTTCATGCTCCTGCCCTTCCTGCTCTTCATTGTCTGAGCAGCTCTCAACCTCCTCCTTGTCTTCCTCTGGCAGGGGATCCCCCCTTTGATGTGCCAGGTTGTGAAGGGCGCAACAGACCATGACTATGCGGGACACCCTATGCGGAAAGTACTGCAGAAACCCACCTGAGCGGTCCAAACATCAGAAGCGCATCTTCAGGATGCCAATGGTCTAATCAATGATGGATTGTGGAGCTATGTTTCGTGTTGTACCTCTCCTCCGAGGCATTCTTGAGAACGACGCATGGGTGTCATGAGCTATCGTTTGAGGGGGTACCCCTTATCCCCATGCAGCCAGGCCTGTAATCGCTGAGGCCCTTTGAATACGTGAGGATCCTGGGAGTGACTCAGGGTTTATGAGTCGTGGGAACTCCCAGAGTACCTGGCGCAAACATGTATGATGTGCTTCTGATGATCGTACACCAGTTGAGCATTCGGGGAGTGGAACCCTTTCTGTTAATGAACATCAGGGGCTGCTGCCAAGGAGCTCTGAATGCCGCATATGTGCAATCGATTGCACCCTGTACTCTAGGGAATCCTGAGGTAGCTGCAAACCCCAGAAATCCAACAGCCTGACTAGCTTCATCAAGTGTGAACTTCACATAAGGATGAGCCTTACAGTAGAGGGCATCTGTCACCTCCTTGATACATTTATGTGCTGAGGACTGTGAGATGCCGCCTAGGTTCCCTGTGGATCCCTGGAACATCCTGCAGGCAAAACAATGGAGCACAGTGGTGACCTTCAGGGGCACTGGCAGGGGATGTCCTTCCAGACCATGGGGCATTAAATCCTCCCTCAGAATGTGGCAGATATGATCCACCACATCTTTGGACAAGCGCAGACTTCTGCAGCATTGTCTCTCACTCATCTCTAGATAAGAAAATCTTCTCCCGTAGACCTTTGATTGCATGAGTCGCCTCCATGGTATGGGTTTAACCTTTTCATCCTTTGGTTCTTGCTGAGGTTCTCCTGGGCCCTGGACTTGAGGTGGGGCCTCTCCTGAAGCGGCGCTCGGTGGAGGCGGGGCCTCTCCCGAAGCGGCGCTCGGTGGAGGCGGGGCCTCTCCCGAAGCGGCGCTCGGTGGAGGCGGGGCCTCTCCCGAAGCGGCGCTCGGTGGAGGCGGGGCCTCTCCCGAAGCGGCGCTCGGTGGAGGCGGGGCCTCTCCCGAAGCGGCGCTCGGTGGAGGCGGGGCCTCTCCCGAAGCGGCGCTCGGTGGAGGCGGGGCCTCTCCCGAAGCGGCGCTCGGTGGAGGCGGGGCCTCTCCCGAAGCGGCGCTCGGTGGAGGCGGGGCCTCTCCCGAAGCGGCGCTCGGTGGAGGCGGGGCCTCTCCCGAAGCGGCGCTCGGTGGAGGCGGGGCCTCTCCCGAAGCGGCGCTCGGTGGAGGCGGGGCCTCTCCCGAAGCTGCGCTCGGTGGAGGCGGGGCCTCTCCCGAAGCTGCGCTCGGTGGAGGCGGGGCCTCTCCCGAAGCTGCGCTCGGTGGAGGCGGTCCCTTCTTCTCCTCCTCCATTCCATGAGTACCATCAAGAAAGCAGCATTACCCCAGGCCCCATTATTCTTTCTTCCTCGTCCCTGTGGACTGATAGATAAAGCAGAGTAATGAATAACGGGGAAAAATAGGAAAGCTCCCACTCACAAACAGAAACTACTGTCATGCCCTAGAGCTGCGATTGCGTTTCTAGCCTTGTTGCTGACACAGCCTTGCAGGTGAAGTGTAAACTGGATGTTAACCCTGATACTTGACATCTCAATCCCACAGAGATTGGAAAAGGTTTGGATGCCTTAATGACATTAATATCACCTTTCCAAACTCATTCCTGCAATCTCTGACCTGGATACTGATTAAGATTAACTTTCACATGAGTAATGACTGGATGCCCTTTGGTCTGTTATCTATGCCAACGGAGAAAGCACATTAGAAGATTTCACTGATGATCTGGCAGATGTGCAGCAGCTGTGCCTCCTTAACAGTTGCCAGCATTCCCAAATTTCACATCCCTGTGTGTTAATGCTGAAATGGAGAAACTGTATTGTGAAACCAATGACTCCTGCAGTCTCTTGTTAATTTGCACCAAAAGACACTGGCTCCAATTGCACCTTCTCAAGGAAGGATTCTTCTTTTCTCTCAGCTCTGACTCTACCTCAATGTTGTGACTCTAAGAAGTTTGAGGGTGCCCCCTGAAAGGGCCCTTTAATCCAGCTGTGGTCTCCTCCCACACTAGCTCAGACCCCTCCCGCGCAGAATCATTTCTAGTTCCGATTTCAAACTGTGCAATTACTTCATTGATTCAAGATGGTGGTGCTCCATTTTAATTTTGAGATCAGCTTCGACCCTCCCCGCTGTCAGAGTCCCTCCAGTTTTCCTAGAACCTCACAATGTGTAGGTGGATCTCCCTCCGGTTATTCTCCAGCCTCCCTCAGTAACACTGGATCCCATGTCATTGTGGTGGACTTTCCAACCCTCCCCCCTGAACCCATCACATACCCATACCCCATGTGGACCTCACCCTCCCTCATCCAGAGGCTGTGTGCACAGTCACATTCAGAGGACATCCCTCCCAAGGGAGCTTTGAGTACTCCCTCCACGTAATTACATTTTCCCCATTTACAGGTTGCAGATGCGTCCCCTGACCATGACCATCCTGTCTGCAGCCCAGTACCGAGTCACACAAGCCCGTGGCCACCAACTGTGAACACACCCTGCACGCCTACCTGTTTATCATCCCAAGTGAGCACAAAGGCCTTGCCCCTCCCTGGATCAGGGATACAATGTGCGTGCCATGCATATCCCTGTAGCATAGTCTGTGAAACTCCAGGACTGCCTTTAATCTCTCACCCTGACTATGAGGTCCACAGAGCCCCAGGGCTGCCTTTACTCTCTCGCCATGACCTGTTGGCCCCAGACCAAGGACTGTGGCTGCCTTTCAATGAGCTCTCCCATTCCCTCATGACTTATCACAACACAATTTCCCGTCCCCCAACTCCCCATCCATCAGTCTATATGCAACCCATCCCTCATGCCACACTAACACCTATTCCGAAGTCTGTGTACATCCCCTTCCATTCAAACAGTTCAATTCCCATCCACTCCCTTGTGTGTCTTCGTTCCAGTTTTCCTTGTCAGGCTGCAGCTTCCCCACACTTGTCTCCCCTCTGCCTGCCATTGTTCCCCCTTCCAACCCCTTCATACCCCATTGCTGTGTGTCCATTGCCTCTCCCCTACCCCCTTCCAACCACTTCGTACCCCTACTGACCCCCATGTCTCTGTCATTCTTAGCCCCCTTGCCCCCACTCCAGTTGCAATGCTAGTCTCTGTTTGAGGGTGCAGCCCTGCCTGAGAGTCACTGCACAGTGGTGTCCTCCCAGAGTATAGAGGCATCGACTGGGAGCAGACCAACCCTGCACCCCCACCAGTATGGTGTTCCACTGTCATTGCTGACAAATCAGCGCAGCGCTGTTGCAGGTAGACGTTGAACGTTGCACTCACCTCAAAGTCGCAAGAGAAGTGAGGGCTCTGACTGATGCACATCACTCATCGTCAAACGTGTTTCAGGCCAGTTTGTATTCCCGCTGGCATGACGCAAGATTGGAAGGGGGAACATAATTCCGGTGAGTAGCATATTTAAAGAGCATTCATGAGATGGTAACGTATGCAAATGGTCAACACTGATCAGTGGGATACCCAGCCCGCTATCAACTCACCATGAAAGAGGTGACGGAAAAATTCCAAACTGTTTACCCATCGGGGGAAGTCCAAATTTTGGCCTCTCTCCAAGTTTTCCGCTCCCACCTGCCATGAAACCCGCTGTGGACAGGAGGGGAAAATTCAGCTCCCAGGCCAGGATTTTCCCCTTGGCAGTTTGGGGGCGGGGCCCGCTTACCCAGGGGAAAATGACGCGGGATGAGGTGGGGAGGAATCCCCGACATCATCCCGGGCCATTTAAATCTTAACGAAGGCGGGTGGACGGTGAGATCAGCTGTCCGCCCGCCGACCTGTCAATGGCCAATTAAGGCGATTGACAGGCTCGTTAAGATAGTTAAATGCTCTGTCCGGCCAACCTTCAGGCTGGCGGGCAGGCCAGGAGCCCCAGCGGGCTGTAGATTATTAATGAAACTTCATCCACAGGCAGGATGAAGCTTCATTACTGTTTTGTAAAAATTTAATAAACTTTATGTGTTTATTATCAACATGTCCCATCTTGTGTGACATTGTCACATGAGGGGGGCATGTTAATAATTTTAAAATGTCTCTATTTTTTTGACTTTACTTACCTTTCGCTAAACTCCCTCAGACAGGACTTTGCCTTAGGGAGCAGTGTGCTCTTTGACAGATGGGGAATCCCTTCACCCGCCCCTGCACAGGAAGTGTTCCCATCGGGCAGGCCGCTGGGAGGGGCTTTAATTGGCCCGCCCACTCAAAATGGTGGTGGGCCCTGTTTCGGCAGCAGGGATTGGCTGCCCGCCCACCATCCAAGGGCTAAATTCTGCCCCTAATCTTTTTAGGTCAATGTCACACAATAAAACTTTAATGCTTTTTGAGGTAAAGTGAAGGGACCATCAAGTTATTATTTAAAGGCAAACCTTTGCAGCCAGTGTGATGTTAGAAGGTGGCAGAGCTGACCAACAGCTCATTCATATTGAGTATGTTGGCTCAAAAGATAGGACCAGGGTGGTTGTGGGGGTGCAGTATAGGATATTTGGCACAGTGACAGTCCTGATTGCTTTTGTGGAACCCAGAGGATCACTTCTGGTTCTCCTGACCCATAAAAGCAAATAAGGACTTTCATTTTGTGCTTCTGCTTGTAACTGGGTGACTGAGCAAGGTGCTTGTCTTGCCTGGTTAAGTCCTAACATATTTGCATCACGGGACCCCAAAGGGTCTCCTTTTCACTTAGATGGGTGCTCTGCTGTCCTGCAATTACAGCTACCACCATTAAAATGATCCCTCAGGGAGGAATGAGGCCTCAATCAACATATGATTGATAAGTGTTTAAAACAGTATATTGTGCTGGCACAGTGATGGTATTAGTTTCACCCTGGCAGTTTCTCCATTCTCAATTAGACAAAGCAGGCAGGTATCTGCAGCTCAGTTTATTGTCATTCTTTAGTTGATCATAAGGAAGTGAGCCAGAAACCCCATTCTTCCATTTCTAAGCAGGAAGAGTGATGTTTGTCCAACGTTTCTTTGCAATTACATGGCTGAGTCATATAGGGATGCATAAACAGGAATGGAAGTTCAAATATGTCATGGAGGGAAACTCACCACCAGCTTCTCAAGGGTGGTTAGGGATGGGCAATAAATACTGGCCTTACCAGCAATGCCCACAAACCATGAATGATATTTTAAAAACACACTTTGAACATTGTGTGCACCTGATGGAGAATTTCTATAACCCACAAGCTGGTGAAATTTTACTGGATGATCACCCAATTCAGCTTGGACTTGCACTGCCCTGAAGATACTCAAACTACTCAGAGTTTGTAAATATCCAACAGTGATAAAGCTGAAATGCTGGGGAAAGTATCCAAATCAATGCTGCAAAAATAATGCAAAGTCCTATCTGGCACAGTCTTCAGTACTGAAGGCTGGTTGTGTTGGTTACCAAGAGGAATTATCAACATGCAAGGAAAAAATGTAACATCTGAAGTCTATCTCCTAATGATGAAAGGATATTATTTTAATCTATCACCATTTATGCAAATTTGTTTATATAACCTTCCCATTTCCAATTATTGTGATATAACTTTGTACATAACATTTTGATGAAACCTTTTTAAAATTCTTGTTAAAGGTTGCTATGGTTGGTCAGGAACCAGTGTTGTTTGCCCGATCAATACGAAAAAATATTTCATATGGCCTCCAGGAGTGTTCCATGGATTTAATCACGCAGGCTTCTAAGACAGCTAATGCTCATGAATTTATTACTGAACTGAAAGATGGCTACGATACAGGTAAAACTCATTAAATTGATTACAGGTGTTGATTCCACTGGTGTTCTGAGATATCAAATTTTTGACAAACCCCTCCCCTCAAAATAATTGCATTAAAACAGCCCTAAGCTTTTGATTTGTTCCACTACTCATTTCATATTTACAGCAATGATCAGTTCTGCTTCTTTCTTGCTCAAGACTGAGGTTTGTATTAAAGTATCTGAACAATGCAACCCTCAGATAAGCATTGTAATTTCTTCTGCTAACGTGATCCATGTATAGTGTGGAAGGTGACATAGATTTGGCGGATAGGTGGCAAATAACATTCGTGCCACTCAAGTGCCATCACCAACAAGAGAGAATCCAACAATCTCCCCTTGACATTCAATGACATTACCATTGCTGAATCCCCATCATCAACTTGCTGGGAGTTAACATTGACCAGAAACTGAACTGGACTAGCCATATAAATATTGTGGCTACAAGAGCAGGTCAGAGGCTGGGAATTATGTGGCGAGTAACTCACCTCCTGACTCCCCAAAGTCTGTCCACCATCTATAAGGCACAAGTCAGGAGTGTGATGGAATACTCCCCACTTGCCTGGATAAGTGCAACTCCCACAACACTCAAGAAGCTGGACAGATTGCTTTTTTTTATTCATTCACAGGATGAGGACTTCACTGGCTGGGCCAGCATTTATTGCCCATCCCTAATTGCCCTTGAGAAGGTGGTGGTGAGCTGCCTTCTTGAACCACTGCAGTTCCTGTGGTGTAGGTACACCCACAGTGCTGTTAGGAAGGGAGTTCCAGGATTTTGACCTAGTGACAGTGAAGGAACGGCGATATATTTCCAAGTCAAGATGTGAGTGATTTGGAGGAGAACTTCCAGGTGGTGATGTTTCCATGTATCTGCTGCCCTTGTCCTTCTAGAAGGTAGTAGTCATGGGTTTGGAAGGTGCTGTCTAAGGAGCCTCGGTGAATTCCTGCAGTGCATCTTGTAGATGGTACACACTGCTGCTACTGTGCATCAGTGGTGGAGGGAGTGAATGTTTGTGCATGTGGTGCCAATCAAGCGGGGCTGCTTTGTCCTGGATGGTGTCAAGCTTCTTGAGTGTTGTGGGAGCTGCACTCATCCAGTCAAGTGGGGAGTATTCCATCACACCCCTGACTTATGCCTTGTAGATGGTGGACAGGCTTTGGGGAGTCAGGAGCTGAGTTACTCGCCGCAGTACAGCTACAACATTGGCATCTACCCGGCTATGTGGAAAATTGCCTGGGTATGTCCTGTACAGAAAATGCGGGACAAATCCAACCCGGCCAATTACCACCCCATCAGTCTACTCTCGATCAGTAAAGTAATGGAAGCGGTCAAGAATAGTGCTATTGGCCGGGTTGGATTTGTCCTCTTTTTTTGTGTACAGGACATAACTGGGCAATTTTCCACATAGTTGGGTACATGCCAGTGTTGTAGCTGTACTGGGTGAGTAACTCACCTCACTGGAACAGCTTGGCTAGGGGTGTGGCAGGTTCTGGAGCACAGGTCTTCAGTACTATTGCTGGAATATTGTGAGGATGAGGTCAAGCATGTTTTTCCCTCTTGTTGGATCCCTCACCACCTGCTGCAGACCCAGTCTAGCAGCTATGTCCATTAAGACTCAGCCGGCTCAGTTAGTAGTGGAGCTACTGAGCCACTCTTGGTGATGGACATTGACCACCCCCACCCAGAGTATATTCTGCACCCTTGCCAAGTGGTGTTCAACATGGAGGAGCACTGATTCATCAGCTGAGGGAGGGCAGTATGTGGTAATCAGCAGGAGGTTTACTTTCATGTTTAACCTGATGCCATGAGACTTCATGGGGTCCAGAGTCAATGTTGAGGACTCCCAGGGCAACTCCCTCCCGACTGTATACTAATTGCCGCCACTCTGCTGGGATGGTGATGGTGGTGTCTGGGACATTAGATATGATTCCATGAGGGTGACTATGTCAGGCTGTTGCTTGACTAGTCTGTGAGACAGCTCTCCCAATTTTGGCACTAGCCCCTAGATGTTAGTCAGGAGGACTTTGCAGGGTCAACAGGGCTGAGTTTGCAGTTGTCATTTCCGGTGCCTAGGTCGATGCCGGGTGGTCCGTCCAGTTTCATTCCTTTTATGAGACTTTGTAGCGGTTTAATACAACTGAGTGACTTGCTAGGCCATTTCAGAGGGTACCTAAGAGTCAACCACATTGTGGTGGGTCTGGAGTCACCTGTAGGACCAGGCCAGGCCTACCCTAAAGGACATTTGTGAACCAGATGGCTTTTTATGACAATTGACAATGGTTTAATTGTCTTCATCAGACTTTTAATTCCAGATTTTTATTGCATTCAAATTCCACCATCTGCTGTGGCGGGATTCGAACCCAGGTCCCCAGAGCATTACCCTGGGACTCTGGATTACTAGTCCAATGACAATACTATGCCATTTCCTCCCCAGGACAAAGCAGCCCACTTGATTGGCATCCCATCCACCACCTTAAACATTCACCCCCCTCCACCACCATTGTACAGTAGCAGCAGTGTGTACCATACAAGATGCACTGCAGCAACTCACTAAGGCTCCTTCAACAGCACTTTCCAAATCTGTGATCACTACCACCTCAAAAGACAAGGGCAGCAGACGCACGGGAGCAGCACCACCTGCAATTTCCCCTCCAACTTGCACACCATCCTAACTTGGAAATATATGGCTGTTCCTTCAGTGTCGCTGAGTCAAAATCCTGGAACTCCCTTCCAAATGGCACTGTGGGTGTACCTACACCACATGGACCACAACAGTTCAAGAAAGTGGCTAAGCACCACCTTCTCAGGGGCAATTAGGGACGGGCAATAAATACTGGCCTTGCCAGCAATGCTCACATCCCATGAATGAATTAAAAAAGATTGTGAAGTGCCATGCTGTGAGACTAACAAAATCTGCATAAATCTATTTAAACAGTGTCAGACTCACATTTATGCCTATCACCCTCTGGCATAACACTTTGTCAGATCTGCATATTTCCCTGCCACACTTGCAACTGACTAATATTTTATTCATAAACTAGCAACAATTGAATAGAATGAGAACGTACCAATTCAGGTGTACTAAAGAAGTATTAAAATTACCAAACATGAGTCAGCAATCAGTAAATTGCTGCCAATAAAACCAGCAGGAGACTAGTGAAATCAGTCAGAACCCTTTTTTGGCAGCATGTTTTCTTTGTAATTGGAGTGTACAGTACTTCAAATATGGTAGAATAATGATGTTCCCGGCAATGCTTATACAGTAGGCTTATTGTGAAGAATAACACTTTCATAGGGTGCTGAAGCATCACCAGTGCTCCTTGCTCCTTGGGGTTAGTCACCATTTCAAAAAACAGTGAGGAAGAAGTTAAGAAAAGTTCTTCTAGTAACCTGAACAATACCATATAGCTGTGTACCTGATTATTTCTGTTGATGACTGAAACAAATCTATACTGGGGAAATCACCGCACAGCATGTAAAACATTAATTTACTTTGTGTGTAAGATCTTCTAAACAGTTTCTGCCTTCCTTAATCAGAGGCGGGAGAGAAAGGCACAAAGCTGTCAGGAGGCCAGAAGCAAAGAGTTGCCATAGCTCGTGCATTGGTTCGTCATCCTCAGGTTTTACTGCTGGATGAAGCTACGAGTGCATTGGATGGAGAAAGTGAATGTGAGGTAGGCAAACATGACACTCATTAGCAACAGCTTCTCACCTTTAACATAAGGAAATGTCAATAAGTACTTAACAAATAAATACAAGGAAAGGACAAAACAAAAACAGAATTACCTGGAAAAACTCAGCAGGTCTGGCAGCATCGGCGGAGAAGCTGCCAGACCTGCTGAGTTTTTCCAGGTAATTCCATTTTTGTTTTGGATTTCCAGCATCCGCAGTTTTTTTGTTTTTATCTCAAGGAAAGGACATGCTGATTCAGGAAAGATTAGGAGAGACCAACAACCACTTCCATCCATCTAGCATTTTAATGTAGAAAAACATCTCAAGGCGCTACCCAGAGACAAAAGGAAAAAGATGGATTCTAAACCAAGAAGATAAAAAAACGGGTGACTAAAAGATTTGTCTTAATGAGAGTAATGAAGGAGGAGAAAGAATTGGAGAGATTTTAGGAAGAAAATTTGAGAACATGGAATCTAGGCAGGAAAAGACATTGGTGTCAATGGTGAGGTGGAGGATGTGAGGCCAGAATTCAGATGGGTCGAGGGTGGGGAGGAGAGCAGAGAATGGGTCAGAGCTATGGGGTTACAGAGAGGGAGGCATGAGAAAACAGAGGAAATGAAACCTAAGGATGACAACTTAAAAGTTGATGTAGGTATTGGGTGATTGGGAGCCAATATGGGTCTGCTAGCACTGGAGAGATGGGCATGTGTGATGCAACTTAGGAAATGACCAGCAATATTTTCGTTGCACTGAAGTTTATGGAGGGTGTATTGAAGGCTTACCAGGAGATCATGGAACAGTCAAGTTTGGAGGTGACAAAGACATAATTGAGGGTTTAGGGCTGAGGTAGGAGCAGAGGTAGTGATACTATACTATACTATACTAACTTATATTTCTGTTTCTGGGAAAGTTTGCAGAATGCTATTGTTCAATCTCACAATTATGTGATGCAGGATTCCATTTATGCCTTTTCCATAGCATTTTCTTTATTGAAAGCGCTATATATGGAGCTGTTTTATTTTAAATATGGTAAGAATCCCACATCTTGGGACACACTAATATTGAATTTAAATCAGGGGTGTTACAAGTCGTCACAATTTAGAGATGCCCTGTTGTAACGCTTTAAAGGATATTTGTTATTATTTTCTCAGATCATATTTTTAGTGTATCCAAACTAAAATAAGATATTCTTCTCAAGAGAACCTCACAATGTTAGTCAAACTGAACCACAATGACAAGGACATTGATTGTCCATTATGAATAATTGATTCTATTTTTACTGTCCGGTACCATACTGGGAACCAAGAATAGTCAAGCAGATGGAAATTTTTCTCAAACAGATGATTTGTCTGCTCCTTTGTTTCCTAGTTTTGTAACAAATGGTTGTACATTATTGCTAAAATAAATTGGTGAAAATTTTTTTGATTGTTATATGCAATGTAAAAACTTCTATGCTAATTTACTACATCGACATGAAAGGCTTTGTGTTCCATTACGAATTTACTGGTTTTGCACAATATTAATTTGTGCTTGTCATTGATAAACATTTTCAATGCAGTAATTCAAAATGATATGTTTTGAACGCGCTGTGTACATAAGCAAATTCTAGTTGTTGGCATGGATTAAAAATCTACTCACTATTTTAGATCCTAGAAGAACTGTCCAAGTTGAAGAAACACTGCACCATCCTTATTGTAGCACATCGTTTGAGCACTGTGAAAAGTGCACAGAAAATAATTGTCATCAAGAAGGGCATGGTGATGGAGGTGGGGAGTCACAAAGAATTAATGCAGAGAAAAGGTACCTATTTCAGAATGGTGCAAAAGCAAATGCCTGCTTTAGAGTCTGACAATAACAATTAACCATAAATCCTTGAATTCAAATAAAATTAGTATCACTGGAGAAAATATTAAAATTAAGAATAATAAGTGAATTAAAATAAGCCAAACTTTTGATGTATGTGGGGGAATATGTAAGATGTGAGGGAAGATTTCCCCCTGTTGTTCATATAAAGCAACACTAAATATTTGGGAAATTCTATGTTGACTAAATGACAGCTTTGGACAATTTATGATGGGCAGTTATCTATCTGGAGAAATCTTCTCGAAATCTCAGATTAGAATGACCCACTTCATTACAATTGTAGGATTAATTTACATACTTTTTGAAATAGAGTGTGTAATGAAAGAAGATTTTAGCTTTGCTCTACCAAACAAAAGGAAAAAGCTCAGAATGCAACTGCAACTTTGTGGAAAAGGCTTCAGAATCTGATATATATTAGAACAGACTTACAATTCTGCTTGTTTTCTCTTATACAAATGTATGTACTCTTCTAGTCTCAATGTATTACTTATATTGCTTTGCAAGTGTACATTAAATTGATTGCGAAAATAATGTCTCAAGGTGTTTTATTTTTGAATTATGTTCCATTATGAAATTCTTCAGTTGATAATGAATAAAAAGGATGAATTTTCCTGGCGATCCTAGGTGGGGCTAGAGGCATGCCAGCAACTTCCTGCTAGTGGCCAGTCTGCCACTGTGGTCCAGCCTCCAAGCTATTTGAGGGAGGCTGCATCATTGGAAGGAGGGGGTTGACTGTTAACCACCTGTCAGCAGCAGGCGGCCAATTAAATTGTCCATTGAGGACACTGAATCAGAAGCCAACTGGAATATTCCAGATGGCAGGCAGCTCGTGCCCCCACCCCACTGAGACTGAGGTCTAGCCAATGAATGGATGAAACCTCTTGGTGACAGGCCAAAGGGGCCAGTGATGCCTCATTCAACTTAACCGAGCACTGCAGCTGCAATCGACAGAGGGCCACAGTTATGGCTCCCCCTCCACAATGGCAGTCTGGCAGCTGTGCCACTTTTCATTTTTTAAAGTTGGAAAATTCTTCAGAAGGCACCTCTATCTTGGGATGCCATTTCATTTACCAACCTACTTCAGCAGTGCCTACCTCTGAGAGTGGGGCTGCGGATCCTTCAGTGCTGGTGGGGCTCCTTTTGGCCCTCCAGTCTCAGACCCCACCTGCCACCTTGAATGGACAGGGGTGCAAGAGGTGGCCACTTAATTGGCTGCTCCTTCCAAAATTTCCTGGGGGGTTCTGCTGCCGGCATTTCCCGGTTCCCAACCCGCATTTCATCCTGCCCTCAGTATCAATAAACAAACAAAAAACACTAGAAGCACAAAGCAGATCAGTCGACATCCATGTATGAGGAGGGATTAAACTAGATTGGCAGAGGGTTGGGAACCTGAAAGGGAGCTCAGATTGGAGGGAAGCAAAACTTCTATCAGGATGTAGAAAAGTGGTAAACAAAATTTGAAAGCAGACCAAGCGAAGGCAAGCATCAAATAGGATCAGAATGTGGAATAATGTTAAAAAGACAAAGATAAGGGCATTCTTTATAATGCATGCAGCTTTTGTAACAAGGTAGATAATTTGAAGGCACAAATAGAGGTAAATGTGTATGAGTTAATTGCTATTATAGAGGTATGGTTACAGGGTGACCAAGACTGGGAACTGGATATTTGACATTGAGCAAAGATAGGCAAAAAGCAAAATGAGGCGGGATGGCGCTGTTAATAAAGAATGAGATCAGTACATTTGTAAGAGAGGATTTTAGTTTGAAGGATCAAGATGTAGAATCAGTTTGGGTGGTGCTAAGGAACAGCAAGGGGCAGCAAACATTGTTGGGAGTTGTTTATAGGCCACCAAACTAGTGGTAATGTTGGGCACAGTGTGAATCAGGAAATTAGAACCACATGTAACATTAGTAATGCAGTAATAATGAGAGGCTTCAATTTACTTATAGATTGGGTAAGCCTCATCAGCACTAATGCTGTGGAGGATGAATCCCTGGAGTGTATACAAGATGGGTTTCTGGAGCAGTACGTTGAAGAACCAATCAGCTTGGGCTATTCTGGATTTTGTGTTATGTACTGAGAAAGGGCTAATTAATATCCTTGCTGTGAAGGAGCCTTTAGGTAATAGAATTTTTACATTAAGTTTGAAAGTGATATATTTAATTCTGAAACTAGGGTCTTAAATCTGAACAAGGGAACGTATGAACATATGAGGAGCAAGTTGGCTATTATGGAGTGGGAAAATACACTAAAAAATTTGACGGTAGACAGAAGAAGCTGAATATTTAAAAAAGCATTACATGGTCTACAACAAATATACATTCTTCTAAGACACAAACATCCAATAGGGTGTTCAAACATGGGTCAGAGAGGTGAACTCCCAAGATGAGGTGAGAGTGACTGCCCTTGACATCAAGGCAGCAGTTGACCGAGTGTGGCATCAAGGAGCCCTAGCAACACTGGAGTCAATGGGAATCAGGGGGAAAACTCTCCGCTGGTTGGAGTCATACCTAGCACAAAGGAAGATGGTTGTGGTTGTTGGAGGTCAATCACCTCAGCTCCAGGACATCACTGCAGGAGTTCCTCAGGGTAGTGTCCTCGACCCAACTATCTTCAGCTGCTTCATTAATGACTTTCCTTACATCATAAGGTCAGAAGTGGGGATGTTCACTGATGATTGCACAATGTTCAGCACCCTTTGCGACTCCTCAGATACTGAAGCAGTCCATGTCCAAATACAGCAAGACCTGGACAAAATCCAGGCTTCGGCTGACAAGTGGCAAGTAACATTCACATCTCACAAGTGTCAGGCAATGACCATCTCCAACAAGAGAGAATCCAACCATCGCTCCTTAATGTTCAATGGCATTACCATCGCTGAATCCCCCACTATTAACATCCTGGGGGTTACCACTGACCAGAAACTGAACTGGACTAGTCATATAAATACTGTGGCTACAAGAGCAGGTCAGAGGCTAGGAATCCTGCGACGAGTAACTCACCTCCTGACTCCCCAATGCCTGTCCACCATCTACAAGGCAGAAGTCAGGCGGAAGTGTGATAGAATACTCCCCACTTGCCTGGATGAGTGCAGCAACCACAACATTCAAGAAGCTTGACATTGTCCAGGACAAAGCAGCCCACTTTATTGGCACCACATCCACAAACATTCACTCCCTCCACTACCAACGTACAATGGCAGCAGCGTGTACCATCTACAAGATGCACTGCAGGAATTCACCAAGGCTCCTTCGACAGCAACTTCCAAACCCACGACCACTATCATCTAGAAGGACAAGGGCAGCAGATAGGTAGGAACACCACCACCTGGAAGTTCCCCTCCAAGTCACTCACCATCCTGACTTGGAAGTATATCGCCGTTCCTTCACTGTCACTGGGTCAAAATCATGTAACTCCCTCCCTAACAGCACTGTGGATGTACCTACACCACATGGACTGCAGCGGTTCAAGAAGGCAGCTCACCACCACCTTCTGAAGGACAGCTAGGGATGGGCAATAAATGCTGGCTCAGTGAGTGAAGCCCACATCCTGAGAATGAATAAAAAAAGATTGAACGGTGAATCAACTGTGGCTAACCAAAGAAATTAAAGATTGAATTAGATCAAAGGAAGTGGCTAATAAGGTTGCCAGTAAAAGTGGTAAGCTTGAGGATTGGAAGCAATTTAGAATCCAGCAAAGGAGGACCAAGAAACTGATAAAGAAAGGGAAAAGAGAATATGAATTAAAGCTAGCAAGAAACATAAAGGGGGATTGTAAAAGCTTCTTTAGGTATGTGAAAAGGAAAAGATTAACTAGGACAAATGTGTGTCCATTACAGGTGGAGACAGGAGAATTTATAATGGAGAAGAGGGAATGGCAGAGAAACTAAGCAATTGCTGAGTCTGCCTTCATAGGGGGAAGATACAAAAAAAATTCCCAGAAATATTAGAGGAGAGGGGCTTGTGAAAGTGAGGAACTGAAAGAAATTAGTATTAATATAGAGGTAGTATTTAAAAAATTAATTGGATTGTAGGTTGATAAATCCCATGGACTTGATGGGCTACATCCCAGAGGGTTGAAAGAGGTGGCTGTAGAGATAGTGGATGCATCTTTCAAAGTTCTATAGATTCTGCAGACTGGAAAGTAGCAGATGTAACCCCAGTACTTAAGAAGGGAGGGAGAGAGAAAACCGAGAACTATAGACCTATTAGTTTGATGTTAGTAGGGAAGATTTAAGAACCTATTTTAAAGGATGTGATAACTGAATGCTTGGAAAATAATAATATGATTGGACAGAGTGAACATGGAATTATGAAAGGGAAATCGTGTTTGACAAACCTGTTGGAGTTTTCTGAGGATATTACTTTTAGCATAAAGGAGATCCAGTGGATGTGTTGTATTTGGATTTTCAGAAAGCTTTTAATAAGGTCCCAAACAGGAGGTTAGTAAACAAAATTAGAGCAGGTGGGATTGGGGCTAACCTATGTGGTATGGATTGAGAAGTGGTTAACAGAGAGAAAACAGAGAGTAGGAATAAATGGATCAGTCTCAGGGCGGCAGGCTGTTACTAGTCGGGTACTGCAAGCATCAATGCTGGGGCCACAGCTATTCACAATCTATATAAATGATTTGCATGTGGGGACCAGTTGTAATATTTCCAAATTTGCTGATGGTGGGAATGTAAGTTGTGAGGAGGATGCATGGAGGACTTGGACAGGCAAAGTAAATGGGCCAGAGCATGGCAGATGGAATATAATGTGAATGAGTTATCCACTTTGGTAGAAAAAACAGAAAGGGAGAGTATTTCTTAAATGGTGAGAGGTTGGGAAGTGTTGATGACCAAAGGAACCTGGGTGTCTTTGTTCATAAGTCAATAAAAGCTAGCATTCAGGTGTAGCAAGCAATTAGGAAGGCAAGTGGTATGTTGGCCTTCATCGCAAGGAGTTTTGAGTGCAGGAGTAAAGATGTCTTGCTGCAATTGTATAGAGCCTTGATGAGGCCTCACCTGGAATATTGTGTAGTTTTGGTCTCCTTACCTAAGGAAAGATATACTTGCAACAGAAGGAGTGCAACAAAGGTTCACCAGACTAATCCCTGGGAAGGCAGGATTGTCTTATGAGGAGAGATTGAGGAAACTGGGCCTGTATTCTCTAGAGTTTCAAAGAATGAAAGGTGATCTCATTGAAACTTACAAAATTCTTACAGGGCGTGACATGGTAGATGTAGATAGGATGTTTCTCCTGGCTGGTGAGTCTAGAAACACGGTCTCAGAACAAGGGGTAGGCCATTTAAAACTGCGATGAGGAGGAATTTCTTTGGTCAAAGGGTGGTGAATCTTTGGGATTCTCTGCCCCAGAGGGCTGTGGAAGCTCAATCACTGAGCATCTTCAAATCAGAGATCGATAGATTTCTAGATACTAATGACATCAAGGGATATGGGGGTAGCACGGGAAGAAGGAGTTGAGGTAGATGATCAGCCGTGATCTGATTGAATGATAGAGCAGGCTTAATGGGCCAAATGGCCTAGTCCTGATCCTATGGGCAGGATCTTGCCCATGGTGGGGGTGGGTGGCAAACTGACTGCCTCCTGCAATTGGTTCCACACCGTGATTTCATGCGGGTGGGCCAACTAAGGCCTGCCCCACGTGGATCGCAAGCAATAGCGCTGCCTGTGCGGGCAGGGGGAAGAGGGAGAGTCACTCTGTCACATGAGCTGGGACATGCTTTTAATTAAAAAATAAAGTATTTATTTAATGTTTATTTGCTTTAGAAAACCTCATCCCGCTCGTGGATGAGGTTTCCTAAAAAAGGTAAAGGCCACTTGGCCTGCCCGCCGACCATTAGGTTGGACGGGCAGTGTAAATTTGAATTTAATTAGATTGTTAATGGCCTTAATAGGCCTTTTAATTATCGGCGGGCGTGTAGCCAACTCCACTGTGCGCCCGCTGAACTAAATATTGTGAGACTGCATGATGATATTGGGACGCACGCCAAGCGTAATATTCTGCCCTATGTTTCTATGGCTGGAATTTTGCAGCTCCTCATGCTGGCAGGATCTTCTGGTTCCACCGGTGTGAATGGAGATTTCAATGGCTCCCTGGCCCCGCTACAGGGAGGGGGTTGGGGAGGGCTGGAAGTTTTGGGGTACAGTTCTTAATCAGAATTTTAAATATGTCAATGCTTTACATTAAGTTGAGGATCAGTAGACCTCCATCACCCTTTCCTCACAGTGCCAACATTTTCACTGATAATCTCAGCCAAGGTCTGAACAATAAGATCCCAAGAAGCACATTAGTGTTCAAATTCCTGGTCATTGCAGTAGGAGGTAACTAAATATATTTGACTAACTGGATTGAATTTTTTGAGGAGTAGGGTTGATAAGTACAGTATGGTGGATGTGGTCCATGTGGATATTAGCAAGGCTTTTGACAAGATTCCACATGATGGACAAGATTCCACATGATGGACAAGATTCCATATGATGAACTGGTCAACAAGCAAAAACCTTTGGCTTTCAAAGGAGAGTGGAAAATTGGATCCAAACTTAGTGGTAGGAAGCAAAGGGTTATGGTTGACAGGTGTTTTTGGGATTGGAAGGCAGTTGCCATTGGGGTTCTGCAAGACACAGTACTTGGGCACTTGCTTTTAACAGTTATTATTAATTATTTAATCCAAATGTAGGGGGCGTGATAAAGACGTTCACAGATGATACAAAAATTGGCCAAGTGGTTGGCAGTGAAGAGGAAAGCTTTTGACTGCAGAAATATGGAATTCAATCTGGAGAAGTGTACAGTAATGAATATTGGGAGATGTAAAAGACCAGGGAAAAATGGGAGCTACTGAGCATTGTGGAGGAATGGACAGAGCTTACTGTGTGTATCCTCAGATCCTTAAATATAATAGGACAAGTCGATAAGTTGGTTAAGAAGGCATATGGCATGTTTTCCTTTATTAGCCCAGGCAAAGAACTGTATACAATACTAGTTAGGTCACAGCTTGAGTACTGCATATTGTTCCCTGCTCACCATATTGCAGGAAAGAGGTGATTACGCTAGAGAGGGTGAAATGAGATTTACAAGGATATTGCTGGAACTGGGGATCTTTAACGATGAAAAAAAATTGGATAGGCTGGGGTTGTTTTCCTTGGACCAGAGGAGGCTGAGGGATGACTTAATTGAGGTGTATAAAATTATGAGGGGCTAAAATTGAGTAAATGGGAACAACCTATTTTCCTTAGCAGAGGGGTCAAAAACTAGGGAACGTATATTTAAAGGAATTGGTAGAGGATTAGAAGGGAGATGGGGGAAAATGTTTTCACCCAGAGGGTGATGGGGACCTGGAACTCACTGCCTGAAAGGGCGGGAGAGGCAGAAACTCTCACCCATCTAAATAGTCATTGCATATCTACTTACAGTGCAGCTTGAACCCACTACCTTCTGACAGAGGTGAGAATGTTGTCACTGAGCCGTTATGCACATTGCTAAAATCTTCCTTTTTAATGCACAAATTATATAAATTCACCTCTAAAGATGGTGTCATCTTATAGATGATACATTTACTTTTGCCTTTGGGAGAGACATATTAGAAGATGAAGTACTCCAAGATCCATTGGCTGAGGTTGAGCCAGACTGTCTGCAATCATGGTATTGTCTTTGATCTAAGTTTCCTGCCACATATCCTTACATCACCATCTACTTTCTCCTCCATAACATCACCAGCCTCCAGCTCTACCTCAGCTCATCTGCTGATGAACCCCTTATCCATTCTTTCTTCCCACCGAGAATTGACCATTCCAATGCTTATACAAACATACGAATTAGGAGCAGGAGTAGGTCACTCAGCCCCTTGAGCCTGCTCTGCCATTCAATAAGATCTGGTTGTAACCTCAGCCCCACATTCCCACCTATCCCTGGTAACCTTTCATCTCCTTGCTTATCAAGAATCTATCTAGCTCTGCCTTAAAAATATTCAAAGACTCTGCTTCCACTGCCTTTTGAGGAAGAGAATTTCAAAGACTCACTGTCCTCTGAGAGAAAAAAATTCTCATATCTGTCTTAAATGGACGACCCCTTATTTTTAAACAGTGACCTTATCCAGCTGGCTTTCCATCTTCTACCCTAAATAAATTTGAGATCATCCAAATCTCTACTCTCCTATCCTAACTTGCATTTTTCTGTTCACCCATCATCACCTATGCTCACTAACCTAGGCCAGTTGGGCAATGCCTCAATTTTAAAACTCACAACTTTGTGTTCAAATCTCACCCTCTATTTCTGTAATCTTCTCCAGCCCACAACCCCAAAGATCTCTACACTCCTCCAACTCTGGCCTCTCACTCAATTTTCCCAATTTTAATTGCTCCATTGGCGACCATGCCTTCAGCTGCCTGGGGCCCTAAGCTGTGGAATCCCCTCCCTAAACCTCTCTGCCTCTCTCTCTCCTTTAGGATGCTGCTTAAAACCTATCTCTGGCCAAGCTTTTTGGTCACCTGTCTGAAATACATGTGGTTCATTCCCTCTCAGCTGATGAATTAATACTCCTCCATGTTGAACACCACTTGCAGGAAGCACACAGGATGGCAAGGGCGCAGAATGTACTCTGGGTGGGGACTTTTAAAGAGTTGCTCTGTAGCACCACTGCTGACCGAGCTGGCTGAGTCCTAAAGGACATAGCTGCTAGACTGGGTCTGAGGCAAGTGGTGAGGGAACCAACAAGAAGGGAAAACGTACTTGACCTCATCCTCACCATCCTGCCTGCTGCAGATGCATCTGTCCATGACAGTCAGTAGGAGTGACTGTCGCACAGTCGTGCTGGAGACAAAAGTCCCACTTCACTTTGAGGATAGATTTCGAACAGATCTAGCAACTCAAGACTGGGCATCTGTGAGGTGCTGTGGGCCATCAGCAGCAGCAGAAATGAAATTGAATACAATCTGTAACCTCATGACCCAGCATATCCCCCATTCCACCATAACCATCAAGTCAGGGGATCAAACCTGCTTCAATGAAGAGTGCAGGAGGGCATGTCAGGAACAGCACCAGGCACGCCTAAAAATGAGCTGTCAACCTGGTGCAGCTATAACACAGGACTGCTTGCTTTCCAAACTGCATAAGCAGCAAATGATAGACAGAGATAAGCAATCCCACAACCAACAGATCAGATCTAAGCTCTGCAGTCCTGCCACATCCAGTTGTGAATGGAAGTGGACAATTAAACAACTCACTGGGGGAGGAGACTCCACAAATATCCACATCCTCAATGATGGGGGAAGCTCAGCACATCAGTGCAAAGGTTAAGGCTGAAGCATTTCCTACAATCTTCAGCCAGACATGCCGAGTGGATGATCCATCTCAGCCTCCTCCGGAGGGTCCCAGCATCACAGATGCCAGTCTTCAGCCAATTTAATTCACTCCACGTGACATCAAGAAACGCTGAATGCACTGGATACTGCAAAGGATATTGGAACTGACAATATTCCATCAATAGTCCTGAAGACTTGTGCGAACTTGCCATGCCCTTAGCCAAGCTCTTCCAATACAGCTACAACACTGGCATCTACCTGGCTATGTCCTGTACACAAAAATCTAACCCAGCCAATTACCGCCATATCAGTCTACTCCCCATCATCAGTAAAGTAATGGAAGGGATTAAAAACAGTGCTATCAAGCAGCACTTGCTTAGCAATAACCTGCTCACTGCTGCCCAGTTTAGGTACCGCCAGGGCCACTCAGCTCCTGACCTCATTACAGCCTTGGTTCAAACATGGACAAAAGATCTGTTCCCTCGAGGTGAGGTGAGAGTGACTACCAAAGACATCAAGGCAGCATTTGACCGAGTGTAGCATCAAGGAGCCCTAGCAAAACTGGAGTCAATGGGAATCAGGGGGAAAACTCTAAACTGGTTGGAGTCATACCTAGCACAAAGGAAGATGTTTGTAGTTGTTGGAGGTCAGTGATCTCAGCTTCAAGTCATCACTGCAGGAGTTCCTCAGGGTAGTGTCCTTGGCCCAACCATCTTCAGCAGCTTCATCAATGACCTTCTTTCCCTTATAAGGTCAGAAGTGGGGATGTTCGCTGATGATAGCACAATGTTCAGCACCATTCACGACTCCTCAGATACTGAAGCAGTCCATGTCCAAATACAGCAAGACCTGGACAAAATCCAAGCTTCGGCTGACAAGTAGCAAGTAACATTCGCGCCTCACAAGTGTCAGACAATGACCATCTCCAACAAGAGAGAATCTAGCCATCGCCGCTTGATGTTTAATGTTATTACCATCATTGAATCCCCCACTATCAACATCCTGGGGGTTACCATTGACTAGAAACTGAACTGGATCAACCATATAAATATTGTGGCTACAAGAGTAGGTCAGAGGCTAGGAATCCTGCAGTGTGTAACTCATCTTCTGACTCCCCAAAGCCTGTCCACCATCTACAAGGTACAGGTCAGGAGTGTGATGGAATACTACCCACTTGCCTGGATGAGTGCAGCTCCCACAACACTCAAGAAGCTTGAAACCATCCAGGACAAAGCAGCCTGCTAGATTGGCACCACATCCACAAATATTCTCTCTCTCCACCACTGACACGCAGTAGCAGCAGTGTGTGTACCATCTACAAGATGCACTGCAGCAACTCACCAAGGCTCCTTCGACAGCACCTTCCAAACCCACGACCACTACCATCGAGAAGAACAAGGGCAGCAGATAGATGGGAACACCACCATCTAGAAGTTCCCCTCCAAGTCACTCACCATCCTGACTTGGAAATACATCACCGTTCCTTCACTGTCGCTGGGTCAAAATCCTGGAACTCCCTCCATAACAGCGCTGTGGGTGTACCTACACCATACGGACTACAGCAGCTCCAGAAGGCAGCTCACCACCACCTTCCCAAGGGCAACTAGGGATGGGCAATAAATGCTGGGCCCAGTCAGCGAAGCCCACATCCCGTGAATGAATAAATAAACAAAAATGGTTCAGACAAAATAAATGAGTTAAAAAACTACCCCCCCCCACAGGTATTATACAGACTAATTGCTTCTTTTATTTCCAGCAGGTTTTGAATTTCCACGTGCTGAAATCCGCGCGCCATTTTCCACCCACCGGCACATTCCACTCCGCATGCGCAGAACCGTCAGGACCACACTACTCCTCCGTCTCCAGCCTAAACCCTTCCACTTACTCTGGTGTCAAATAGATCTAGGTATCAAAAAAGCAAATTCAAAATATTTACACTTAATGCAACACAGCTGTGCGATGGAAATTGATTATGGGATCTAACAAAGCCACCAAGAAAGGTTTTAAGTCTGAAGCAGGTGGGGCGGAGGGATGGAAGCGGATGGTGGTGATGCGGTGGGAGCACGTGCCTGTGTTGGGAGGTGAAGGCGGTTAGAAGCCGCGCGGGGCGGCTCAGGGCGGGAGCGGGATCCACGCGGCCTGGGCGCTGCGGTTTTTTTTCCTGAAAGGCGAGGTCGGCAAATGTTCATTGTCCTTCGCGGGTGGTGGAAAGCGCGAGTGATCCGAGTTTTGGGTGAAGATGCTGGAGGGGATTATTGGCTTCCATTTGTTGCGAGTTTCTGTCTTTTATTCATTGGGTTGTTGCCGCCGAGATGAACCCCCAGCCCGGCCCCTTCTTTACCCCCCACGCCCCCCCCTCCCCCACCCTCCACCCCACAACCCCCACCCACACCCCCCTCCCCCACCCTCCACCCCACAACCCCCACCCACACCCCCCTCCCCCACCCTCCACCCCACAACCCCCACCCACACCCCCCTCCCCCACCCTCCACCCCACACCTCCCTCCCCCACCCTCCACCCCACAACCCCCACCCACACCCCCCCTCCCCCACCCTCCACCCCACAACCCCCACCCACACCCCCCCTCCCCCACCCTCCACCCCACAACCCCCACCCACACCCCCCCCTCCCCCACCCTCCACCCCACAACCCCCACCCACACCCCCCCTCCCCCACCCTCCACCCCACAACCCCCACCCACACCCCCCTCCCCCACCCACACCCCCTCCCCACCCTCCACCCCACACCTCCACCCCACACCCCCACCCCACACCCCCACCCCCACCCCCCCTCCCCCACCCTCCACCCCACAACCCCCACCCACACCCCCCCCTCCCCCACCCTCCACCCCACAACCCCCACCCTCACCCCCCCTCCCCACCCTCCACCCCACAACCCCCACCCCACACCCCCCTCCCCACCCTCACACCCACCACCCCACACACTCCCCACCCCTCACACCCTCCACCCCTCCCCACCCTCCACCCCACACACCCCCACCCACACACCGCTCCACCCCCTCACCACCCTCCACCCCACACACCCCCACCCCACACACCCTCCACCCCACACCCCTCCACCCCACACACCCTCCACCCCACACACCCTCCACCCCACACACCCTCCACCCCACACACCCTCCACCCCACACACCCTCCACCCCACACACCCTCCACCCCACACACCCTCCACCCCACACCCCACACACCCCACACACCCCACACACCCCACACACCCCACACACCCCACACACCCCACACACCCCACACACCCCACACACCCCACACACACCCCACACCCTCCCTCCAACACACCCCCCAACCCCCACCCACCCCTAAACACACACACACACCCCCACACCCCTCCTTACCCACACCCCCCACCCCCAAACACACACCCACCCCACCCACCCCCAAACACACCCCCCCCACCCTCCACCCCACAACCCCCACCCACCCCTACACGCACACACACACACACACACTCCACACACACCCCCACACCCCTCCTTACCCACAACCCCCACTCCACACACACCCCCACACCCCTCCTTACCCACAACCCCCACCCCAAACACATACCCCCACACCCCTCCTTACCCACAACCCCCACCCCCAAACACACATTCCACCCACCCCCAAACACACCCCCCACACCCCTCCTTACCCACACACCCCCACCCCCCCACACACACCCCCACCCCCCTCCTTACCCACAACACACCCCACCAACCCCCAAACACACACCCCCACACCCCCCCTTACCCACAACCCCCACCCCCAAACACGCACACACCCTAACATACACTCCCTTACCCACAAGCCCCCAGCCCAGCCCCTTCTTTACCCCCCACAACCCCCCCCCCCCAACACACCCCACCCACACACGCCCCCTGCCCCCCCAGCCCGGCCCCTTCTTTACCCCCACCCCCAAACACACACACCCCTCCTTACCCATATCCCCAACCCTCAAACACCACCCCCACCACCACCAAGCCTGGCCCTTTTCTGCCCCCCCCCCCCACACACACACACACACACACACCCACCCTCAGACTAGCCCTTTCTTTACCCCCACACCACAACCCCCAGAGTGACTCCTGCCATTGAGCCTACCCCTAGCCCTTCTCCCCACAGTGCCAACTGATGTTAACCTGAGGAGTTTTTGCAAGGTGCTGGATAGGAAATACTAGAGCTTGGTATTTCTCTGTCTAATGGATGCTGATCAGGAAACATCTTTCAGAAAAGTTATGTGCTGATAGTTACTTTGTTTCTGAGATTTTTATCTGATAGCATATAATGCTGGCATCTGTGGTGATTTCACATGTCTTCAGCTGCAGTCTTATTGATTGAGTTTACATGATTGTTTTCTCCTCTCAGAAAGGAGCTGTGGGAGCTTTAATTTATAAAAATGAGTGGAAGAGCCCGATCTCGGGCTCGAGGGAGGGCCCGTGTCCCTGAAGTAAGTGCCCAGCCTCTTGCTCCAAGGCCGGTAAGTAACTTTGCTTACAAATACACACTTGTTTTAGATGTTCTAGTGCCTCTGTAGCTTATATCATACTGACTTTGTAGCAAAGTTTTAATCTGCACTTGGTGGGCAAGATTCTAGAAGCAATTATTCGGGATAGCGTTAGTAGTCGCATGGAAAAATATGGGTTGATAAGGAAGAGCCGGCATGAATTTCTGAAGGGGAAATCATGTTTGACTAAGTTGCTGGAGTTCTTTTGAAGAGGTAACAGAGAAAGTTGAGGGTAATGCTGTTGATGTGATGTACATGGAATTTGCAAAGGCATTTGTTACAGTGTCACACAACAGACTTGAGAAAAAAGCTATATAGCTCATGGAATAAAAGGCACAGCAGCAACGTGGATACAAAACTCGCTGAAAAATAGGAAGCAGAGAGTAATGATCAATGGATATTTTTTGGGTGGGATGAAGGTTTGTAGTGGAGTTTCCCAGGGGTCGGTATTGGAACTCTTGCTTTTCCTGATATATATTAATGATCTTGGTGTGCAGGGAACAATCTCAAAGTTTGCAGATGATATGAAGCTTGGGAGTGTTGTGAACTGTGACGAGAACAGTGTAGAACTTTATAAGGACATAGACAAGTTGGTGGAGTGGGCAGATAGGTGGCAGATGAAGTTCAGTGTGGAGAAGTGTGAGGTGATGCATTTTGGTAGGAAGAACATGGACGGACAATATAAAATAGTGAAATTTTGAAGGGGGTGCAGGAGCAGGAAGACCTGGGTGTGTGTGCACAGGTCATTGAAGGTGGCAGGACAGGTGGAGAGAGCAGTTAATAAAGCGTATAGTATCCTGGCCTTTATTAGTAGGGGCATAGAGTACAAGAGCAGGGAGGTTATGCTGAACTTATATATGACACTCATTAGACCTCAGCTGGAGTACTGTGTACAGTCCTGAACATCACACTGTAGGAAGGATGTGAACACATGGGAAAGAGTGCAGAAGTTTATAAGATTGGTTCCAAGAATGAAAAACTTCAGCTATGAAGATAGATTGGAGAGGTTGGGATTGTTCTCCTTGGAGGGAAGAAGGTTGAGAGGAGATTTGATAAGGGTATTCAAAATCATGAGTGGGCTGGACAGAGTAGATAGGAAGAAGCTGTTCCTGCTCTTAAAAGGATCAGGAATGAGAGGGCACAGATTTAAAGTGATTTGCAAAAGAAGCAAATGTGACATGAGAGAAAACTTTTTCACACAGTGAGTGATTTGGGTCTGGAATGCACTGCCTGGAAGTGTGGTGGAGGCAGGTTCAATTGAGGCATTCATGAGGGCATTGGATGATTAACGTGTCGGCGTACAGGGAAAAGGCAGGGCAATGGCACTAGGTCATAATGCCCATTTGGAGGGCCGGTGCAGACAAGATGGGAGAAAGGCCTCCTGTGCCGTTTAAATTCTGTGATTCTGTAAAACTGCTCACAGGCCACTGCCATTTGTTATCAGGCAAACCAATCTTTGAAAATAATGTAATTTAAAAAAAAAACTAACTTGGAACACTTGGCCTGAATCTTGCAGTGAAGTGACAGCACTTGCCACTGACCTCAGGAAATTGCCCACAAGGTTTCAGTAATAACTATGATGTGGGCTTCCACTTTCCCAGTGTTAATTTTGTTATGGGGATCTCTGGTGTCCAACGACAACGATGTAATCAAGCAGGCTCACACAGCAAAGCAGGAAGTAAAATCCACCAAAGGTGATTCTCTTTTTATCGTTTTATGGAGAATTGAATAGAGGCATAAACTTTGGGATTAAAATAACAACTGAAGTATGGAGTTATCAAGGTCAGAGAGGTAGTTGAGCAGAAATATGTTAGTACATCATTAAAAACTCAGTTGCACCTCATTCAACAAGCTGTAACTTTTTTGAGCGCTTGGAATAGGGGATGGGTGCAAGGACGGAGGCTGATGTAGGGGGCCTGATGGGGTCCTTTTGAACCTTTCTTTTAAAAGGTCCCCTCATGCACACTCTGGATTGTAACTCCTCTAAGGGGCCGTGAGCCATGATTCTTTAAAACCTGGCCCGACTCTATGAAAATTGCGGAGGAGTAGGAGATACCTATCTCTGTGGTGGAGCCGACCAGGTCAAGAGTGCTGGATGTGGGCTTCTGACAGGAAGCAGCCTGTAGCCTTTAGAGGCAGTACCGAAAATTGAATGGGGTTGGGAATCCCAGAATCCAAACTGCCCACCATTTTTAAAGAGCTCCTGAGTCAACCGGACTTGGTGAAAATCCAGGCTGATATTTTCCTACCTGTACTTAAATTAATTTCAATCACTGGCATATGTTGAAATGGGCATTGAGGTTGCTATGACTAAAAAAGCTAATTGCTTCAGAAATAAATGAAGGCCTGTCTTATACTTTGAAATGTAGGCACCTGCTCCAGTACCAGCTCCCACAAGACCTGTAACTGCAGGGGAACCTGAACTACTTGGTCGTGGTCGACAAAGAGGGCCCTCTGGAGCAGTGGGACGTAAAGATGGTGAGGCTTGATTAAAATGTGTACCATCATAGGACTTACAATTGAAACGTTATAATTTGTGTATATAAATAGCCTTTGGGCAGTTCTTTATGCTTGTGGAAGGAACATAGGGGCATTCTCTTGTGTGCAAAGATTTTTGTTCAGAGGTCTCAGAAGTATGTCTTGGTCAAACCGGAAACCAATGCGTGCCATCAATCATTGGTGCATGATGAATCCACATCTGAGAAGCTTTCTTTGGTTTTGGGTTGATTGAATCTTATCATTAAGCCCTCTCATGGCATTATTGCATAGCTCATTCAATTCTTGATTGACTAGAGCACAAGAGGAGGATGTTAAGAGGCTTCAAGGTGATTTAGAGAAGTTGAGTGATTGGGCAAATACATCACAGATGCAGTATAACGTGGATAAGTATGAAGTTATCCACTTTGGTAGGGAAAAACAGAATGGCAGAGTATTATTTAAATGGTGATAGGTTGGGAAATGTTGGTGTACAAGGACACTCAGGTCCCTTTGTACATCAATCGCTGAAAGCAACCATGCAGGCGCAGCAAGCAGTTAAGGCAAATGGTATGTTAGCCTTCATTGCGAGAGGATTTGAGTACTGGAGCAAGGATGTTTTACTGCAGCTGTACAGGGCTTGGGTGAGTGAGACCACACCTGGAATATTGTGTGCAGTTTTGCTCTCCTTGCCTAAGAAAAGATATACTTGCTACAGAGGGAGAGCAGAAAAGGTTCACCAGACTGATTCCTGGGATGGCAGGATCGTCATATGAGGAGAGATTGGGCTGACTTGGCCTGTATTCACTGGAGTATAGAAGAATGAGGTGGGATCTCATTGAAATGTTTAAAATTCCGACAGGGATGGACAGACTGGATGCAGAGATGACGTTTCCTCTGGCTGGGCTGGGGTGGGGGTCTAGAAAAAGAGGTCACAGTCTTAGGATATGGGGTAGGCCATTTAAGACTGAGATGAGGAGAAACTTCTTCACTCAGAGGGTGATGAACCTGTGGAATTCTGTACCACAGAGGCTGTGGAGGCCAAGTCACTAAATATATTTAAGAAGGAAATAGATTTCTGGACTCTAAAGGTATCAAGGGATATAGGGAAAGAGCGGGAGTATGGTGTTGCGGAGGAGTAGGAGATACCTATCTCTGTGGTGGAGCCGACCAGGTCAGGACTGCTGAATGTGGGCTTCTGACAGGAAGCAGCCTGTAGCCTTTAGAGGCAGTCCTGAAAATTGAATGGGGTTGGGAGGGCCAGCCAAGATAGTATTGAATGGTGGAGCAGGCTGAAAGGGCCAACTGATCAACTCCTGCTCCTATTTTCTATGTTTCTGTTTTTATAGCCGATGAAGAGATTGGTGTTCATCAGACCTTTTTGTTCCAGAAATTAAATCTTGGTATCCTCAGCTTTTGCATAGCAAGCAAAGCTGGAAAATTGCATGTTGTGAGATTAGTTCATAGTTCATGACTCTCAACAAAGATATATGCCAGTGAGGAAGGAGGATTCTAGGAAGGGGATAAACCAACCATAATTAACCAAGGAAGTTAACGATAGCATCAAATTGAAAAACAAAATATACACTGGCTTACCATTAATCTTTGCCAGAGGATTAGGAAAGTTTTAAAATCCAACAAAAGATGACCAAAAAATAATAGTCAGAAGCTAAACTTTGAGGGTAAACTGGCAAGTAATATAAAAATGGACAGTAAGAGCTTCTTTAAATATATAAAAAGGAAGAGAATGACCAAAGTGAACATAGGCCCCTTAGAGAACAAGGCTGGGGAAACAATGGGAAACCAGGGAATGTTAGAGGAGTTGAATAAATACTTTGCATCAGTCTTGATGATAGAAGACACTAAGTAAAGGGGAACCAGTAGATGTTATATATTTGGATTTCCAAAAGGCATTTGCTAAGGTACTGCACATAAAGCTACTCAATAAGATAAGAGCCCATGATGTTGGGAGTAGTATATTAGCATGGATAGAGGATTGGCTAACTAATAGAAGACAGAGTTGGGATAAAGGTGCATTTTCAAAATGGCAACCTGGATAACTAGTGGTGTGCCACAGGATCAGTGCTGGGGTCACAATTATTTACAATATATATTAATGACTTAGATCAGGGAAATGAATGTCCTATAGCCAAGTTTGCAGATGACACAAAAATAGGTGGGAAGGCAAGTGGTGAGGATGACAGAGTCTACAGAGGGATATGGGCAGGTTAAGTGAGTGGGCAGAAACTTGACAGATGGAATATAATGTGGGAACGTGAGGTTATGTACTTTGGCAGGAAGAATAGAGAAGCTGAATGTTATTTAAATGGAGAAAGACTGCAGAAAGCTGCAGCGCAGAGGGATTTGGGGATCCTCGTGCGTGAATTACAAAAAGCTAGCATACAAGCTCAGGTAATAGGAAAGGCAAATGGAATGTTGGCCTTTATTTCAAAGGGAATGGAGTAAAAGTAGGGAAAGCTTGCTAAAACTAAACAAGGTACTAGTTAGACCACACCTAGAATACTGTGAGGAGTTTTGGTCCCCTTATCTAAGGGAAAAATATATTGGCATTGGAGGCAGTCCAGAGAAGGTTCACTACCTCTAACACTATCCTGGGTATGGAGGGATTTTCTTATGAGGAGAGGTTGAGTAGGCCGGGCCTGTATTCATTGGAGTTTAGAAGAATGAGAGCCGACCTTATTAAAACATATAAGATTCTTAGGGAACTTAACACGGTAGATGCTGAGAGGTCGGTTCCCCCTGTGGGAGAGTCTAGGACTAGAGGGCATAATCTGAGTAAGGGGTTGCCCATTTAAGACAAATGAGGAGGAATTTCTTCTGACAGTATTGAATCTGTGGAATTCTTACTGCAGAGTATAGAGGCTGGGTTGTCAAATATATTCAAGGCTGATTTTAATCAGTAAGGGAATCGAGGGTTATGGGGAAAAGGCAGGAAAGTGGAGTTGAGGATTATCAAATCAGCCATGACCTCATTGAATGGCAGAGTGGACTCGATGGGCCAAATGGCCTACTTCTGTTCCTACGTTATATGATCTTGCATCTTTTGGTCTTGCTAAAAGAACAAATCAAATATTGTATTCCCTGTCATGGGTTTTCCCCTTTCAAGTAAAGTAGGCCACTTGTTATCATTCTTCTAAAAACTCCAGGGCTTGAAAAGAAATGAATATCGATAGCTAAACATAATTGTGCAAAGAAACACCGATCAGGTATTTCTACTATAAGAATTGTGGGTGTCCTTCCTGTTTGTGGAGAATGCATGTGATCGCATTAAATTAATATTCTGCCTCCTGTTTATAATTGTAATGAGTTTGTGTAGCTGTGAAGGCTGACTGTTTTCCTGTCGGTTGTTTAGTTGAACAGCATCCGATGTAAATGGAAGCTGGAAATAATAGGACTTTTTAATAGTTCCTCAAGACTGGTTAAATAAATATAGCTCCATTGCACTGGATCTGACATGTCTAATTTATTCTTGTTTCTTGAAAATGTGGCAGTCGTTGAGGTGATATCTGCTGGATTTAAAGAGATGTCATTGGCAGAAAGAGGGGGTCGGCGGCGAGACTTCCATGATCTTGGAGTTAACACTAGGAAGGCAATGGAGCATGTCAAGGAGTCCAAAACAGGTAAAGTCTAGTGTGGAGTAGTTCAGGATTTACATTTGAGGTTGCTTGTACTGATGATCACTTTCTGTGGTCAAATCTTAAGATCGTATGTTAGTTTCAGAGCTTTATGTTCTAATTCATTTATCTCCACTGAATGAGCAAGTGATGAAGTTGCACGTTCTAGATTAAAGCTGTCCAAAAATAATTTTAATAGGTTTGTTTTTACTCTTTTGTCCATTTCATTTTCTCTTTGCTCATTTAACTATACCAATATATTAAAAAAAAATTAGTCAAAACCTTTCAGTTTTTAAAGGCTTTTTGAAAAACCACCCAAGCTCTGTGGAGTTCAGCACTTAATACAATTTTTGGCATGGATTTTGCATTGGTACAAATACTATAGTTGTCTTGTACTTGATTTTTGGGCAGTTCCAAAATGATTCAAATTGCTACAGTTGACACCGACAATCAAGATCAAGCAGCTACTATTGTGCTAATGGTGCCATTGTGAAATCACCAGTGAATTGGTGGCTCCAAAGTAACACTGGATCAGCACAGTGACCAGGAGTGATTATTCATTGGTACAGCCATTAGATCAGTGTAATTTATTAGGTGGTTAACACATGACATTAGACTCTCAATTTCCTCCAAATCTTTGCCCTATTATGCATGTCTGCACTTGTACCCATGACAGTGGTAACACTTTTTTTTGTGGAGAATTATGAGCATCTGTTATAATCTAGCTAAAACAATGAAGCTTTTTTCACCTTGAGGCTTTGCATAAGGTAGATGTAGCAGAAGCAGTTTTGGTTATTTAATGTTTTAAAAAAACTAATATTGAGATTGAGTTGGGGAGGATTAAAACAATAAACTGTTAAACCAACTGTGCTAGTTTTCGCTAGATCACCTAGCGTATCTGCTCAATCTACTTGCCCTATTTTTTCCAAGCAACTAATGGTTTGTGGCAGAAAATTTCTAGCTACTAACCATTCTTGATGTAAAGATGTTTTTCTGATCTTTGGTCCTTTTGTGATTGTCTCTACTTGTCAAAATTAGATGGCCTCAATATTTACTACCTCACAGCCCTTTGTACTCTTGTTGAGCTGCCCAAAGATACAGGGAACTGCCCAATTATGATCCGTGTCTTCTACATGTTGAAATTGTCACTTTGTTTTTATTCTTGATAGAAAATCTAGAATTCTTGCTTTTTTATGGCCTTTATTTACTCAAGCTCCCACATTTTTTAAAGCTCCACATGCCTGCAAATCTATTGTTTAATATGTATTATTCTAAGAAATATCACTTATTTTTCTACACTGTCACCTATCATGTAACCCTAGTCTGTTCTTCAGTCTTCTGCAGTCCTATACATCAGAAAATGTTAAATTTGGCCTCTGTTTCTAAATTCGGATTCTTTACTTGTGTATGGTTAAATCAGAAAGCTCCCAACGCAATCCTTTGCAACAGTACTTGCTGCATCCTACCAAACTTCTGCACACCGCTGTTTTACTCTTTGCCCTCTAGCCAACCTGTCCATGCAGCCTTTTCCCCTTAATTCCGATGTGCTGTGCTCTTTGCCATCAATATCCTTGATATCCTTTTTAAAAGACGGGTAACATTTCTGATCCTCTTAATATTGTGGTATTGCCATTTATATAGCATTTTGGAAAATAAAATTCAGTCTGTTACTCCCTCGTTTTTCTTCAGATCTTCAACTTTGGTACCCTGACTTTGAATAATAGCCTCTGCTGTAATTAATTAAGTGACTGCTAAATACCTCATTTGTACCCTTTCTATTGTAAACTAATTACATGATTTCTCTCCATATTCTAAGTACTGTAGTTTAGGTAGACACTAATCGAACACTGAACTTTAAATAAATGTGTCAAAAAGTAAAAGCAGCACTTACATTTATATTGTGCCTTTCATGACCTCAGATGTCTTGAAGCAATTTCGGAATGATCTGCTTCTGAAGTGTTGCTGTTGTGGTGCAGAAAATTATTAATCTTTTATATTTTCAGGTATTTCCGGAAGTATGATACGTCTGATAACAAACTATATTTGCCTAAACTCACGTCCCCAGTGGGCCCTATATCAATACCATGTGGATTATAACCCTCAAATGGAATCAAGACGTCTGCGTACTGTACTATTGTTTATGCATGACAAAATTCTTGGTACAACTCGTGTTTTTGATGGCTCCATCTTATTCCTGCCTATAAAACTGGAAAAGAAAGTAAGTTCTAAATCCTTTAAGACACTATTGGAAATGTAATCATTTTGCCTTAAAAGAAGGATCCTGACCTTGTGGTGGAATGAAAAAGAAAATATAATGCAGTGAACTTATTCTTAGAATTTGGCGCTCTCGCTGTTGATTAACCCCACATTTTTGTGAGCTTTGTGATCTCTTGCTGAGCTGCTTCCTCTCCATTTTGTAATGAGGTTTGAAGTTTTCCATTTTTAAGAACACTTATAAAACCTTAGTGCAGACGGAGGCAATTCAGCCCGTTCTGTCTTGGATAGAAGAGCTATCCAATTAGCCCTGCTTACCTTGGCCCTGCAGATTTTTCTTTTCAAGTACATATCAAATATCCTTTTGAAAGTTACCAATACATGCTCTTCCACACCCCTTTCTAATAGTGTGTTCAAGATCGTAACTTTGAAGCAGTGACACCAGATAATGTAGATGGAGGAGTTTAAGGCATTTGGGCCTGAGTTCTGTCCTGGGACCTTTTAGAACTGGACTCAAATTGCGAAAAGAATGAGCTGGGAGGGGAAGGAACAGCCTATTGGAATATAATTGTACTATGTTCAGCACCTGCCCCCACCATTTGATTCACCTCTGTAAAGAACTAAAAAGCTTTGCGTTTATATAACACTTTTAACAACCAGAGGATGTCCCGAAGAGCTTTGGTGAGACCGCACCCTGTGGTACTGTGCCATTTTGGACTCCATATTTAAGAAAGGATAAACAGTCTCTCTGGATTGAGGCTGACTTGCTTGCACCCTGGGATTGATGGTTTCTGAGATGACTAAATCCAGTGTGCAATCCACAGACTGTACCACATGCGGGGCGAGCAGGTGGTGCTTGAAGGATTGGGTAGATGGGTTGTTTTGGAGGTTTGTGCACTCCCTCCGATACCTCGACTTCTCCTGCCATGACTGTGTTCCAAGCAGAGCAGTTGCTTCTGGAGCCTGGTGTCAGGTGTATGAATGACATGTCCTGTCCAGTGGAGCTGGTTTTGCATGATTAGTGTCTTGATGCTGGGTGAGTTGGCTTGGGAGAGGACACTGCTGTTGGACCGCCTTACCTGCTAGTGGATTTGGAGGGCCTTGTGAAAGCACTGCTAGTGGTACTTCTCCAGTGCTTGAAGGTATCTGCTGTAGGTTGTCCAAGCCTCTGAAGCATATAGGAGCGAGGGAACCACTTCTGCCCTGTAAACCATAACCTTAGTCTTGGGTTTGAGATTGTGGTCCTCAAATATTCTTTTTCTCAGATGGCTGAAGGCTTGCACTGGCACGCTGGAGGCAATAATAAATTTTCACCTTCCATGTCTGCCTTTGTTGAGAGGAGGCTCCCAAAATAAGAATCGACATTTTCCAGGATCTCGCCACTGATCTTAATTGGTGGGTGATGTTGTGATGTGGGAGCTGGTTGGAAGAAGACCTTAATTTTCCAAGTGTTTAGTGAAAGGTTCTCAGTTCTTATTTCAACTTTTAAGGAAGGATATATTTGCATTGGAGGCAGTACAGCAAAGGTTCACCAGATTGGTCTTTGGGATGAGGAGGTTGTCCCGTGATGAGAGGCTGAGGTAAATTGAGCGTTTATTCTTGGTGTTTGAGAGGTGATCTCATTGAAACATTCAGGATTCTGAAGGGGCTTGACAGGGTCGATACTGAGGCAGTTTTCCTGGCTGGGGATGTGGGGGCACAGTCTCGAGACAAGGGGCCAATCATTTAGGACTGAGATGAGGAGAAACTTAAAGGGTTGTGAATCTTTGGAATTCTCTACCCCAGAGGCTTGTGGATGCTCCCTTGTTGAACATGTTTAGAGCTGGGATAGACATTTTTTGGTGTATCATGGAGTCAAAGGATATGGGGAGCAGTTGGGAAAGTGGAGTTGAAACCCAGGATCAGCCCCAATCATTGAATGATGGAGCACGCACACCAGGCCATATGATCTACTCCTGCTATTTCTTGTGTTCTTGCATTTGTGAAGTACTTTTGAAATGTCGTCGCTGTTGTAACGTAGGAAATGTGGCAGCCAATTTACACATAGCCAGCTTCCACAAACAGCAATGTGTTATTGAATAGATAGTTTGTTTGTGATGTTGACTTGGGGATAAATATTGGCCAAGGCACCCTGGATAACTTGCCTCTTCAAAGTAGTGCCATGGAAATTTTTTCATCTGCTTGAGAGGGCAATGTGGGTGGGAACCTCAGTTTATTGTTCCATCAAAAAGACATTGCAGCCCTCCTTCGGTACTGCACTGGCATGTCAGCTTTATTGATTTTTGTGCTCCAGTCCCAGAGAGACTTGAACCCGCAATCTTCTGACTTGGGCGAGAGGTTACCAACTGAGTTACAGCTGACATTTTTGATATTGAGCATGTATTGTTTAAAATTCTTGGTGATCAGTGTATGTGCTTTTTATGTTGTGTCTGTTATGATCTCGGTAGAGACCAGTAACTTTTTTAAAAAGTCGACAAATTGAAATTTCAGTTATCTATTAAGAGAGTGAAGCCACAAGATCCCAAGGCTAAAACAGAAGAATTTTTACTATACAGGAGTCAAGAAAGCAGACACCAAATACTACCTATCCTATACTTTGACTTCCAGAATTAACATGAGTTAATAGGCAAACGGTGGTTGAATATAGACTATAAATTGCACAGTAAATGACAGAAACAATGAATACAGACCTTAGGAATTGGCTCAGCAGTTTGCTCAAATTTTAGTGATCATACTCAGTCATCGAGTCCTTTCAACTGTCTTCCTCACAAGGAATTTCAACTCTTCCCTCTAGGAGCTAGTCTGATCTCCAGCAGACAGCAGTGCACAACCAACTAGAGCTCCACAGACATGGTCTTCACCACAAATGTCACGTCTGTAGAAGCTGCTCAACATGGCCTGGATAATGTAGATCCACCAATGTTCTCTTCAAGTAACAGAAACAGCTGCAGAATCCTTTCTCCTTGCTTATTCTCAGCTTCTGGATCTAGGTTTTCCTTGAGCCTTCAGCTTTTGTTCTGCTCCAGTGGACTGAAAAACTGTTGCTGCACAGCTTGGACTGGTCTGTGTCCTTTTTATACCTTTTCAACAAGTTTTAGTTTCGATTTCCCATCCACAGCTTGCTCTGAGTTCTGATGAAGAGTCATACGGACTCGAAACGTTAACTCTATTCCTCTCTGCAGATGCTGTCAGACCTGCTGAATTTTTCCAGCAATTTTTGTTTTTGTTTCAGCTTGCTCCTGACATCTTTGGGGACTAGGAAGTTCAGTTTTACATGTGTTGAATTTTCTGCTTCCCTTTTAGTTTCATTTTCAGTTCAACTTTTGTTTTGAGGTAGGATCTGCCTCAAACATAAAAATCAAATCTCCCCCCAGTGTGTTATAAGGATTCAGATGAAAACACAATTGCATAGCAGGCTTAGAGAGATTGTCTTATTGGGTGTGATATTTTACCTCAGTGGAACTGTCAGGCTGGAGAATCCTCTTATAGTTGCAACAGAGATTTGAAGACTGGGAGGGGAGAAAAATATATTGAGAATTCACTGCCACCAGAGAGGGCCAATGAATTTATACCCATCAATACTTTGTTAAAGCAAGTGCTAACACTGTTATGCCAGCTACTACGTTCAACACGGTTTGGGGTTTGTAACAGGCAACCTATTAACTCAACAAACGGTGTCTGAACTACTGCAGACAGAATTCCTGAGCGAAACTGCAGGATTATTTCTCCAGATAAAAGCAGAGAGTGGAGGATTGTTATAAATTGTCTATAAAATCAGTACCAGTTAATTACATCTGTGCAGTTTCCAGGCATGATGGACTGGAATTACCCAATGAGCTCCATTCTGGCTGGGAATAGTGGCGCCACTTCTTACAGCTCATAATTCAGGATTTGAGCTTGCATACTTAGGAGCTGTATTGAGACTGTTGAATACAAGTGCTAAATCCTAAGGCTACATTCAATCAGCTGGGTTGCATTTAAGTCTTGGTGAAGAGGTAAAATGTGCCTCCTGTACCCAATTTATAGTCTTGCCCTTCATTTAGTACGTTGACATTAAACGTAGCAGCATAGAACTTTGGAGCAGGAGTAGGCTGTTCAACCCTTTGAGCCTGCTCCACCATTCAATAAGATCATGGTTGATCTGGTTGTGATTTGAAATAGTTTTTAAGAAACTCTTGGAGGTGCTAATTTCCATCTAAAACAGGGAAGCTTTCAGGGTTAAGTATGTGAAATGTTTGAGTTTTAATAAGATTTGTCACCTTTCCTTAATTGAAAGGTCACTGAGCTACTCAGCCAGACACGTGATGGCCAGAATGTGAAGGTAACGGTTACTTTGACCAATGAATTGCCTCCGACTTCTCCAACGTGCCTTCAGTTTTACAACATTGTATTCAGAAGGTAAGCAATTGACAGGGTATCTTTTGGCCTGGATTGTGGGGACTTAAATAGTTAGCCCCAGTGATTGAACTAACACAGGCATGTTGAGTAGGATAGCTGCCCGTTTTGCAAGTTCTGTGATTCTAGGAATTATTTAATACTGTTTAATAATGACACAATTTGAAATGAATCTCCTTCCTATTGGATTGAAAATTTACCATTTGGATGCACTACTGTTTTCAAGTCAGACAATGGCCCGAGATACTAGAGAAAGTATAAGGTTGAAAGGAATATCCTTGTGTGGAATGTGCACTGATTTTGTGCAAAACAAATTCCTACTTAAGAATTTCCCACTAGCTTACTTACTGGACGTAACTTGTAGCATGAGCTCATTGCTTGTCAGACATCTGACTGATCAAAGAAAAAATTCAGATGGGCTGAGCTGATCTTGACATGTTTTATTGTAATTCTGAGATTTAAATAATTTGAAGTTTGTTTAATAATCTTCCAAAGATGGCATTGCCTCAGGGAAATCTGACAAATTTGCAGTTGGGCTAATTTAACTAGAATTCTTCTTACATCCTGCTGTGTTAAATAGATTTGATTGGAATTGTCACATTTCTAAAATCACTTCAATTCCTGAAGTATTTTTTTTTCAGACTTTTAAAGATGATGTCCTTGCAGCAAATTGGTCGAAACTATTACAATCCTCAGGATCCCATTATGATTCCGCAGCACAGGTAGGTGATAACTAGTTACAAATGATGATTCCGCAGCACAGGTAGGTGATAACTAGTTACAAATGATGATTCCGCAGCACAGGTAGGTGATAACTAGTTACAAATGATGATTCCGCAGCACAGGTAGGTGATAACTAGTTACAAATGATGATTCCGCAGCACAGGTAGGTGATAACTAGTTACAAATGATGATTCCGCAGCACAGGTAGGTGATAACTAGTTACAAATGATGATTCCGCAGCACAGGTAGGTGATAACTAGTTACAAATGATGATTCCGCAGCACAGGTAGGTGATAACTAGTTACAAATGATGATTCCGCAGCACAGGTAGGTGATAACTAGTTACAAATGATGATTCCGCAGCACAGGTAGGTGATAACTAGTTACAAATGATGATTCCGCAGCACAGGTAGGTGATAACTAGTTACAAATGATGATTCCGCAGCACAGGTAGGTGATAACTAGTTACAAATGCTAACAATTTGATTCGATTGAGCTGGTGAGTCTTCCTCGTACCTGGTGAGTTAAGTGTAGCCTTCAGGAACAGCAGGGTGTAAAGGCATAATTCAGTAATGTTAGCATACTCTGTCTATTTTGTCCTTAACTTGATTTCTCCTTGAATCCACATATATACAATGGCTTGTCAAATTGTAATTATCCCTTCCCACAGGTGGGCTACACTGGCAGCAGAGTAGAATCACCCATGTGAAAAGTTACCTACTGTTACTTTAGATGTGGCCATAGGAATTTATAATTGAAAAAGTTGACAAGAATTGTATTCGGATGTAAGATTTTTTAATATAGGCTCAAAATCGATTCCATCTAATTAAAAGCAAACTAAATTTTAAATGCACATAAACTGTAGGAAAATTTAAAGTGATGGAAGCTGTGAACTTTTTTTATATTTGTTCACTGGATGTGGACTTTGCTGGCAAGGCTAGCATTTATTGCCTATCCCTAAATTGCTTCGAGTAGGTGGTGGTGGTGGTGAGCTGCCTTCTTGAACCGCTGTAGCTCATGTAGTGTAGGTACACTCACAATGCTGTTAGGAAGGGAGTTCTAGAATTTTGACCCAGTGACAGTGAAGGAATGGTGATTATGTTTCCAAAGTCAGGATGGTATATGACTTGGAGGGAACTAGCAGCTGCTGGTATTCCCATGCATCTGCTACACTTGCCCTTTTGGTTGGTAGTGGTTATGGGTTTGGAAAGTGCTGTCAAAGGAGCCTTGGTGAGTTACTGCAGTGCACCTTGTAGATGGTACACTCAGTTGCCACTGTGTGTCAGTGGTGGAGGGAGTAGATGTTTAAGATGGTGGATAGGGTGCCAGTCAAGTGGGCTGATTTGTCCTGGATAGTATCAAGCATCTTGACGGTGTTGGAGCTGCACTCATCCAGGCAAGTGGAGAGTATTCCATCACATTCCTGACTAGTGCCTTGTAGGTGGTGGACAGGCTTTGGGGAGTCAGGAGGTGAGTTATTTGCTGCAAAATTCCTAGCCTCTGACCTCTTGTAGCCACAATATTTATATGGCTAGCCAAGTTCAGTGTCTGGTCAATGGTAACCCCCAGGATGTCGTTAATGGGGGATTCAGTGATGGTCATACCATTGAATGTCAAAGGGAGATGTTTAGATTCTCACTTGTTGGAGATGGTCATTGCCTGGCACTTAGCGCAAATGTTACTTGCCACTTATCAGTCTGAGTCTGAATATTGTGCACGTCTTGTTGCATTTTGACATGGACTCCTTCACTATCTGAGGAGTTGAGAACAGTGCTGAACATTGCGCAATCATCAGTCAACACCCCCATTTCTGACCTTATGATGGAAGGAAGGTCATTGATGCAACAGCTGAAGATGGTTGGGCCTAGTACACTATCCTGAGGAACACCTGCAGTAATGTCCTGGGACTGAGATAATTGACCTCCATCAGCCACAACCACCTTCCTTTGTGCTAGGTATGACTCCAACTAGTGGAGTGTTTTCCCCCTGATTCCCATTGACTTCAGTTTTTTACTGTATCTTGATGCTAAGCTTGGTCAAATGCTGCCTTGATGTCAAGGTCAGTTACACTCACTTCTTGAGTTCAGTTCTTTTTATGTTTGGGCTAAGACTGTAATGAGGTCAGAAGTGTGGCCCTGGCAGAACCTATATTGAGCATCAGTGAGCAGGTTATTGCTGAGTAAGTGCTGCTTGATAGCACTGTCGACGACTCTTTCCATTACTTTGCTGATGATAGAGAGTAGACTGATGGGGCGGTCATTGGCTGGGTTGGATTTGTCCGGCTTTTTCTGGACAGGACGTACTCGAGCAATTTTCCACATTGCCAGGTAGATGTCAGTGTTGTAGCTGTACTGGAACAGCTTGGCTGGGAGTGTGGCTAGTCTTGGAGCACAGGTCTTCGGTACTATTGCTGGAATGTTGTCAGGGCCCATAGCCTTTGCACTATCCAGTGCCTTCAGTCGTTTCTTGATATCATGTGGAGTGAATTAAATTGGCTGAAGACTGGCATCTGTGATGCTGGGGACCTCAGGAGGAGGCCGAGATGGATCATCCACTCGGCATTTCTGGCTGAAAATGGTTGCAAATGTTTCAGCTTTATCTTTTGCACTGATGTGCTGGGCTCCCCCATCATTGAGGATGGGGATATTTGTGGACCCTCCTCCAGTTGTTTTAATTGTCCACCACCATTCACGACTGGATGTGGCAGAACTGCAGAGTTTAGATCTGATCTGTTGGTTGTGGGATCGCTTAGCTCTGCTTCTGTTGTTTGGCACGCAAGTAACCCTGTGTTGTTTAACCAGGTTGACACCTCATTTTTAGATATGCCCCTGGTGCTGCTCCTGGCATGCCCTCCTGCACTCTTCATTGAACCAGGGCAGATCCCCAGCTTGATGGTAATGATGGAGTGGGGGATATGCCAGGCCATGAGATTACCGATTGTGGTAATATACAATTCTGCTGCTGATGACCCATAGTGCCTCATGGATGTGCAGTTTTGAGCTGCTAGATCTGTTCGAAATCTATCCCATTTAGCATAGCGGTAGTGCTGCATGACATAATGGAGGGTATCCTCTTCTGAAGACGCAACTTCATCTCCACAAGAACTGTCTGGTGGTCACCTCTACCAACACTGTCATAGACAGACATCTGTGGTAGCCAGGTTGGAGAGGATGAGGTCAAGTATGTTGTTTCTTTTTGGTTCTCTCACTACCTGCCACAGACCTAGTCTAGCAGCTATTCCCTTTAGGAATTGGCCAGTTCAGTCTGTGGTGGTGCTGCCGAGCCACTCTCGGTGATGGACATTGATGTCCCCCACCCAGATTGTGTTCAGTGCCCTTGCCACCCTCAGTGCATCCTCCAATTGGTGTCCAGCAGTGTGTGCTGATTCATCAGCTGAATGGTGGGGGGGGGGGGGCAGTGGCAATATTCAGCAGGAGGTTTCCTTGCCCATGTTTGACCTGATGTCATGAGACTTTATGGGGTCAGGAGTTGATGTTGAGGGCTCCCAGGGCAACTCCCTATTGACTGTATACCACTGTGCCACCACCTCTGGGGCATTGTCTGTAAGGTATGATTCCATGACTGTGACTATGTCAGGCTTTTGCTTGACTAATCATAGGACAATTCTCCCAATTTTGGCACTAGCCCCCAGATATTAGTAAGGAGGACTTTGCAGGGCTGACAGGGCTGGGTCTGCCGTTGTCATTTCCAGTGCTCAGATCGATGCTCGCTTCCAGTTTCTCAGGTCGATGTTCATTCCTTATTCACTTTGTAGCAGTTTGATACAACTGATTGGCTTGCTAGGCCATTTCAGAGGACATTTGAGTCAACCACATTGCTGTGGGTTTGGAGTCACATGTAGGCCATGCCAGACCGTTTAGGGATGGTAGATTTCCTTCCCTTAAGGACATTAGTGAACCAGTTATGACAATTGAGTGGTTTTGTGGTCACCATTAGATCAGCTTTTAATTCCAGATTTATTGATTGAATTTAAATCCTACCAGCTGCTGTGGTGGGACTTGAACCCACGCCCCCAGAGCCTTAGCCTGGGCCTCTAGATTACTAGTGTTATTGGTGTGCCATTGTCTCCCCTCTAACATTGAGATATTTTCCCTCATGACAGGATCATGGTTTGGCCAGGTTACACCACTTCAATTCTACAGTATGAGAACAGTGTCATGTTATGTGCAGATGTCAGTCACAAGATTCTGCGTAGCGAAACTGTACTTGATGTAATGTATCAGTTGTATGAGCAGTTTGGTGAACAACGGTTTCAGGAGGCCTGCTCCAAGGAACTAGTCGGTGTAATAGTTCTTACCAGGTAAGATGTGACTGATAGTTTGGGTTACTTCATGTCTTCCATATAGAAAAAGGGCACTTGGGTTGATGAGCTTGAGGGGGAGCTTTACTCTACTCCACATCTGGGTCTTGCAGTACTATGCCTTTTGAATATTTGATGCTAATTCTTCCTTCTGTTTAAATTTTTCCATAACATGTTTTTAGGATGTACTCGTTCATAAACTAATTCATTCATTATGGTGACTTCTAGGTACAACAACAAAACTTACAGAATCGATGATGTTGATTGGGTTCAGAATCCACGAAATACCTTTAAAAAGGCAGATGGATCTGAAATCAGCTACATGGATTACTACAAGAAGGTACAATTGTGTGTTGCCATTGATCTTCAGTAAAAAGTTAGAACATCTCTACATTTCTCGTGTAGTTTACTGAATAGTATGTTGGTAAACTGGCTTTTGTGTCGTGGGGATGTGGGCTAGGAAGATTTGAGCTATGCCTATTTTTCCCACAGCAATATAGTACAGACATCACTGATATGAACCAGCCAGTACTCATTAGTCAGCCCAAACGGCAAGGACCTGGAGGTACTACAGTTGGACCCATCTGCCTCATTCCAGAGTTGTGCTATCTTACAGGTAATAAGGATTTAAAGATACCTAATTTGAAGGAGCATGTAATAGTTATGATAAAGGCAAAATACTGCGGATGCTGGAAATCTGAAACAAAAACAAAAATTGCTGGGAGAACTCAGCAGGCCTGACAGCATCTGTGGAGAGAGAGTTAACGTTTCGAGTTCATATGACTCTTAGAGTCATATGGACTAGAAACGTTAACTCTTTCTTTCCACAGATGCTGTCAGGCCTGCTGAGTTTTTCCAGCAATTTTTGTTCTTGTTTGTAATAGTTATGTCTTTCTATAACTCCTTGTAAGTACGAAACTATGTTCCACCTCATAGGCTGGATCTTACTCATGTAGAATCACATTCTGGTGGAATGGTGGTGCAAGATGTTGAAATATTCCCCACTGTTCAAGTGGCTGTGAATCATGTATTTTGAGATTGGCTAACTGTACTGAGGTTTTGTCCCATTTTGCATTCCAGTGAGCTACTGGGAGGAAGTCTTTTAAGTAGTAAAACAATTCTTTAAAAAATTATAAATTTGGCTGTGATTTAGTGCACATATAATTTAGCTTGTGCTGGTGATTATGGTTAAATACTGGGAAATAGATTGTACAGCTTTTCAGCAAGGTTGTTGTGAATTGAAGGAAGCTGCTCCAAAGGGCTGCCAGTTTGTTCAGTGGATCTTTGATCTGTGCAAAAGCTCAATTTTGATATGAATAGGTGATTTGCATTGATAACTGCTCTTTCTCAATCCACAATGACCTTGTGGAGCACAGCATGTGACTGCAAGACACAAAGCTATAATGTATATGAGAGTCTTCATCGAAAAGTGCCTCAAGCCTCTCATGTGCCCCTTGTTTGAGTTCACTGTATGACATTGAGCAGCAATTGTGTGCACTTGATTCAGGAAAGGCATTGAGCCTGGACAACATCTTGGCTGGTGCTGAGGACCTGTACACCAGACCCAGCTGTTCCTGTAGCCAACATTATGTCCCATCTACAAAAGTAGGACAAACCTAACCTGATTAACTACTGCTCTATCAGCTTCTAATCGAGTCATGGAAGGAATAGTGACATCAAGTGGAATTCCACTGACCCTCTGTTTTGGCTCTGCCAGAATCAGTTGACCCCAGACCTCATCACATCTGCAAAACCTGAAAAACAAGAGGTGAGGCTCTTGACTTCAAGGCATTTGACTAGGTAAAGCATCAAAATGTCTCCTGGCTCTTTGCTAAAGCAAAATAGTAAGATACATTACATCAGCACAGAAGAAAGAATATGTTTTTGCAGCTTGTGATTTTCTGACCCAGATGCTATACCATGATGGGACCAAGTTTGCAGGTCTTTGATTTTTTTCAAAGCATCAATGTTTCTTAATCCTCAAAAAATGATATTAGAAGTTTAAATTCTTTCTTTTGTTCAATGTCCTATTTAGCAAAACTGAAGAATTTTGCTTTTAATAGTGTCAGCTTCAATGGCTCAATGGTAGCACCTGCCACTTGAATCACAAGGTTCTGGGTTTAAGTCCCACTCCAGGGCTTGAACACACAAATCAATGCTGAAACTGCAGTGCAGTACTGAGTGAGTGCTGTACTGTTGGAGGTGCTCTCTTTTGGATGAGACATTAAACAGAGGCCCCACCAGCTTGCTCAGGTGAATTTAAAAGATCCCATTGAAAAAGAGCAGGGGAGTTATCCCCTGTGTCTTGGCTGGTATTTATTCCTCAATCAACATTACAAAACAGATCATCTGATGTGCACATTACATGACTACACTTCAAATAAGCACCAAATTGGCTGTAAAATGCCAAAGGTGGTTGTGAATGGCGTTATATAAATGCAAATCTTTCTTTGTAATTTATAGGTATGACTGATAAGATGCGTTCCGATTTCAATGTTATGAGAGATCTGTCTGTACATACAAGACTAGCACCAGAACAGAGAGAACAACGGTTGTGGCGTTTCATGGACTACATCCAAAAGTATGTTCTTGAATGAAATGAAAGTTGGAAAAATTCTTCGCCTTCAAAAGTATAAAAACCAAAATTTTGTAATAAAGCTTCTTGTAAAAAAAAAAAATTGGAGTATATCCTTTCTGTAGACTGTAATAAAATTTAAATTCAGTTCATTGTTTTAATTCTGCATCTGTATTGGTTACTTGGGTTAGTAGATGAACTCACTTTAATTTGAATGTTTGATGCAGTCCTATCTCAATTTCCTTGGCCTCGGCGTTTAGTCCAAGCCAGCACTGGGATTGGAGTCTGAGCCAGCTTGCACTGCTTACACTAAGAATTTATAATGTAATTTTCTTGTTCTTGGAGTGAGTCTGAAATTTGGATACTAGCAATTAGAGTACAAAATTAATTTGTTTAATTTATCCAATTTGCATATAATTACATAGCCTGGTTCTGTGCTCTATATTTGGTGAAACTGTTCAAGGCTGGCGTTTACTCCGTGTGAGCTGCCTTCATCTAGCTCTGTCAGCTTAACCTACTATTTCTTTGTGTTAATCTAGTTTCCCTTTAAATGCATGGGAAAATTCTGGCTCTCTTGTGCAAGCAGTCTGATGACACACATAGAAACTGCCAATTACAACCTGAACTATCTTTATATATTGTTCTATATTAATTATTTAATTTCTTTTAGATGCCATCAATGCAGAAAAATAGATTTTAGGCTTGAACTTATTAGTTTGCAATGAAATTTTAAACTTTTAATTTTAAACAGGGATGATAATGTACAGAAGGAACTCTCCGATTGGGGTCTCCAGTTTGATACCAAATTACACTCGCTGTCTGGCCGAGTAGTGCCTTCAGAGAAGATCCACCAAGGTGGAAAAATGGTAATGTGCAGGTGTAGAATGGAGTAGCAATTCTTTCCTTGTCTTAATTTAAGCATTTGAAATCCCAACCAGATTGTGAATGGCTATAAACAGTATTTAAATCCATATGTAAGAAGGAATTGCTAAATTCCCTCAGCCAAATAGTTCTTGAATCTATTTTATGGCAATGAGCCTTTGAAGCACTGTTGGTTAAGCCCAGCGTGAGGATACCTTCAGGACATCGATAGACATGTGGATTTAAGTAGCAACTAACTTTCAGCCATTGGCCAGCAATGTGTTCTTTATGACCGGTTATTACATTGGAATGCAAGCTACAATAGGCAGAAGGTAGTGAAATTAAGTGTATAAAAGTACTCTTGTAGGCAGGTAGTCTTTGTGATAAGTCTTGTTGGGAAAGTGGCTCGCAGAAATTTAGATTTACATTACTGTTACTTCAGCTTGGGAGCAGAGGAACTAGATTTGGCTCTGAGCTTGTTCTGCCATTCATCTAAGTCATGACTGATGTGAATCTCAACTTCATTTATCTGACTTGGTTCCATAATCCTCAAGACCTTTGCCATCATACAAATTTACAGCACAGAAGGCTGTTCGGCTTATCATACCAATTCCAGCTGTTAGAGCTATCCAATTGGTGCCAATCTTCTGCTCTTCAAAATGAACATGTTTCTTTATCAGGTATACATCCAATTCCCAAACTAGACTGGGGCTGTGCTAGTTAATGCTAGAGTTTCATAAATCTATTTATTTCCATGTAGCTATTGGTGGCTGGGAATATGATGACGTGGTACACAACAAAACTCTTGACTCTGGTTTCAGTGCTTTTAAAAAGTTTCTATTCACACACACAAACAGCAGCACTGCTAACGCAAGCATCAAACTACATTGCATGGATAGGATATGATTTTGTGAACTGATGTCATTAATAATTGCACAGTTTAGCATGTGTGAAAGTAAATTCTCAAAACTGTTGCTTTGCCTTACTGTAACTGTTGTATGCTGGCAATTTTTCTTAATTCAGTATGGAGAAGGAAAAACTAAAGATCTCTCTAGAATAGGTATGCATTTTAAAAAGCAATTTGTGTGTATGTTTAATTGCACTTTATGTTGTGACTATATTTTCAATGCATGGGTCCCATTTCTTTTCAGTTTGACTATAATCCTCAAGCAGCAGAGTGGTCCAGAGAAACCCGAGGTGCTTACCTGATTAATCCTATTCCACTGGAGAATTGGGTGTTGGTTTTCACCCGAAGGAATGCTGATGTAGCTAGGAGCCTCTTCCAAACTCTAGGCAAAGTAGTAAATGCAATGGGCATTAGGATGGAGAAGCCATTAATGTAAGTATTCAACAATACTAAGTATAGTTCACACTATTCCACCATTAGTCTAATTATATTGGGTAATTCACATGAGATACCATAAATATTCCTGTCAACTTTAGGAACAGGAACAGAAATTGGCTATTTAGCTCTTTGAGCCTATTGCTCCATTCAGTGAGATTATGGCTGACCTGTGACCTAACTTTATACCTGTCTTTGCCTCATAACTCATCTTTTGGTTAAAGAAAATCTATTAATCTCAGGTCAATTAATTTTAAATCCATCATCGACAGCCATTTGCTGATGAGTTCTAAACTTCTGCCACCTGTTGCCTGTAAAGGTGTTACCTGGTCATGGTGCTAAGAGGCCTGCTCCTAATATTAGGCTGATTTCCCCACTATTCCTAGATTCCCCAGTGGTGGAAATAGTTCCCCTCTGTGCCCAATCAGTTCCCTTTGTGAATGTGAGAGCATGGTGTAGTTTGGTTATCAACAGTTTTGAAAAAAAAAACACAATCTAAAATGAAAATATACAAGTAAAAACCTTCATACTGGCAATAAAATATAATGGTTGCCTGCAAGCGCCTGTTCTGCATCACTGAAATCTGAACTATGGACAGGAGGACACTTCATGCCAGGAAAGGAGGCCCAAAGAGGAAACCCTCCTCGTAGATGAACTTTGGAAGATTCATGCCTTTCAACGCCTTCATCAATACCACATCCTAGCAAACCAAATTGATTGAAAAACTTGGATCTCTTTGGCTTAATTTAAGGCATGCTGGACACATATATACTGTTGCATTGAGAAAAACTTAAAATGTTGACAAAGATTAGTTTGTGCCTAAGACAGCTCCAAGTTGCAAACAGAGGTGGGCTGTGAATAATAGTTTCTCTAAGGGAAAAGCCAGATCCTTCCTTCCCTTTTTAATGTAATTGTTTTCTCTATCCCTTCACGCAAAACTGGATTTTTAATGAAGTGGTCTCCAGCCCCTGATTCATCGTGGGAGGAGTTACATAATTAGTAACATGGAGTTAATTCACGGTGACTGTCCTGTAAATCTTGCTTTGGGCCTAACATCGATTCCCTACTCCAGTGAAGAAAGATTAACATCCTGCAGTCAGTGTGAGACGGTCTGGCATGAACCAAAGGACATCAATCAGATGGTCTTTGGAGAAAGCTGACGAGCAGCAAGCTGAGCAGGGGTCACTCATTCTTGATGCCATCTGTGGATAAAGAGTTCAGGTCTTAACAGAAGAGTGGAGATTGTGGATGGGGCCATTTTGTACCGTGCCCAATTTTCTTCCTCATTGATGTCTACTTCGTTTGCAATTCCTCAGATAATAACTGTCCATGACCATGGGCAGCAGGCCCTGTACAACATCATCCAGGCTTGAGCTGGCAAATTGCAAGTAACATTTGTGCCACAAATATCAGACAAAGACGATCTCCAACCAGAGGGAGTCTAACCTCCTGTTAATTTTTAATCACATTCCCACCATCAACTTTCTGCCATCACGATCCTAGGGATCAGAAACTTGACCAGAACAGTCCCATAAATGCCACAGTTGGGTGACCAGTTCAAAGATGAGGTATTTTGTGATGAATGGCTCTCCTGACTCCCCATTTACAAGTCAGGAGCATGATGGAATATATTCCACATGGGTGGGTGCGTGTAGCTGTGTCAGAGAAATTAACTTGAAACATTCACTCTTTCTCTCCACAGATGTTCCCTGACCTGAATATTTCCAGCCTTTTCTGTTATTGCTAACTTAATCTTGCTGGGTACTTTGCAGCTCTGAGTATCTATTTTGAATTGGCAAGTTGCTATTGTATTGTGATTATTTTGGGGCATTGATGGAAATGGAGGAAATTTTACATGGGTAGGTTCCAGCCATGACCACTTTCTGTGGCTACATTTGACGGGGTTATGCTATACATTGTCAATTGGATCTGGTCACTTCATTGTCCAAAAAAATCTTGTTTTATTGCTGTTCTAAAATTAGCATTTTTAATTGCAGGATTGAGGTGGAAGATCGCAGTGAGGCGTTTTTGAAGGCATTGCAGTCTAATGTTACTCAGTCTACAAGAATTGTAAGGGGACGTATTTATTTATTAGTTTAAAGAGATTTTAATCCAGTGTTACTTATCTCTGATTAAAGTTAAGCTTGCAATTGTGTATGTGTGGGAGTTAAAATGGCAGAACAGAATTTATTCCTTTTGGAGCCAGGTAATCTTTTTGAAAAGGTGAAAAATCCAAAATCTGTAAAAGGGGGTGGGGGGGGGGGGGGGAGACTTAATAGCACAGAAGAATTACGTCTATAGAATCCTAGACTGTGAATAAAAGTATCAAGTACACAACCAGTAGCAATGCTAAACTTGTCCAAATCATTGGTTGGGCTTTGGTTGAACAATATTGTCTAATTTTGGGCACTGATCTTTAGGAATCACATGAAATAGGTGCCAGAAAGATTCCTTAACATTACCCCATGGTTTTACTTAACAGAACTCTGAGCAATGGAGTCTCTTGGTGAGAGTAGTGAAGGTTTGGAGGAGTTCTAATAGATATGCTCAAGGTTTTGGAAGGATTTTGATGAAGGAAAAGGGCTGGTGGGAAGTGGAAGCAGGAAGCTCCCAATTATTTGTCAGTAATGTGGTCTCCTGCATAAAGCATCTCTAGGTTAGCCTTTCAAACGAGGAAAAATGGCATTATTGGTAAGTATTTCATAAAATTGAAGAGATCGGTTGATGGAATGATGAGATGGAAAGCATCCATTGCAGTGGTAGGCTTATGAAGAAAAATAAACCGCACAACAGTGGTAATTCTGTGTTCAAATTTAACTTTCATCCCCTCACCAGGTTGTTTGTGTTCTTCCATCTAACCGCAAAGACAAATATGATACAATCAAGAAATACTTGTGTGTTGAATGCCCTACCCCGAGTCAGTGTGTCGTCGCCCGCACTTTGAGCAAGCCACAGGCATTGATGGCTATTGCTACAAAAATTGCTTTACAAATAAATTGTAAGATGGGTGGTGAACTGTGGAGTGTTGAGATACCAGTAAGTATTTGCACTTGAATGAAAATCCACACGTTTTTCTGTATTGCAAAATAAAATGTTTCTTTGGACGTTTTTATGGCAAATTAAATGCCAGGGGAGAGAATACAACCTTAAATATCAAGGACTCGTTTTCTGTATCACAGCAGAGGAGACTGTTGCTGAGCTGTCTCAGCCCTCCTGTATTGTGTATTCAAAACAAGGAATAGTGTACAAATCGGCTCTCACTAATAGTGCAAAGCAAAGTGGTTACAGTGGATCAGAAAGGCGTTGTGGATTTGGTACTGAACTAGAAACTAGATGTGGTGAATTAAAATCTTAATGTGTCATTGTGAAATTAAGGTCACTTGATTTGGGAAAATTTGCACAAGTAGCTGATTTTGATTTTATTGTATCTTAAAGCATAGGTGACATTTTAACTTAGTAAATTTTTTACAGCTCAAACAGCTTATGGTGGTTGGAATAGATTGTTACCATGATAATGCTGCTGGGAGAAAGTCTATAGCGGGATTTGTAGCCAGTCTTAATCAATCAATAACAAGGTAAGCTCCGATTGGAAGATACCCGTCCGAAGCTGTAAATAATTAGGATACCTGTATCTCAAAACGTTTAAAATATTTCTCTCCATATAAAATTTGATAGTTTGCTCCTAATCTTTAGTTTGAAATTGAATTGAGTTTCCACATTTTCAGAAACTTAATATTGATTTTTCACAGAATCGCAGAGTTATTACGGTGCAGAAGGAGGCCATTTGGCCCATCACATCTGCACCGGCTCTCTGAATGAGCATTATGACTTAGTGCCATTCTCCTTTTCCGTACCCCTGCACATTGTTTCTATTCTAATGCCTGCTTGAATGCTTCAATTGAAGCTGCCTCCACCACACTTGCCGGCAGTGCATTCCAGACGTGAACCACTCACTGTGTGTGAAAGTTCTTTTCTCACATCTTCTTTTGAAAATCACTTTAAATATGTGCGCTCTTGTTGTCGATCCTTTTTATGAATGGGAACAGAGTCTCCCTCATTACTCTATCCAGCCCCCTCATGATTTTGAGCACCTCTATCAAATCTCCTCTTAGCCTTCACTCCTCCAACCTCTCACAACTCAAGTTACTCATCCCTGGAACCATTCTTGTAAATCTTGAAAGAAGCTGCTTCGTTCTTGCTGAATAGAGGGGAGCCGGAAGGTTTTTATCTGCAACACAATTCAAACCTTGAGGGGGAAGTTTTTTTTCAGATTTTGTTTGTCCTCTCTGTCTTCTATCCTCCACCACACATTTTCTGCTCTTTCACCCCCACCCCAGCTCTTCTATTTCAGATTGTTAAAAAAACTGTAGTAAATGACAAGGCACTTAAGACAGTAGTTTGGAAATAACACTAAGTGTGCAGTGTATTTCCATTGCGTATCATCATCTATTCTGATGCTTTCAGATGAAAGACCATGTGCTCAGCACCTTGAAATTAATATTGAGAACCTTCTAAAAAAAGCCAAGTCCTGAAGACTGGATTCTAAGTAATCATGTACTTAAACAATCTAATGCAATTTTCATCTGATGCTCTAGTTTTTATGCGGACAGCACTGAGGTCTCTGACCCAAAAATGGCCTGGTTCCTTAGTAAATTATCTTGACTATAGGACAAGATTTGTTCTTTGTAGGACTTGTCACAGTTTCTGTGGATCCAGCCTAGCTGCAAATTGTGGGTGGTGCAGCAACCAACATTTGTGAAGTTGCAGAAATGTTGATGGAGCTTTGCTCTGCTCTGCTCTCCCATAATAAATAAGATTTTCTACTCAAGGAATAAGTAAACTTACTTTTGGCTTGATTGACCTTGTTACTGTCTAATGAGTTGTCCACATTTTAAAAACTAAAAAGGCCTAGAACTGTGAAAGTGCTGGCCTAGTAGGATTTAGTGAAGAATGATGTAGCCAAGGTTTAATTGGAGTATTTGTTTTTGGTATTTTTGGAGAATCTAGTGTGCTATTTTATAATTGAGATGTTTTAATATCTGCTCTTCAAATGTTTATAAAGATGTGGGTATAAACTTGATTGCTGTGTGCAGGATTACACTGCAAAGTTTTCAAGTTGAAGACTTTAGGATGAACAACTCATTGATCTTGTGACTAGGTGGTTTTCTCGCTGCATCCTACAAGAGCGTGGACAAGAACTTGTAGATGGATTAAAAGTTTGCTTACAAGGTAGGTTCATGTTAAAATTGGATAAAAGCTGTTGTATACTTAAGAGCCAGAAATATGTACAAGGGAACAGTGACTTGTGTTGAATATTTTCATGATGGCCCCCTGGAAACATCAAAATTTATATATAAGTTACTTCTACAGGTTGGTAAGGTTGCATTTATTTAAAGATATGTATTTCAAAATTTTTGACCAGAGGTGTAGATGAATTTGACATATTAGTTTTCTGAGCGAAGACCACCAGAATATGTGGACTCATTGTATTCCTAAAAGTCAAGAAGCTGAGCTTAGTGTGATCACAATTTGACAAAAAATGTATTTTTTTTTCCAGCTTGCTTGTATGGTGCAGGAATTGTGGGATTATCCACCAATTCCTCCCAGGGACAAAGACAAAAATTGCTGGAAAAACTCAGCAGGCCTGACAGCATCTGTGGAGAGAAAGGCAGAGTTAACGTTTCTAGTCCGTATGACTCTTCAGATCTGAAAGAGTCACACGGTCTTGAAACGTTCACAGATGCTGTCAGGCCTGCTGAGTTTTTCCAGCAATTTTTGTCTTTGTTTCAGATTTCCAGCATCCGCAGTATTTTGCTTTTACCTCCCAGGGACAACTCGGCTGAAGCTAAGACAGCCAATGACGGAGAAACCCCCCCTGTCATCATGCTTTGATGTCACTTGCATGGAATTCCTCTGCAGATTTGATAGGCCCATGATTAATAACTTCTGGGTGGCATGATGCTGAAAGAAACAAGGGAATGAGATCTACAAAGCGCAGACAGTCAGCTTGAGAGGATCTTTTTGGCCCAGATTTTGAGATAGCAAGAGTGAAATTCAGTGTTTGTCATCATTCCTCCTCTGAAACTGCAAATTATGGAGTCTGTACATGAGCAATTCAACACTCAAATCCAGAAATTTGCTGTCAGTGAGCCTGCTTATTTGGAGTGTGTGTTGAAGTCCTTTCAGGCTGCAATCAATTACAAATCATTAAACTGGCAAGAACTTCTTCCCCTTTTAATGTTCTTAGTCTCGCCGTAAAAACTCTTAAAAGTTGTCATGTTAAATGAGGTGTAACTGGGTTCTAAAGCTGTATTAAGTTCATAATGTTTAAAAAGCCTCAGAGCAATTTTATATTTAGTATGCAGTAGCAACACTAGTGGTATTTTCCACTAACAGGATGCTGCCACCAAATCAAAAGGACATTCTGCCTACTACACATGCATCCTGAATTTCAGTGTCTGTGTGATATCAGGTACATAGGCCGTATGTCTCAACGATTGGTGGATGGTATCAAACAGCACATCCCTTCGGCTTTTTGCAATAGATAGAGTACTAACTGCTCAACCAAGCCTGTGCTTGCAAAACTCAGGACATGTTTAACATTAGATGTGATTCCTTGATTGGACAGCGCTTGCTGAAAAATCCCTAATGTGTTAAGAATTACACTGGCAACCGATATCATTGAGCTTGCAATGTAGTTCCTTTATGCTTTCTAGAAGCTACATGTGTTTGTTTGCAGAGACCTGTCCTCTGCAGGCGAAAACAATGTCTAGGCATTGCACCTTTTTTGAATTAAACAAAAGGATGGGGGTCACTGGTGCATTTTCTACAGCAACTCCTTGACCAATCAGAGCCAGCTTGCCAACCAATCAGCACCCTTTTCTCGTGCAGTATTAATTGTTGCTCCCATTGAAATTTGGAATTCTTGCACCAGTCCTGATGAGGATATAAAGCTTTGGCATGACTTCTTCAGAAATACTCACATTTTACATTTGTTGAATGTTAAATTCCTCCATAAATTCCAGATTTTATTTTGTACCTTTAGTCCAATAATTGGTGGACAATTATTATTGCATCATCTATATTAAAAAAAAAATAAAGTGAAAAGATTCGGTGATTTTCTTTTTTGCTTCCTGATTTGCTGTTTGAGAATACTGAAATATGTTATGTCTGCTTACCCTGCTTGTTGACATCACTTCTGTCAGACACTTGGGAGGTCCCCTTGGTGCCAGAAAGAAGCCAGTGTTGGAAGAGGCAAAGTGGGTGCCACTGAGATCTCTGGATCTTTATGGGCAACTTTCTCCCATATTAATGGTGATTGTCATTCCTTCACTGTTGACTGCAAAATCTGGGCCAGTGTGAGAGTTACTTCCAAACCAATGACGAGGGCTTGACAGGAGCAGCACCAGATATTCTTAAAAATGAGATATCAACTGGGTGAAACTATAACACAGGAGTACATGGCAAGTCAATTAGCATAAGCAACATGAAATTGGCAGTTAAGCGACCCCACAACCAACGGATCACTTGGAAGCTGTGCAGTCCTGCCACATTCAGTTGTGAATGGTGGTGGACAATTAAACAACTAACTGGAGGAAAAGGCCCCATATATATCCCCATCCCTCACTGAAGGGAGGAGCCCAGCACATCAATACAAAAGGCAAGGCTGAAGCATTTGTAACCCTCTTCAGCCAGAAGTGCCAAGTGAATGATCCATCCCGGCCTCTTCTTGAGGCCCCCAACATCTCAGATGTCAGTCTTCAATCAATTCAACTTACTCTGATGGAAGATTGACAGTGCTATCATACAATACTTACAATAATCTTATTGACACTTTGGGTTTTGCCAGGGCTACTTAGCTTCTGACCTCATTACAGCTTTGGTCCAAACATGGACAAAAGAGCAGAATTCAAGAGGTGAGATAAGTGTGACTGCCCTTGACATCAAGGTAACATTTGACCGAGTGTGGCATCAAGGAGTTGTAGCAAATCTGGAGTCATATGGGAAGCGGGTGAAAACTCTCTGCTAGTTAAAGTCGTATCTAGCACAAGGGAAGTTAGTTGTGGTCGTTGGAAGTCAGCCATCTCTGTGCCAGGGCATCACTGCAGGAGTTTCTCAGGGTAGTGTCCCAGGCCCAACCATCTTCAGCTGCTTCATCAATGATTAACCTTCCATCAGGTCAGAAGTGGGGATGTTTGCTGCTGATTGCGCAATGTTCACCATTCACGATGACTCAGATACTGAAGCTGTCGGTGACCATATGCAGCAAGACCTGGTAAACCATTCCGGTTTGGGCTGATGTGTGGTGCAAATGTCACTTGCCACTTAAATCCCAGGCAATGACTATCTATCTCCCCATGTCATTCAATGGCATTAGTATCGCTGAATCCCCCACTGTCAACATAATGGGAGTTAATGTTGACCAGAAACTGAACTGGACTAGCATATAAATAGTGGTTGTAAGAGCAGGTCAGAGGTTAGGAATTATGTGGTGAGTAATTCACCATCTGACTCCCCAAAGCCTGTCCACCATCTACAAGATATAAGTCAGGAGTGTGATGGAATACACCCCACTTGCCTAGCCAAGTGCAGCTCTAACAACACTCAAGAAGCTTGACACCAACCAGGGCAAAGCAGCCTGCTTGATTGGCATCCCATCCACCACCTTAAACATTCACTTTCTCCACCATTGATGCATGGTGGCAGCAGTATGTGCCATCCACGAGAGGCACTGCAGCAACTCAACAGGGCTCCTTTGACAGCACCTTCCAAACCTGTGACCTATACCAAGGAGGACAGGGCAGCAGATGCACAGAAGCACCTCTACCTGCAAATTTCCCTTCACGCTATTTTGATTTGGGGCTATATTGCCATTCCTTTGCTGTCGTTAGGTCAGAATCCTGTACTCCTTTTCTAACAACACTGTGGGTGTACTTACACCACATGGACTGAATTGGTTCAAGAAGGCAGCTCAGCACTACCTTTTCGAGGCCAATTAGGGATGGCCAATAAATGTTGGTCTTGCCAGCAATGACCACATCCCATGAAAGAATTAAAAAAGATAAACAATGCAGGATCTAAAATGATGAAACAAATCTGGGCACCTAAAGACCTTTAACCTTGCATCAGTAACTAACATTATTTGAATTGATCATTGGGCACAAACTTGAAGATCACCTATATGAAAATTTCTGGATTCTCCACTAGTAAGCAGTGTGGGAGTTGAATCAGTTTTTGAGCCTAGTTCCCCAGTGAAAGGGCAAGATTGGTTGTGGATTAGTTACAAGGGATGTTTTCTATTAAGTTCAGTAATGCTACTTAATTTGTTAAATTTTGATTCCCTCAGCTGCTTTAAAGACATGGCATGCGTACAACAAGTGTCTACCTGGTCGTATCATCGTGTACCGTGATGGAGTTGGTGATGGGCAGCTCAACACAGTGGTGAATTATGAAGTTCCACAGCTGCTAGATTGTTTGAGATATCTCACTGACTACAAGTGAGTTATGCAAATTCTCAAAGGCCTAAGCAGTATGAGCAGTGTATTTTGCCGTTTTTATTGGCACATCTAGCAAATATTTCTTTTTCAGTCCGAAGCTATCGGTGATTGTTGTGAAGAAGCGTGTTAATGCAAGGTTTTTTTCACAATCTGGTGGAAGATTACAGAACCCACCTCCTGGCACTGTCATTGATACAGATGTCACAAGACCAGAATGGTAAAGTATAGTTTTAAAGATTCAAACATTATTATAGATTAAAGGATTTTAGTTGACCAGTTTTTTGCAGATAAAAATCAGACTCTTAGATGTGTGCTTTTTTTTTTCAGGTATGACTTCTATATAGTCAGCCAGTCAGTGAAAGTTGGAACAGTTACACCAACGCACTATAATGTAGTGTATGACAGCAGCAACTTGAAACCAGATTACATGCAGCGGCTAACCTACAAGCTGTGCCACATGTATTACAATTGGCCGGTGAGTGAAGTGACCTCTGCTTTTATTTACTAAAACTGACCAGGCTGGAGGCTTGAATGTTCCAATGTTTTAAAGTAACCCCATCTTAAAAAAATAAATTTGTTTCTCAGGCATCAGCTGCCAGACTTTTGAGGCTCGAGTTAACTTGTTTGTCACTTGAAAGTTACTACAAAGTGAACGGGAAGCTTGACTGTTTGAATTTTTTTAGTATGCGAAGCTTAGCATCCATTCACCATCCATTGTGGGGTAGAATGTTACAGTGCAAAAGCAAAGTTGTTGTGGAGTGGACCCTGCTCCTTGCCAACCAGCCCTGAGTCATAATGCCTCTCACTGGGGAGGAAATCCAGCCCTTAGGAGCAGCTCCATTGGTCTCAGCAGTGCCAAGAACCCATTACTGGGCGCTGCCTTGACTGCAACCAGGAACAGGAAAAAGGCTGATGGATCCTGGAACCAGGTAAGTCTGGGGTCTTGGGCAGAGGAGGTTTGGACTGTTTAGTTTGGGTGGGTGGGGTGTGTTTAATGGAGCAGGGCGGGTACTACCTTATGGGGTTTCCCCCAATCTGCACAGGGAGCAAACCCCCCCCCACCCACCCCCTGCCCACTCCAACTGTTTTATAGCCTGTGCAGCATATTATCGCAGCCAATTGGCTTGGTAAAGAGTCTAAATGACCCTTGATTTATCCTGCTTCTCTACCACCCCCCCCCCCCCCAAATATTATGGGAATGGGCATGGAGGTGGTGGGGTGGGCACCCACCCTTCATTACATGCCCCCCCCCAGCTGAAAACATATCCAGCAGGGGGCACATGAAATGCAGTTCGTGTCTTCTCTCAATTATTTGGACTTTTTTTAATTCAGTCATACAGTTTCTATTTTCAAGTCCTGGCATAATCCTAACCAATCACCTCTACTCAGAATATCTTTAGTTGCCATTTGTTGGGAATATGTATGTATTTAGAGCTTACTGGGAAGAGCAGGAAGCTTGTTTGAATGTGCAAAAGAAACGGGCAGGGAGAAATTCATTTTCAAACACAAAATGTGTGGAGGTTAAATCATTGCAATATTTCAAACTAATCCAGGGAAGTTGAACCAGAGGATGTAATTGAGAATTGAATAAAAATTAAACTAAGGTTGTTCTTGACTGAGGATGGGATTTTCCCCTCTGGTGGTGGGTGGGAGAAGCTGTGTTCTCCCCACTGGCCACAAAGGTGGGTTTTCGGGCCCGATTGTCCACTTGTCATCTCATTAAATATGCATCAGGAAACGCGTCATATCGCCGGCGGGTGTACTCTGATTCGCCCGCCCCACCATATCGCCGGTGGGTGTACTCTGATTCGCCCGCCCCACCATATCGACAGTGGGTGTACTCTGACTCGCCCGCCCCGCCATAATCTCAGTGGAACCTCACCCAGGGCACCATTCATTTTCTTGATAACTGCAGCCCAGGATTTCTCCAGGTTAGAGATGGTCCTCAAACCAAAGAAACATGCAGCCCCAAGTTTAGTAATGTGTCGCTGGATCACCTCTGGATGCCTTTGAGGACCGCTCTGACCTTCTCTACCCTTGTGGAGGAGGCCACCCAAGTCACCAATCTGGCCTGGTAGGAGTGTTTTTGGTGGTGTGTCAACTCCGTTTGGAAACGAGCTGGGATCCAATGTCACAAACAGATGAATGATCTCATCTGCACAGCGAGGGTAAGTCAACCTTCTCGTCACTCTTGCCACATTCTCACAAGCCCCTCAGGCTTTCACAGAATGACACTCTGCAGGGAACTTGCACACTACCAGCACAAGGGACATCACCACACTCGCTCCTACACACCTGGGCTCCACTCAGTGCATACACAAGGCCGATATGCTTATCACCTGCCTTGGCACGCTTCATGCTCTCTCTCAATCCATCTGTCTTTATGCAGGCCAAGCTCGCCCATATTAAAAGGGAGTTGCCCCAAACCAGTGGGGGCATGCCAGAGATCAGAGCCCTCACCCAGTATGAGGAACAAGCAGTATAACTGGCCGGAGAAGACCGGGACCGTTACCTGTGGCAACATTGAGACTGGTGGCACACATCTAAGTGAGGACCCTGCACCAGCCGACCCTTTATCGCAAGACTGAGTGCAGTGTGGTATTTTGTACATTGCTGCCATGCACTAATTATCTCTTCTCTTTGGGGCCTCGGTGGCTCCTTGCAGGCGTTGCCTGTCTTTTACCAGGACCTGATCAAAGTCTGGAATATGGTCACCTCACGACGCAGCTCTCCCCTGTCAGGAGTAGCGGCTATCGTCAGAGAGCCGCTGCTCAGGAATCCGCCCCTCCGTCCTTTTCAGTGGTTGGCGGAGAGGAGGGCTGTGGCCGCAGGGGTGACCAGGATCGGGGACGTGCTGGGTGGCGGAGGACTGGGCTGGATGCTCCCACAGGAGTTGGCGCATCACGCGTCTGTGAGTGTCCAAGTCGCAGCCGATGCCATCCAAGACCTGAGAACGGTCGTGCTCGGACCTGATGTTATTTTGGGTCTTGAGGTGGCCCAGGTGTGCGGTGGTCTTCCGTCTGAACGTTCCCCTGTTCGGACAGAATTCCACATTGGCCCCAAGCCCCGAACCCTCCCTCGGGTGCTGGTGCCCCACAATATGAGCTGCCTCGGGGACATGCCCTCTGTGCCATTTGGCACGGCAAAGAGGAGCTTTTTGTACGGACTGCTGCTGCACACTTTCCATTTTCTCGCCCTTGTCCGTCGACTGGACGCACCCTGGCGTGCCTTGTTGCCGTCCGGCGGCGGAGGCCCCCGATGGGAGGCCCTCTACGGAGGTATCCTCCCCCTTTCTATCGGGGACCTGGGTTGGAGGGTGTTGCATGCAGCAGTCCCCTATAATAGGAGAATGCATAGGTTCACGGACTCTCAGGACACATGCCCTTTTTGCGGTCTTGTGGAGTCCGTGGACCATGCATATATAGGGTGTGGTAGGCTGCACTCCCTTTTTAGTTATTTGAAAAACCTTTTACTGATGTTTTGTTTGCACTTCAGCCCCACGCTCCTGATCTATGGGCACCCGGTGCGGAAGGGGGTCGGGAAGGAGGAGGACCTCCTCGTGAACCTGCTCCTGGGCCTGGCCAAGTTGGCTATTAACAGGTCCAGGCAGCGGGTGATCGACGGGGGAGTCCCGCCCGATTGTTTGTCCCTCTTCCGCGGCTACGTTCGCGGCCGCATGTCCCTGGAGAGGGAGCACGCGGTGTCTGCTGGCACTCTCGAGGCCTTCCGTGCTTGGTGGGCACCGCGGGGACTGGGGTGTTTTGACCCCTTTAATCACATTTTGATTTAAAGTTTGTAAGGTTCCTTTAAACTTTGTTCTTGGTTTTACAGCTGACCTGAATTAGGAGCTGTGCCTGATTTATCCCAGTTTTGTTGATTTGGTTTAATTGTTTTGACTCTATAAGAGTTACCAATGACACAGGGACACAGAGCCAGCCCTTCCTTTCCAGGCCCCTCAACTCTTCCGATGAGGATCCTGGGGACACAACAATGGAAGACCTGTCACAGCGCTCACCCACACTCTCCACCAGTGCAGACACACCTTGGTGAGGTTTAGATCTAGAGCAGGCTCAGGGTCACAATCTGGTGAGCACAGCAGTTTCTGGTCCACAGCAGGCAGTGGCTAAAACATCCAAGGTCACTGGCACTCAGGATTGCTGGAGGCCAGGATTCTGCTGAGTCTTAAGTCAAATGACGAGCCTATGGACTCTGTCTTAACGCAGATGTTGGAGCTGCAGCGATTCACTGGAAGGTAGGAGTTGCACTGCAATCGTCAGTGCATTCATGACAGTGAGCCATGCGTCTGGTGAAGCACCTCAAGGTGATGCATATCAAGATCATACTAGATGGTTCCTTCAACTGTAACACATCATATGGATGTCACACTGCTGAGCTTGGCGAGTGTTTAGGTGAGGGTTCGCTGAGCAGAACATATGGACTAGTATGACATCCCTTTTGACGATAGCCTTGCGGGTGCAATGCAGACAAGCCCAAAGAGGGGCATTCCCAACATTCACAGTGGAGGTGGAGGCAGCCTGCTGACCGCTACACTGTTGTCTGTGATGACTTTGGCGAGCGCCCTCTGGAGGTTGCAATGTATGATGGAGTCCGTCCACATTCAGTCTGATGTGCTGGCACACAGGTCAACACTGGCAGGATGGCAGGGAAGACCTTGGAGACCTTAGTCCAGGACATTGGTCCTGAACTGCGCCAGGAGATGCACTCCAGTGCTGTAGGCTATTCAAGAGGGGGCCAAGACACCTCGATCTCACTCCAGGTGCCCTTCTCAAGGAGTCAGCCAGAGGCCCCTGGGCATTCATAGGGATGAGAATCAGCAGCTGGACACCTGGGGAGAGCCTAGATGATTCTAGGAGCACCCAGTTGATCCCACTCTCCACTGCCTGTGACCCCATCACCTCCAGCTCCACAAGTCATGGGCGGGTGCGCCTGGCCCTCAGCAGAAGACCCAAAGCGGGCTGCAGCCCTCCAGAGGGCGCTCGCCAAAGTCATCACAGACAACAGTGTAGCGGTCAGCAGGCTGCCTCCACCTCCACTGTGAATGTTGGGGATGCCCCTCTTTGGGCTTGTCTGCATTGCACCCGCAAGGCTATCGTCAAAAGGGATGTCATACTAGTCCATATGTTCTGCTCAGCGAACCCTCACCTAAACACTCGCCAAGCTCAGCAGTGTGACATCCATATGATGTGTTACAGTTGAAGGAACCATCTAGTATGATCTTGATATGCATCACCTTGAGGTGCTTCACCAGACGCATGGCTCACTGTCATGAATGCACTGACGATTGCAGTGCAACTCCTACCTTTTGTAGGCTGCTGGAGAGACGCTTGAAGAGGCAGTACCTTCTGTCATGTGTTGCCGGAACGCCCCTCTGCAGGCGGAGCATCATCTCGGTGAGGCCACATGCTCCCAAGGCTCTGTCACCCCTCAGATGATCAGGAAAGGTGAGTCTAATGTGTAACTACTGATTGTCGGATTGAAGAGGATGGGTGAGATGAGACGGCTTGCAATGCTGGTGGCGATGTGAGCCCTTTCATGGAGGGCACTTGTCTGAGAGGATGACCACTGCTACTCATCATCCTCCTAGAATCTGGTAGCTATGAGGACCTTGTGCACGCCTCTTGCCCTGCTGCCTCGGCTTTGTCAACCTTATCAGCCTCCGCCCTCTCAATGTCATTCTTATCGGAGGAGACATGCAGCTTCTCTTGTTTTGGCATCTGGCAAGCTCTCCCCCTTTGCAGAGCCAGGTTATGCAGGGTGCAGCAAGCCACAATGATCTGTGAGACTGTCTGGAGAAGTGGACTGGAGTGTGCCACCATACTTGTCGGGGCATTGGCATTGTATCTTCAAGATGTCAATGGTTTGCTCTATCAATTGTGTGGTAGAATGAGCATCGTTGTACCTTAGTTGGCTTTTGTGCCACACAGGTGCCATCAGCTACGTCCTTTGTAGGTAGTCTTTGCCACCAAGCCAACCCTGGATCTTGTGTAGTCCCTCGAAGATGCCCATGATCTGCGATATAATCAAGATGTAGGAATCATGGCAGCTTTCTGGGATCTGGAGCAAACTTGTATGATGTGTTACTCGTTGCAGACGAGCTGTGTGTTGAGCGAGTGGAACACTTTCCTGTTGATGTATTGCACTGCTTGTTGCCACAGAGTTCATATAGCCACATGAGTGCAGTGGATGGCACCCTGTTAGGAATTCCAAGATGGCAGCAAAGCCCAGCTCTGGCTGCCTGGCTAGCTTGATCTCTGGAGGAGTGCATATAATTGTGGGCCTTAGCAAAAATGGTGTTCATCACCAGCTGTGTGCACCTCAGTGGACATGTGAGATCCTGCAGAGGTCTCTAGTGGAGCCCTGGAACGAGCGTTTCGTATAGAAGTTGAGAGTGGCGGTGACTTTGACAGCCACTGGCAATGGATATCCTGCCAGTTCCCATGACATCAACTCCTGGAGAATGTGGCAGTTGTGAGCCACCAGATCCCTGGACGTATGGAGGCATCAATGGTGCACTCGCGTTCACCTGGAGAAAAAATGTGCGTCTTTTCCCCCCCCCCCCCCCCCCCCCCCCCCCCCCCCCCCCCCAGTGCAGTGATCAAATTCTCTTAGAAGCTCTAAGAACCCTCCCGAGCAGTGTTATTTCATTTTCTAGTGCAACATACCTACAGTTTGAAAGATGGTGGCCCTCAGGTTTTGCTACCAGACCACTTCACACCTCCTATGTGACTGTGCAAATACCTTCATCCTGGAGAAGCATAATGTAAGGGCTCCTCCCTCCAATAACTAAGTCCTCCCCCTGTAATCCTGGACCCCATTTATAATTGAGGTTGTTACCCCTGAGTTGTTTGAGGTGGATGCTCCCAAGTCCCATGTTGACCTTACCCCTCCACATCTTGAGGCTTACTGTATGGGGACCTCCACCCTATGAGACCTAGTGCCCACCCATACACTACCTGTTCCCGGTCTATAGGCTGCAGATGCCCTGCTCCCTAACTGTGACTCTGCCATCTGTGGCCCAGTACTATGCTCACAACATCTGGGACCAACATGCTTGAGGTGATGACCATGCCTTCGTGCGCCATGCTGGGCATGACTGACATGCCCTCCCCCTCCCTAGATTGGGACAAAGACTATCTTTGCAATCTCAGTTGTCTAAACTGAAGTGCTTCCTTACTCTGCTCTCGGCTTTCCTCTTCTTCCCCCACCACACCTCCAGTCATGTCTGTGTTCACCCTTCCCCAACCAAGCCTTTGCCCTCTGGACCGTCCCCTTGCCTCCCCACACTCTGCTGCCTCAATCAAGACTTTGCCCTCCATCACACTTCAACCCATCTCCCCCACTTACCACTGGCCTGGTAAATATTGCCTTGTTTGTGAAAACCCCCTGAAATCGATGTGCTGCTGACTGCGCAGCCTGGCACGGAGTTGGAGGACCCGCAAGCACAGCACAATGCAAAGTGGGTGACCATTCCCTGAAGTCACAAGTGCACCTGGCGAACTGCACTTCAGGTTGTGTATATCCAATCCTGCATCAGGTCAGTGTAATTAGACACCGCCGTGGCCTTTTGATCCTGTGTGGGGGCATGATTCCAGCACGATGCCTTGATAATGAGCATCCATAATATGCTAATGCATTCACATTTTGCACCTGACATGATGAAGCAGGAAACACATTCCGCTATTGAAATCTGCAGCACTCTATCTGTTTTCACGCCAATAGAAAACTGACTTTTTTGCTCTTGTGCTGCCTGCCATTATGCCAGCCACTGACTGGACTGGAAAATCCGGCCTGAGTTTTTGTGCTCAAAGTAATATCCTAGGCAGATTGAAGGCCAAAACATTGGGCTGATGCTATGATGGGTGAGTTGGTATACATGAGCGAACTTTGGCTGAATGAATCTAATCAATGCCATTTCTTAATTTAGGCCACATTGTCATTTGAAAAATCCAAGTAAGATGCAATGGAACCATATGAGTTTTTTTTTGTATAGTGGTTTGAGAAGCTTATTATATTTTTGATTACTTTGTCTTAAACAGTGAATTGTTTGCTCTTGCTTCAGGTGGTTGATTAAAGGGGTATCATGTTGCAGTTCAGAAAGAACATAGGAATGTGGGAGTAGGCCATTCAGCCCTTGAGCCTGATCTACCATTCAATCATGGCTGATCATCCACTTCAGTGCTTTTTCCTACACTATCCCCATATCCGTTTGTCATTGGTATTTAGAAATGTCAATCTCAGCTTTAAACATACTCAATGACTGCTTCCACAGAGATAAAAACAAAAAAACTGCGGATGCTGGAAATCCAAAACAAAAACAGAATTACCTGGAAAAACTCAGCAGGTCTGGCAGCATCGGCGGAGAAGAAAAGAGTTGACGTTTCGAGTCCTCATGACCCTTCGACAGAACTGTCGAAGGGTCATGAGGACTCGAAACGTCAACTCTTTTCTTCTCCGCCGATGCTGCCAGACCTGCTGAGTTTTTCCAGGTAATTCTGTTTTTGACTGCTTCCACAGTCCACTGGGGTAGAGAATTTCAAAGGTTCACAACCCGCCGAGTAAAGAAAAATCTCATCTCGGTCTTAAGTGGCTTTCTGCTTATTTAAAAACTGTCCCCCCTGGTTCTAGACTCCCCAACTAGGGGAAACATCTTATCTGCATCTACCCTGTCTATCCCTATTTTGTAGGTTTCAATAAGATCAGCTCCCATGCTTTCAAACTCTAGAGAATACAGGCCCTGTTTTCCCCAATCTCTCTTCATAAGACAGTCCTGCCATCCCAGGAACAAGTCTGGTGAACCTTTGTTGTACTCCCTCTATGGCAATAAAATCCTCCCTTAGATAAGGGGGCCATAACTGCACACACTATTCCAGGTGTGGTCTAACCAAGGCCCTGTACAATTGAGAAAGACTTCACCACTATTCCTTTATTCAAATCCTCTTGTGATAAAGGCATGACTGCATTTCATCCAAAAAAAAAACAAAACTAATGTATTTGCATCTTAAATGCTGAATTTAACCTAAGCTTTTGTGCTTGAAAATGCGTAAAATCTTTGTAAATGAACTAATTTTGTTTTGTATGTCTCTTTTATAGGGTGTCATCCGTGTGCCTGCCCCCTGCCAGTATGCTCACAAGCTAGCCTTCTTAGTGGGACAGAGTATTCACCGAGAACCCAGTCTGGCATTGGCAGACCGACTTTATTACCTGTGAACATAACAAGCCACCGTGTTTCCTGTTGTGATCACTGCTTAAAAAAGCAACTTTATAAAATTTGCCAAGGATATATTTTCTAGACCAGTGAAATTTTCAAATGTTTGGGCACATTAGTATGAATGGAAAACCAGACCCATTCCTGTATTCATTCCATCTGGCTATTCATTTGTTTGCACACAGTCTCTGGCAGCTTTTTAAATATCTTATGTTTTCTGCAACCACAAGTTGAGGCAAATGTTGCTGAGATTTAGATTCCCTTTCCCTGAGCAACCTTAGTATTTACTAATGTTAAGTTCTGTGACTTAAAGCAACATAGAATCATAGAAATTATTGTGCACCATGTCCGGTGTGCTCCTGATAGCTTGATTGGAGCAGCCTGCTCTATAATCTCCTTTCCCAGTCTCCTTTGATTTTCTTTTTCTAACGTGTGCCCAGTTCCATGTTAAGTGTGTCTTCTAATAACCCTAAAATTCCAACTACTTGCTTATCAAAGGTTAGAGTTATGGGAGGTGGCCATTTGACCTGCCTCTCTCTCCATTTTCTGCAAAACATCTATCCACTTTGCCCTATTTCTTCACCCTTTGCCCATAACTTGTTAATTAAAAAAAACATAATTGTTTTTGTTAATTTCTGTTTTGAAATGTATTATGGGTTCACTGTTTCAGGTAGAGGCTTCCATTGGAGGAGAAGCCAAATTTGTGAATTTGTCTTTATAGCAATGACCCCACATTCCTTTTTTTTATTCAATCACTGGATGTGGGCATCGCTGGGCTGACATGTATTACCCTTGAGAAGATGATGGTTCTTAAACTGCTGCAGTGTTTGTCAATGCTGTTACGTAGGGAGCTCCAGGATTCTGACTCATTCCTAATACTAATCTGGTGTTCCACCTTCATCTCCTAATAGTGACCTGTACTACAAACAGTACCTACTGTGGTTTAACTAATGACTTGTACAAATTCAGTACTGCTCATTTTCTGTAGTGCCCATGTATAGAACACAGAATCGCATTTACTTTATCTGTTCTTTTCTACCAGCATTCCCTCCAATTTAAAGATCTGTGTGTCTACACCTTCAGTTAGCTCACTTACTCTACAGTTTACCATCTTACTGCTCAGGGTAAATTGCAGGTTTCCTCAATGTACTGCATGATCCTTCTGTGCCTTTCAGTGCATTCACAGGCACCAGGGCTCCTCTAGTTTCTCATCTGTGTTTATTCTTCTGTGATCCTGGATGGTGAACATCTGCATGATATTTGATCATGAAGGGTGTGCAGCTGAGCCTGGCCCTGCCCTCACCAGATCATGTTTGCTGACAGCAGGAGTCACCAAGTAGCTGAGACGAGACAAAACAGAAAATGCTGGAAAAACTCAGGTCTAACAGCATCTGTGGTGAAAAAAAAGTTAACCTTTTGAGTCCTTATGACTCTTCAGAGCTCTGTTGCTGTTGGACCTGAGTTTTTCCAGCATTTTCTGTTTTTGTTTCTGATTTCTAGCATCTGCAATATTTTGCTCTTAGCTTAGTGGACAACCTAAGGAGAATTTCAGTTCCCCAGTCGAGGGTTACTGAAGTTGATTGTAAGCCTTTGCTGTGATCGGAACAGACTGGACAATCTAATCTGGAAGGTACACAGCAATACCTTTTCCTGATCAGCCACATGTGGCAGCTTTGCAGTTGTCATCGGGATTAATTTTGGCTCAAATTAAATGTTTTTTTTTTACACAAGGCTAGACTGGAAGTATATAAACACCTTGTCCTCCCAATCCCCCAGATTATTTTCTTTCTGGCATAGTATATTCAAGTGGCAGCCAAGGGGACAGTATCTGTTTATGCCTTGTCAGATGCCACTCTGCACACCTTGAGGTGACGTGTAAGCACTGCCTAGTGATGGCCTGATGGTTCAATGGGAAGAACGCTGGCCGTCTGCCTACAGTAATGCAGCTGAGGTTATAAACTTGGGATCATGGGCAAGGATCCCTATTCCCTTCACTCCACTATGTAGTGCATTGGACCGGAGTAAATGGATCTTTTTAATCAAATTTTGTTTCAAGGGTGGGGGCGGCTGCTGGATGTCAAGCTTGGTCTAAGTCAGGTTTACTTTGACAGTTTTGCAAACTACTGGAACCAGCTGAATTTACTGTATTAGCACATGTCCAAGTGGGCATCAGTTGGATAAATTACTTGTTGTGAATAAATAATTGAGTTTTTCTGTGTAAAGTACATTTTTGAATCATTTTGCCAACCTGTGACTTTTTGAACCACTCCTGTATTGGTTTTTGCTATAATGTCTGTTAGATGGTATCATTTAGTTACTTAAAATGCACATTTTCCAATGATCTCTTTTTGACAACTGTAAATGTTGGACTGTTGAATTTGTTGGGATGTCAAGTGCTGTAGATGTTTTTGGTGAAACTGTATCCTAGTAAAGGTTCTGCCAAAACTGTGGGTATGTGGCAGGAACAGCCATGGCATTATTGTAAATAAAATATTTACTTATTTTTGATTTTGTTAACGTTACAAGAGTTTAGCATGGGCAGAAATGTTAATTGTAAATATTGCACTTAGCACAGTGGCAAAATTTGAGTTTCAAATCTTCAGCCAGGATGATTACTGTTTTTTAGTTCTTTAATTTGGCTGTATTAATTTTAAGAAATGTTCAGTAGTTCTGTGGCTGTAGTCAGCAGTTGAGAAATAACTGCTTCTAGCAGACAGGTTCTGCAAACACCATGCATAATAAAATGTGCTTTTGGTGTCCAAGTATCTGCTGTGACCAGATGCAGATTAAAACGGGCCCCAGTTTGCTAGGACCTAAATGCTGATCTCTTGAACAATTAATAGACATTCCTTTGATTATAGTATTTTTGTTAGCTCTTGTGCAGAACAGGTATGGAATTTTAAACATCTACCAATTGACAACACAGTCCTGTCATGAATATTACCAAATTCAATGTTAAATGTGTAAGAATGAGTTGCTCTTTTTAAAAAGAGTGTTGGAATGTGCTGGAAAGGATTCACTGCTTCCTTTGGGTTATGTATTGGCCTTATTTAACTTGGTGAAACGGTTCGTAGAAGACCTGGTTTGTAGATCAGTATCTGGGAGTTGCTGTGATCAGTTTCATGAGTATCTTCAGTGTATGTGCATGTGGTTTGTGAGGACACCACCTGTTCTTGTGCATATCCTTTCGCCAAGATGTGCCAAGTCCTTAGCACTGATCACTACTGATGCCTTTAACGTGGTGAACCATGTTTTTTTGCTGGTATGAATGATACCAAGTATCTAATAGTGGTTAACTAAAATGGTCTTAATTTTTAAAACTTCTTTCTAGGTATGTTGTAAAGCTAACGTGCTGCTCATCCCCAATTGCCCATCAGTAAATGGTGAGCTGCCTTCTTGAACCGCTGCAGTCCATGTGGTGTAGGTGCACCCACAATGCTGTTAGGAAGGGAGTTCCAGGATTTTGATCCTTGTTAGGTTGTTTGTGGAGCTGTAAACTTACTTTGTGCCTTTTGTTTGTCTATTTCTGCATGTACATTGAATCAATTCATAGCTGGTTCAAAATAAAAGCGTTGGAGGTTGTGAAGTGATGGTTGATGTTTCTTCACACATGCATTCAATGTGTAAATTATGGACCAGTCCAAATTTGCTTGAGGTTGCACCAGGATGTGATTAAATGTTTCACTCATGTTTAAAGACCTGATGCTATGTAGTCCAGCCCATCAACAAAGCATCTGGCTGGTAGCTGGGGATATGTGACCCTGCACTTGTTTATGATATCAGCTAGGTTGTTAATACAACCTACTCGGTTCTCTTTGCACAGGTTAATTCTGTATTAAATTTATTAGTGAATATCATCTTATGGTCCCTAGTTTTGGATTTCCCTGCAAATGCAGATATTTCTATATATTTAATCTTTTAAGCCCTTCAAAATTTTAAAGACCTCTATCAGATCATCTGCTGTCATCTAAATGGAAGAGTCCCAGCCTGTTTAATGCTTCCTGATAGTAGTACTATCTCATTTCTGGTATCACTGAATTGTAATAGTGCAGAAGGAGGCCATTTGGCCCATGTCTGCACCAGCTCTCCAAATGAGCATAAGATTGTTGTCATTCTCCTCCCTTTTTCCCCATAACCCTGCGCATTGTTTCTATTTAAATAACCTATTTCCCTCTTGACTGCCTTGATTGAACCTGCCTCCACCACACTTCCAGGTAGTGCATCCCAGACCCAAACCACTTGCTGTGTGAAAGTTCTTTCTCTCATCGCATTTGCTGCTTTTGTAAGTCACTAACTCTATGCCCTCTCGTTCTTGACCCTTTTACGAGCGGGAACATTTTCTTCCTATCTAATCGGTCCAGCCCCCTCGTGATTTTGAACATCTCTTTCAAATCCCCCCTTAGCTGCCTTCCCTCCAAGAAGAACAGTCCCAATTTCTCTAATCTATCCTCATAGCTGAAGTTTCTCATCCCTGGAACCGTTCTTGGAAACGTCTTATGCACTCTCTCTCCAATGTATCCACATCCTTCCTATAGTGTGGTTCCCAGAACTGTACACAATATTCCAGCTGAGGTCTAACTAGTGTCTTATACAAGTTCAGCATAATCTCCCTGCTGTTGTACTTTATGGCCCTATTAATAAAGCCTAGGATACTGTGTTTTATCAACTCTCTCCACCTGTCCTGCCAGCTGCAATAACTTGTGTGCATATACACCCAGGCCCTTCTGCCCCTGCATATCCTTTAAAGTTGTGCTCCTTATTTTATACTGTCTCTCCATGTTCTCCCTTCAAAATGAATCACCCTTCGCTTCATTGAACTTCATCTGCTACCTATCCATGTCCTTTTGAAGTTCTACACTGTCTTCACAGTTAACAATACTTCTAAGTTTTGAATCATTTGCAAACTTTGTAATTGTTCCCTGCACACCCAAGATTGTTACTGTTCCTTTTATTCCATGAACTATAACTTTTCTCAAGTCTGTCGTATGACACTTGAATGCTTTTTGGAAGTCTGTGTACACCACATTAACCCTGTTACCTCTTCAAAAAAACCTCCAAGTTAGTTGAACACTATTTTCCCTTGAGAAATCCATGCTGGATGTTCATAATCAACCCACATTTTTCCATGTGACTTAATTCTATCCCAAATTGTTTCTCCTGTCACCATGGCCTGGGTAGCATCTGCTTCCTTGGTAAAGATGGATGAAAAGTATTCATTTAATTTCTTGGCTATTCCCCCTGCCTCCTTGTGTAAATTCCCTTTTTGGTCCCTACCACCAAAGTTAAACTGGCTGGGCTTATCCTTACAGCCTTGCTGAAAAGAGGTTGTAATGTTTGCAATTCTCCCATCCTCTGACAGCTCCCCTGAGTCAAGGAAAGACTGAAAGATTATGGCTGGTGCCCCTGCAATTTCCACTCTCTCTTCCTTCTATATCCTTGGATGCATCCCATCTCATTTTGGGGGAGGCTGTGGCATAGTGTGGTATTGTCACTGGACTGGTATTCCAGAGACCTAGCGTAATGCTCTGGAAACCCAGGCTTGAATCCCACCACAGCAGATTGTGAAATTTGAATTCAATAAAAAATTGAAATTAAAAGTCTCCTGATGCCCATGAAACCATTGCCAATTGTTGTAAATTATTGATTGACTAATGTCCTTACCTGGTGTGGCCTACAGAGCCACAGAAATGTGTTGGACTCTTAAATGCCCTCTGAAAAAGGCCAATTTAGGGATTGGCAATAAGTGCTGGCCTAACCAATGACAACCACATACCATGAATGAAAAAAAAAATTACCCCTGGTGCCTTGCCAACTTTTACTCACTGACAGTTTATCAATCTTGAACCCTTCCAGTGACAGATTTTCCTCCTCCTGTCACCATGGCCTGGGTAGCATCTGCTTCCTTGGTAAAGATGGATGAAAAGTATTCATTTAATTTCTCGGCTATTCCCCTTGCCTCCTTGTGTAAATTCCCTTTTTGGTCCCTAATTGGCCCTACTCCGTTTACCACCCTTTATGCGCATATAGAAGACTTTTGGGATTCTCCTTTGTTGGCTGCCAGTCTTTTCTCATCATCTCTCTTTGCTCCTTCACCCCTGTGAACCTTCTGTATACAGCTTGGTTCTTGATTGTATTTAATCCCCTGGCTTGATGGTAATGGTACAATGGGGGCGATATGCTGGGCCGGAAGGTTACAGATTGTGTTTGAATACAATTCTGCTGCTGCTGATGCCCCACAGTGCCTCTTGGATGCCCAGTCTTGCGTTGCTAGTTCTGTTTTAAAAATCATGTAGCACGGTGGTAGTGCCACACAACACAGTGGAGGATACCCTCAATGTGAAGGCAGGACAACTTCTCCACAATGACTGTGAGGTGGTCACTCCTACTAATACTGTCATGGACAGATGTATCAGTGGCAGGCAGGTTGCTGAGAATGAGGTCAAGTATGTTTTTCCCTCTTGTTGGTTCCCTCACCACCTGCCGCAGACCCAGTCTAGCAGCTATGTCATTTAGGACTTGGACAGTTCGGTCAGTCATGATACTACTGAGCCCCTCTTAGTGATGGACATTAAAATCCCCCATCCAGAGTACATTCTACACCCTTGCCTTCCAAGTGGTTCTCAACATGGAGGAGCACTGATTCATCAGCTGAGAGAAGGTGGCACATGGTAATCAGGAGATTTTCTTGCCCATGTTTGAGCTGATGCCATGTGACCTCATGGGGTCTGGAGTCAGTGTTAAGGACTCCCAGGGCAACTCCCTCCTGACTGTATACCACTGTGCTGCCACCTCTGCTGGCTCTGTCCTGCAGGTGGGACAGGACATCATCCCTGGGACATTATCTGTAAGATATGATTCTGTGATAAAACATGGACAAAAGATATGAACTCCCGAGATGAGAGTGACTGCCCTTGTCATTAAGGCAGCGTTTGACAGAGTGTGGGGTCAAGGAGCCCTAGCAAAACTGGAGTTGATGGGACTCGGGGAGAACTCTCTGCTGGCTGGAGTAATACCTAGCACAAAGGAAGATTGTTGGAGGTCAGTCATCTCAGTTCCAAGGCATCACTGCAGGAGTTCCTCAAAGTAGTGTCCTAGGCCCAATGTTCTTCAGCCGCTTCAATGACCTTCCTTCCATCATAAGGTCAGAAGTGGGGATATTTGCTGATGATTGCACAATATTCAACACCATTCACTGCCACTCATACTGAAGCAGTCCATGTCCAAATGCAGCAAGCCCTGGAAAATATCCAGGCTTCGGCTGACAAGTGGCAAGTAGCATTTGCGCTCCACAAGTGTCAGGCAATGACCATCTCTAACAAGAGAGAATCTAACTGAACTAAACTAGCCATATAAATACTGTGGCTACAAGAGCAGGCCAGAGGCTAGGAATTGTGCAATGAGTAACTCACCTCCTGACTCCCCAAAGTCTGTCCACCATCTACAAGGCACAAGTCAGGAGTGTGATGGAATACTCCACTTGCCTGGATGAATGCAGCTCCCACAACACTGAAGAAACTGGACACTGTCCAGGACAAAGCAGTTCGCTTGATTGGGACCGCATCCACAAACATTCAATCCCTCCACCACTGACGCACAGTACCATCTACAAGATGCACTGCAGTAACTCACCAAGTCTCCTTAGACCTTCCAAACCCATGACAACTACCATCTAGAAGGGCAAGGGCAGCAGATAGATGGGAACACCACCACCTGAAAGTTCCTCTCCAAGTCATTCACCATCCTGACTTGGAAATGTATCACTGTTCCTTCACTGTCACTGGGTCAAAATCCTGGAATTCCCTTCTTAACAGCACTGTGGGTGTACCTACACCACATGGCCTACAGCGGTTCAAGAAGACAGCTCACCACCTTCACAAGGCCAACTAGGGATGGGTAATAAATGCTGGCCTAGCCAGTGATGTCCCATGAATGAATAAAAAAATTGACTGTCTTAGAGACAGGTCTCCCAATTTTGTCACTTACCCACAGATGTCGGTAAGGAGGACTTTGCAGGGTTGGCCCTTTGTCATGGTGGTCTGTCTGGTTTCTTTCCTTGTGACTTAGTGGGCCATTTCAGAGGGCATTTAAGAGCCAACAACAGGTCTGGAGTCATATGTAGGCCAGACCAAGTAAGGACTTTCTTGCCTAAAGGGCATTAGTGAAACAGGTGGCTTTTTAATAACAATCGAGTCAACAATGGTTTCATGGTCATCATTAGACTTTTAATTCTAGATTTTTAATGAATTCAAATCTGCCATGTTGGGATTCAAACCCTTGCCAGTGCATTACAGTATGATTCTGGATTACTAGTCCAGTGACAATACTACTACACCATTGTTCCACAAGCTTCCTCCAAACCACTTTCATCTAACCTTATCATCATATCCGATCTGCAGGCATGTTCTGGAGTGCACTCTACCTCATCACCAACTCCTCTCCATCCCTCCATTGCCTCTGCTTTGTTATGATGCTTGTCTGACATCGGTATTGGATGAGCAAAATTTTCCTTCAATTAAATATTGGGAAGAGTAGAGACAGTGCCTCAAACTCCATCCCTTTCACGGGAGTAAATTACAACCTTGGCATCCTGTAGGATCCTGAACTGAGCTTCTAGCACCAAATGCTCTCCCATCACAGACTACTTCCATCGCCTTAACATTGCTTTTCTCAGCAACCCCCCCACCCCCCAACTCTTCTCACTTACTGAATCCCTCACCTTTTGCTATCTATAGCTTCGACTATTATAATTACTGTCCTGGTGGCTTCCCACCTTGCACCCAGCTTCAGCACATCCAAACTGCTGCTAGTGCTCTAACTCTGGAATTCTGTTTGCCCATCAATCCTGTATTTGCTGACCTAAGTTGGCTGGGAAAGTGTCATTTAACTTTCTCATCCTTGTTTAGGAATACCTGTTGTGGCCCTTTATTCCTACAATCGCCTCCAGCCCTACAATCGTCCAAGATCTGAGTGCTCCTGCTCTGACCTATTGTGCATCTGTGATTTTAATCACTGCCATTGACAGTTGTGCTCTCATCTGCTTAAACTCTAAGTTCTGGAAATCCTTCCCTGGAACCTCTTTGCTTCTCAACCACTCTTTAACATGCTCCTTAAAACCCCTTTGACTAAGTTTTTGGTCACCTGTTCTAATATGTCTTGTGGTTCAGCTACTTGAGCTGGTTCTGCCATTAAGATCATGTCTGATCTGCAACCTAACTCCATATACCTGCCTTTGCCCCGTATCCTCTGATATCCTTGGTCAACAAAAATCTTTTAAACTCAGATCTAAAATTAACAATTGACGTTGCATTAGTTGCTGTTAATGGAGGATTTCCAAGCCTCTACCAACTTTTTTGCCTTTAAGTGTTTCCTGACTGTCAGAGAGTAGAAGGGCTGTCAGAGAGTAGAAGGGCTGTCAGAGAGTAGAAGGGCTGACAGAGAGTAGAAGGGCTGACAGAGTAGAAGAGCTGACAGAGAGTAGAAGGGCTGTCAGAGAGTAGAAGGGCTGACAGAGAGTAGAAGGGCTGACAGAGAGTAGAAGGGCTGACAGAGAGTAGAAGGGCTGACAGAGAGTAGAAGGGCTTGTCAGAGAGTAGAAGGGCTGACAGAGAGTAGAAGGGCTGACAGAGAGTAGAAGGGCTGTCAGAGAGTAGAAGGGCTGACAGAGAGTAGAAGGGCTGACAGAGAGTAGAAGGGCTGTCAGAGTGTAGAAGGGCTGACAGAGAGTAGAAGGGCTGACAGAGAGTAGAAGGGCTGTCAGTAGAAGGGCTGACAGAGAGTAGAAGGGCTGTCAGAGAGTAGAAGGGCTGACAGAGAGTAGAAGGGCTGACAGAGAGTAGAAGGGCTGTCAGAGAGTAGAAGGGCTGACAGAGAGTAGAAGGGCTGACAGAGAGTAGAAGGGCTTGTCAGAGAGTAGAAAGGCTGACAGAGAGTAGGAGGGCTGTCCGAGAGTAGAAGGGCTGACAGAGAGTAGAAGGGCTGTCAGTAGAAGGGCTGACAGAGAGTAGAAGGGCTGTCAGAGAGTAGAAGGGCTGACAGAGAGTAGAAGGGCTGACAGAGAGTAGAAGGGCTGACAGAGAGTAGAAGGGCTGTCAGTAGAAGGGCTGACAGAGAGTAGAAGGGCTGTCAGAGAGTAGAAGGGCTGACAGAGAGTAGAAGGGCTGACAGAGAGTAGAAGGGCTGTCAGAGAGTAGAAGGGCTGACAGAGAGTAGAAGGGCTTGTCAGAGAGTAGAAGGGCTGTCAGAGAGTAGAAGGGCTGTCAGAGAGTAGAAGGGCTGACAGAGAGTAGAAGGGCTGTCAGAGAGTAGAAGGGCTGACAGGGAGTAGAAGGGCTGACAGAGAGTAGAAGGGCTTGTCAAAGAGTAGAAGGGCTTGTCAGAGAGTAGAAGGGCTGTCAGAGAGTAGAAGGGCTGACAGAGAGTAAAAGGGCTGACAGAGAGTAGAAGGGCTGTCAGAGAGTAGAAGGGCTGACAGAGAGTAGAAGGGCTGACAGAGAGTAGAAGGGCTGACAGAGAGTAGAAGGGCTGACAGAGAAGAAGGGCTGACAGAGAGTAGAAGGGCTGTCAGAGAGTAGAAGGGCTGACAGAGAGTAGAAGGGCTGACAGAGAGTAGAAGGGCTGACAGAGAAGAAGGGCTGACAGAGAGTAGAAGGGCTGACAGAGAGTAGAAGGGCTGTCAGAGAGTAGAAGGGCTGTCAGAGAGTAGAAGGGCTGACAGAGAGTAGAAGGGCTGACAGAGAGTAGAAGGGCTGACAGAGAGTAGAAGGGCTGACAGAGAGTAGAAGGGCTGACAGAGAGTAGAAGGGCTTGTCAGAGAGTAGAAAGGCTGACAGAGAGTAGAAGGGCTTGTCAGAGAGTAGAAGGGCTGTCAGAGAGTAGAAGGGCTTGTCAGAGAGTAGAAGGGCTGTCAGAGAGTAGAAGGGCTGTCAGAGAGTAGAAGGGCTGACAGAGAGTAGAAGGGCTGACAGAGAGTAGAAGGGCTGACAGAGAGTAGAAGGGCTGTCAGAGAGTAGAAGGGCTGACAGAGAGTAGAAGGGCTGACAGAGAGTAGAAGGGCTGTCAGAGAGTAGAAGGGCTGACAGAGAGTAGAAGGGCTGAGAGTAGATCATATCCGATCTGCAGGCATGTTCTGGAGTGCACTCTACCTCATCACCAACTCCTCTCCATCCCTCCATTGCCTCTGCTTTGTTATGATGCTTGTCTGACATCGGTATTGGATGAGCAAAATTTTCCTTCAATTAAATATTGGGAAGAGTAGAGACAGTGCCTCAAACTCCATCCCTTTCACAGGAGTAAATTACAACCTTGGCATCCTGTAGGATCCTGAACTGAGCTTCTAGCACCAAATGCTCTCCCATCACAGACTACTTCCATCGCCTTAACATTGCTTTTCTCAGCAACCCCCCCACCCCCCAACTCTTCTCACTTACTGAATCCCTCACCTTTTGCTATCTATAGCTTCGACTATTATAATTACTGTCCTGGTGGCTTCCCACCTTGCACCCAGCTTCAGCACATCCAAACTGCTGCTAGTGCTCTAACTCTGGAATTCTGTTTGCCCATCAATCCTGTATTTGCTGACCTAAGTTGGCTGGGAAAGTGTCATTTAACTTTCTCATCCTTGTTTAGGAATACCTGTTGTGGCCCTTTATTCCTACAATCGCCTCCAGCCCTACAATCGTCCAAGATCTGAGTGCTCCTGCTCTGACCTATTGTGCATCTGTGATTTTAATCACTGCCATTGACAGTTGTGCTCTCATCTGCTTAAACTCTAAGTTCTGGAAATCCTTCCCTGGAACCTCTTTGCTTCTCAACCACTCTTTAACATGCTCCTTAAAACCCCTTTGACTAAGTTTTTGGTCACCTGTTCTAATATGTCTTGTGGTTCAGCTACTTGAGCTGGTTCTGCCATTAAGATCATGTCTGATCTGCAACCTAACTCCATATACCTGCCTTTGCCCCGTATCCTCTGATATCCTTGGTCAACAAAAATCTTTTAAACTCAGATCTAAAATTAACAATTGACGTTGCATTAGTTGCTGTTAATGGAGGATTTCCAAGCCTCTACCAACTTTTTTGCCTTTAAGTGTTTCCTGACTGTCAGAGAGTAGAAGGGCTGTCAGAGAGTAGAAGGGCTGTCAGAGAGTAGAAGGGCTGACAGAGAGTAGAAGGGCTGACAGAGTAGAAGAGCTGACAGAGAGTAGAAGGGCTGTCAGAGAGTAGAAGGGCTGACAGAGAGTAGAAGGGCTGACAGAGAGTAGAAGGGCTGACAGAGAGTAGAAGGGCTGACAGAGAGTAGAAGGGCTTGTCAGAGAGTAGAAAGGCTGACAGAGAGTAGAAGGGCTGACAGAGAGTAGAAGGGCTGTCAGAGAGTAGAAGGGCTGACAGAGAGTAGAAGGGCTGACAGAGAGTAGAAGGGCTGTCAGAGAGTAGAAGGGCTGACAGAGAGTAGAAGGGCTGACAGAGAGTAGAAGGGCTGACAGAGAGTAGAAGGGCTGTCAGAGAGTAGAAGGGCTGACAGAGAGTAGAAGGGCTGACAGAGAGTAGAAGGGCTGACAGAGAGTAGAAGGGCTGACAGAGAGTAGAAGGGCTTGTCAGAGAGTAGAAAGGCAGACAGAGAGTAGAAGGGCTGACAGAGAGTAGAAGGGCTGACAGAGAGTAGAAGGGCTGTCAGAGAGTAGAAGGGCTGTCAGAGAGTAGAAGGGCTGACAGAGAGTAGAAGGGCTGACAGAGAGTAGAAGGGCTTACAGAGAGTAGAAGGGCTGACAGAGAGTAGAAGGGCTGTCAGAGAGTAGAAGGGCTGACAGAGAGTAGAAGGGCTTGTCAGAGAGTAGAAGGGCTGTCAGAGAGTAGAAGGGCTGTCAGAGAGTAGAAGGGCTGTCAGAGAGTAGAAGGGCTGTCAGAGAGTAGAAGGGCTGACAGAGAGTAGAAGGGCTGTCAGAGAGTAGAAGGGCTGACAGAGAAGAAGGGCTGACAGAGAGTAGAAGGGCTGTCAGAGAGTAGAAGGGCTGTCAGAGAGTAGAAGGGCTGACAGAGAGTAGAAGGGCTGACAGAGAGTAGAAGGGCTGTCAGAGAGTAGAAGGGCTGACAGAGAGTAGAAGGGCTGACAGAGAGTAGAAGGGCTGTCAGAGAGTAGAAGGGCTGTCAGAGAGTAGAAGGGCTGACAGAGAGTAGAAGGGCTGTCAGAGAGTAGAAGGGCTGACAGAGAGTAGAAGAGCTGACAGAGAGTAGAAGTGCTGTCAGAGAGTAGAAGGGCTGACAGAGAAGAAGGGCTGACAGAGAGTAGAAGGGCTGACAGAGAGTAGAAGGGCTGTCAGAGAGTAGAAGGGCTGTCAGAGAGTAGAAGGGCTGACAGAGAGTAGAAGGGCTGACAGAGAGTAGAAGGGCTGACAGAGAGTAGAAGGGCTGACAGAGAGTAGAAGGGCTTGTCAGAGAGTAGAAGGGCTTGTCAGAGAGTAGAAAGGCTGACAGAGAGTAGAAGGGCTTGTCAGAGAGTAGAAGGGCTGTCAGAGAGTAGAAGGGCTGTCAGAGAGTAGAAGGGCTGACAGCGAGTAGAAGGGCTGACAGAGAGTAGAAGGGCTGTCAGTAGAAGGGCTGACAGAGAGTAGAAGGGCTGTCAGAGAGTAGAAGGGCTGTCAGAGAGTAGAAGGGCTGTCAGAGAGTAGAAGGGCTGACAGAGAGTAGAAGGGCTGACAGAGAGTAGAAGGGCTTGTCAGAGAGTAGAAGGGCTGACAGAGAGTAGAAGGGCTTGTCAGAGAGTAGAAGGGCTGTCAGAGAGTAGAAGGGCTGACAGAGAGTAGAAGGGCTGTCAGTAGAAGGGCTGACAGAGAGTAGAAGGGCTGTCAGAGAGTAGAAGGGCTGACAGAGAGTAGAAGGGCTGACAGAGAGTAGAAGGGCTGTCAGAGAGTAGAAGGGCTGACAGAGAGTAGAAGGGCTGACAGTAGAAGGGCTGACAGAGTAGAAGGGCTGTCAGAGAGTGGAAGGGCTGTCAGAGAGTAGAAGGGCTGACAGAGAGTAGAAGGGCTGACAGAGAGTAGAAGGGCTGTCAGTAGCAGGGCTGACAGAGAGTAGAAGGGCTGTCAGAGAGTAGAAAGGCTGACAGAGAGTAGAAGGGCTTGTCAGACAGTAGAAGGGCTGTCAGAGAGTAGAAGGGCTGTCAGAGAGTAGAAGGGCTGACAGCGAGTAGAAGGGCTGACAGAGAGTAGAAGGGTCTGTCAGTAGAAGGGCTGACAGAGAGTAGAAGGGCTGTCAGAGAGTAGAAGGGCTGACAGAGAGTAGAAGGGCTGACAGAGAGTAGAAGGGCTGTCAGAGAGTAGAAGGGCTGACAGAGAGTAGAAGGGCTGACAGTAGAAGGGCTGACAGAGTAGAAGGGCTGTCAGAGAGTAGAAGGGCTGACAGAGAGTAGAAGGGCTGTCAGAGAGTAGAAGGGCTGACAGAGAGTAGAAGGGCTGACAGAGAGTAGAAGGGCTGACAGAGAGTAGAAGGGCTGACAGAGAGTAGAAGGGCTGACAGAGAGTAGAAGGGCTGACAGAGTAGAAGGGCTGTCAGAGAGTAGAAGGGCTGTCAGAGAGTAGAAGGGCTGTCAGAGAGTAGAAGGGCTGACAGAGAGTAGAAGGGCTGACAGAGAGTAGAAGGATTGACAGAGAGTAGAAGTGCTGTCAGAGAGTAGAAGGGCTGACAGAGAAGAAGGGCTGACAGAGAGTAGAAGGGCTGACAGAGAAGAAGGGCTGACAGAGAGTAGAAGGGCTGTCAGGGAGTAGAAGGGCTGACAGAGAGTGGAAGGGCTGACAGAGAGTAGAAGGGCTGACAGAGAGTAGAAGGGCTGTCAGAGAGTAGAAGGGCTGACAGAGAGTAGAAGGGCTGACAGAGAGTAGAAGGGCTGACAGAGAGTAGAAGGGCTGACAGAGAGTAGAAGGGCTGACAGAGAGTAGAAGGGCTGACAGAGAGTAGAAGGGCTGTCAGAGAGTAGAAGGGCTGACAGAGAGGAGAAGGGCTGACAGAGAGTAGAAGGGCTGTCAGAGAGTAGAAGGGCTGACAGAGAGTAGAAGGGCTGACAGTAGAAGGGCTGACAGAGTAGAAGGGCTGTCAGAGAGTAGAAGGGCTGTCAGAGAGTAGAAGGGCTGACAGAGAGTAGAAGGGCTGACAGAGAGTAGAAGGGCTGTCAGTAGCAGGGCTGACAGAGAGTAGAAGGGCTGTCAGAGAGTAGAAGGGCTGACAGAGAGTAGAAGGGCTGTCAGAGAGTAGAAAGGCTGACAGAGAGTAGAAGGGCTGACAGAGAGTAGAAGGACTGACAGAGAGTAGAAGTGCTGTCAGAGAGTAGAAGGGCTGACAGAGAAGAAGGGCTGACAGAGAGTAGAAGGGCTGACAGAGAAGAAGGGCTGACAGAGAGTAGAAGGGCTGACAGAGAGTAGAAGGGCTGACAGAGAGTAGAAGGGCTGTCAGGGAGTAGAAGGGCTGACAGAGAGTAGAAGGGCTGACAGAGAGTAGAAGGGCTGACAGAGAGTAGAAGGGCTGTCAGAGAGTAGAAGGGCTGACAGAGAGTAGAAGGGCTGACAGAGAGTAGAAGGGCTGACAGAGAGTAGAAGGGCTGACAGAGAGTAGAAGGGCTGACAGAGAGTAGAAGGGCTTGTCAGAGAGTAGAAAGGCTGACAGAGAGTAGAAGGGCTTGTCAGAGAGTAGAAGGGCTGTCAGAGAGTAGAAGGTCTGTCAGAGAATAGAAGGGCTGACAGAGAGTAGAAGGGCTGTCAGAGAGTAGAAGGGCTGACAGAGAGTAGAAGGGCTTGTCAGAGAGTAGAAGGGCTGACAGAGAGTAGAAGGGCTGTCAGAGAGTAGAAGGGCTGTCAGAGAGTAGAAGGGCTGACAGCGAGTAGAAGGGCTGACAGAGAGTAGAAGGGCTGACAGAGAGTAGAAGGGCTGACAGAGAGTAGAAGGGCTGTCAGAGAGTAGAAGGGCTGACAGAGAGTAGAAGGGCTGACAGAGAGTAGAAGGGCTGTCAGAGAGTAGAAGGGCTGACAGCGAGTAGAAGGGCTGACAGAGAGTAGAAGGGCTGTCAGAGAGTAGAAGGGCTGACAGAGAGTAGAAGGGCTGACAGAGAGTAGAAGGGCTGACAGAGAGTAGAAGGGCTGTCAGTAGAAGGGCTGACAGAGAGTAGAAGGGCTGTCAGAGAGTAGAAGGGCTGTCAGAGAGTAGAAGGGCCGTCAGAGAGTAGAAGGGCTGACAGAGAGTAGAAGGGCTGACAGAGAGTAGAAGGGCTTGTCAGAGAGTAGAAGGGCTGACAGAGAGTAGAAGGGCTTGTCAGAGAGTAGAAGGGCTGTCAGAGAGTAGAAGGGCTGACAGAGAGTAGAAGGGCTGTCAGAGAGTAGAAGGGCTGACAGAGAGTAGAAGGGCTGACAGAGAGTAGAAGGGCTGTCAGAGAGTAGAAGGGCTGACAGAGAGTAGAAGGGCTGACAGAGAGTAGAAGGGCTGACAGAGAGTAGAAGGGCTGTCAGAGAGTAGAAGGGCTGACAGAGAGTAGAAGGGCTGACAGAGAGTAGAAGGGCTGACAGAGAGTAGAAGGGCTGTCAGAGTAGAAGGGCTGACAGAGAGTAGAAGGGCTGTCAGAGAGTAGAAGGGCTGACAGAGAGTAGAAGGGCTGTCAGAGAGTAGAAGGGCTGTCAGAGAGTAGAAGGGCTGTCAGAGAGTAGAAGGGCTGACAGAGAGTAGAAGGGCTGACAGAGAGTAGAAGGGCTGTCAGAGTAGAAGGGCTGACAGAGAGTAGAAGGGCTGTCAGAGAGTAGAAGGGCTGACAGAGAGTAGAAGGGCTGACAGAGAGTAGAAGGGCTGTCAGAGAGTAGAAGGGCTGACAGAGAGTAGAAGGGCTGACAGAGAGTAGAAGGGCTGACAGAGAGTAGAAGGGCTGTCAGAGAGTAGAAGGGCTGACAGAGAGTAGAAGGGCTGTCAGAGAGTAGAAGGGCTGACAGAGAGTAGAAGGGCTGACAGAGAGTAGAAGGGCTGACAGAGAGTAGAAGGGCTGACAGAGAGTAGAAGGGCTGACAGAGAGTAGAAGGGCTGACAGAGAGTAGAAGGGCTGACAGAGTAGAAGGGCTGTCAGAGAGTAGAAGGGCTGTCAGAGAGTAGAAGGGCTGTCAGAGAGTAGAAGGGCTGACAGAGAGTAGAAGGGCTGACAGAGAGTAGAAGGGCTGACAGAGAGTAGAAGGGCTGTCAGAGAGTAGAAGGGCTGACAGAGAGTAGAAGGGCTGACAGAGAGTAGAAGGGCTGACAGAGAGTAGAAGGGCTGACAGAGAGTAGAAGGGCTGTCAGAGAGTAGAAGGGCTGACAGAGAGTAGAAGGGCTGACAGAGAGTAGAAGGGCTGACAGAGAGTAGAAGGGCTGTCAGAGAGTAGAAGGGCTGACAGAGAGTAGAAGGGCTGACAGAGAGTAGAAGGGCTGACAGAGAGTAGAAGGGCTGACAGAGAGTAGAAGGGCTGACAGAGAGTAGAAGGGCTGACAGAGAGTAGAAGGGCTGTCAGAGAGTAGAAGGGCTGACAGAGAGTAGAAGGGCTGACAGAGAGTAGAAGGGCTGTCAGAGAGTAGAAGGGCTGACAGAGAGTAGAAGGGCTGACAGAGAGTAGAAGGGCTGACAGAGTAGAAGGGCTGTCAGAGAGTAGAAGGGCTGTCAGAGAGTAGAAGGGCTGACAGAGAGTAGAAGGGCTGACAGAGAGTAGAAGGGCTGTCAGAGAGTAGAAGGGCTGACAGAGAGTAGAAGGGCTGTCAGAGAGTAGAAGGGCTGACAGAGAGTAGAAGGGCTGTCAGAGAGTAGAAGGGCTGACAGAGAGTAGAAGGGCTGTCAGAGAGTAGAAGGGCTGACAGAGAGTAGAAGGGCTGACAGAGAGTAGAAGGGCTGACAGAGAGTAGAAGGGCTGACAGAGTAGAAGGGCTGTCAGAGAGTAGAAGGGCTGACAGAGAGTAGAAGGGCTTGTCAGAGAGTAGAAGGGCTGACAGAGAGTAGAAGGGCTGTCAGAGAGTAGAAGGGCTGACAGAGAGTAGAAGGGCTGACAGAGAGTAGAAGGGCTGACAGAGAGTAGAAGGGCTGTCAGAGAGTAGAAGGGCTGACAGAGAGTAGAAGGGCTGTCAGAGAGTAGAAGGGCTGTCAGAGAGTAGAAGGGCTGACAGAGAGTAGAAGGGCTGACAGAGAGTAGAAGGGCTGACAGAGAGTAGAAGGGCTGACAGAGTAGAAGGGCTGTCAGAGAGTAGAAGGGCTGTCAGAGAGTAGAAGGGCTGACAGAGAGTAGAAGGATTGACAGAGAGTAGAAGTGCTGTCAGAGAGTAGAAGGGCTGACAGAGAAGAAGGGCTGACAGAGAGTAGAAGGGCTGACAGAGAGTAGAAGGGCTGACAGAGAGTAGAAGGGCTGACAGAGAGTAGAAGGGCTGACAGAGAGTAGAAGGGCTGACAGAGAGTAGAAGGGCTGACAGAGAGTAGAAGGGCTGTCAGAGAGTAGAAGGGCTGACAGAGAGTAGAAGGGCTGACAGAGAGTAGAAGGGCTGACAGAGAGTAGAAGGGCTGACAGAGAGTAGAAGGGCTGACAGAGAGTAGAAGGGCTGACAGAGAGTAGAAGGGCTGACAGAGAGTAGAAGGGCTGTCAGAGAGTAGAAGGGCTGACAGAGAGTAGAAGGGCTGTCAGAGAGTAGAAGGGCTGTCAGAGAGTAGAAGGGCTGTCAGAGAGTAGAAGGGCTGACAGAGAGTAGAAGGGCTGTCAGAGAGTAGAAGGGCTGACAGAGAGTAGAAGGGCTGTCAGAGAGTAGAAGGGCTGACAGAGAGTAGAAGGGCTGTCAGAGAGTAGAAGGGCTGTCAGAGAGTAGAAGGGCTGACAGAGAGTAGAAGGGCTGACAGAGAGTAGAAGGGCTGACAGAGAGTAGAAGGGCTGACAGAGAGTAGAAGGGCTGACAGAGAGTAGAAGGGCTGACAGAGAGTAGAAGGGCTGACAGAGAGTAGAAGGGCTGACAGAGAGTAGAAGGGCTGACAGAGAGTAGAAGGGCTGACAGAGAGTAGAAGGGCTGTCAGAGAGTAGAAGGGCTGACAGAGAGTAGAAGGGCTGACAGAGAGTAGAAGGGCTGACAGAGAGTAGAAGGGCTGACAGAGAGTAGAAGGGCTGACAGAGAGTAGAAGGGCTGACAGAGAGTAGAAGGGCTGTCAGAGAGTAGAAGGGCTGACAGAGAGTAGAAGGGCTGACAGAGAGTAGAAGGGCTGTCAGAGAGTAGAAGGGCTGTCAGAGAGTAGAAGGGCTGACAGAGAGTAGAAGGGCTGTCAGAGAGTAGAAGGGCTGTCAGAGAGTAGAAGGGCTGACAGAGAGTAGAAGGGCTGACAGAGAGTAGAAGGGCTGTCAGAGAGTAGAAGGGCTGACAGAGAGTAGAAGGGCTGACAGAGAGTAGAAGGGCTGACAGAGAGTAGAAGGGCTGACAGAGAGTAGAAGGGCTGACAGAGAGTAGAAGGGCTGACAGAGAGTAGAAGGGCTGACAGAGAGTAGAAGGGCTGTCAGAGAGTAGAAGGGCTGACAGAGAGTAGAAGGGCTGACAGAGAGTAGAAGGGCTGTCAGAGAGTAGAAGGGCTGACAGAGAGTAGAAGGGCTGACAGAGAGTAGAAGGGCTGACAGAGAGTAGAAGGGCTGTCAGAGAGTAGAAGGGCTGACAGAGAGTAGAAGGGCTGACAGAGAGTAGAAGGGCTGACAGAGAGTAGAAGGGCTGTCAGAGAGTAGAAGGGCTGACAGAGAGTAGAAGGGCTGACAGAGAGTAGAAGGGCTGACAGAGAGTAGAAGGGCTGACAGAGAGTAGAAGGGCTGTCAGAGAGTAGAAGGGCTGACAGAGAGTAGAAGGGCTGACAGAGAGTAGAAGGGCTGACAGAGAGTAGAAGGGCTGTCAGAGAGTAGAAGGGCTGTCAGAGAGTAGAAGGGCTGACAGAGAGTAGAAGGGCTGACAGAGAGTAGAAGGGCTGACAGAGAGTAGAAGGGCTGTCAGAGAGTAGAAGGGCTGACAGAGAGTAGAAGGGCTGACAGAGAGTAGAAGGGCTGACAGAGAGTAGAAGGGCTGACAGAGAGTAGAAGGGCTGACAGAGAGTAGAAGGGCTGACAGAGAGTAGAAGGGCTGTCAGAGAGTAGAAGGGCTGACAGAGAGTAGAAGGGCTGACAGAGAGTAGAAGGGCTGTCAGAGAGTAGAAGGGCTGTCAGAGAGTAGAAGGGCTGACAGAGAGTAGAAGGGCTGACAGAGAGTAGAAGGGCTGACAGAGAGTAGAAGGGCTGTCAGAGAGTAGAAGGGCTGACAGAGAGTAGAAGGGCTGACAGAGAGTAGAAGGGCTGTCAGAGAGTAGAAGGGCTGACAGAGAGTAGAAGGGCTGACAGAGAGTAGAAGGGCTGACAGAGAGTAGAAGGGCTGTCAGAGAGTAGAAGGGCTGACAGAGAGTAGAAGGGCTGACAGAGAGTAGAAGGGCTGACAGAGAGTAGAAGGGCTGACAGAGAGTAGAAGGGCTGACAGAGAGTAGAAGGGCTGACAGAGAGTAGAAGGGCTGTCAGAGAGTAGAAGGGCTGACAGAGAGTAGAAGGGCTGACAGAGAGTAGAAGGGCTGACAGAGAGTAGAAGGGCTGTCAGAGAGTAGAAGGGCTGACAGAGAGTAGAAGGGCTGACAGAGAGTAGAAGGGCTGACAGAGAGTAGAAGGGCTGTCAGAGAGTAGAAGGGCTGACAGAGAGTAGAAGGGCTGACAGAGAGTAGAAGGGCTGACAGAGAGTAGAAGGGCTGACAGAGAGTAGAAGGGCTGACAGAGAGTAGAAGGGCTGACAGAGAGTAGAAGGGCTGACAGAGAGTAGAAGGGCTGACAGAGAGTAGAAGGGCTGACAGAGAGTAGAAGGGCTGACAGAGAGTAGAAGGGCTGACAGAGAGTAGAAGGGCTGACAGAGAGTAGAAGGGCTGACAGAGAGTAGAAGGGCTGACAGAGAGTAGAAGGGCTGTCAGAGAGTAGAAGGGCTGACAGAGAGTAGAAGGGCTGACAGAGAGTAGAAGGGCTGACAGAGAGTAGAAGGGCTGTCAGAGAGTAGAAGGGCTGACAGAGAGTAGAAGGGCTGACAGAGAGTAGAAGGGCTGACAGAGAGTAGAAGGGCTGACAGAGAGTAGAAGGGCTGACAGAGAGTAGAAGGGCTGTCAGAGAGTAGAAGGGCTGACAGAGAGTAGAAGGGCTGACAGAGAGTAGAAGGGCTGACAGAGAGTAGAAGGGCTGACAGAGAGTAGAAGGGCTGACAGAGAGTAGAAGGGCTGACAGAGAGTAGAAGGGCTGACAGAGAGTAGAAGGGCTGTCAGAGAGTAGAAGGGCTGACAGAGAGTAGAAGGGCTGTCAGAGAGTAGAAGGGCTGTCAGAGAGTAGAAGGGCTGACAGAGAGTAGAAGGGCTGACAGAGAGTAGAAGGGCTGACAGAGAGTAGAAGGGCTGTCAGAGAGTAGAAGGGCTGACAGAGAGTAGAAGGGCTGTCAGAGAGTAGAAGGGCTGTCAGAGAGTAGAAGGGCTGACAGCGAGTAGAAGGGCTGACAGAGAGTAGAAGGGCTGACAGAGAGTAGAAGGGCTGTCAGAGAGTAGAAGGGCTGACAGAGAGTAGAAGGGCTGACAGAGAGTAGAAGGGCTGACAGAGAGTAGAAGGGCTGACAGAGAGTAGAAGGGCTGACAGAGAGTAGAAGGGCTGACAGAGAGTAGAAGGGCTGTCAGAGAGTAGAAGGGCTGACAGAGAGTAGAAGGGCTGACAGAGAGTAGAAGGGCTGACAGAGAGTAGAAGGGCTGTCAGAGAGTAGAAGGGCTGACAGAGAGTAGAAGGGCTGACAGAGAGTAGAAGGGCTGTCAGAGAGTAGAAGGGCTGACAGAGAGTAGAAGGGCTGACAGAGAGTAGAAGGGCTGTCAGAGAGTAGAAGGGCTGTCAGAGAGTAGAAGGGCTTGTCAGAGAGTAGAAGAGCTGACAGAGAGTAGAAGGGCTGACAGAGAATAGAAGGGCTGACAGAGAGTAGAAGGGCTGACAGAGAGTAGAAGGGCTGACAGAGAGTAGAAGGGCTGTCAGAGAGTAGAAGGGCTGACAGAGAGTAGAAGGGCTGACAGAGAGTAGAAGGGCTGACAGAGAGTAGAAGGGCTGTCAGAGAGTAGAAGGGCTGACAGAGAGTAGAAGGGCTGACAGAGAGTAGAAGGGCTGTCAGAGAGTAGAAGGGCTGACAGAGAGTAGAAGGGCTGACAGAGAGTAGAAGGGCTGACAGAGAGTAGAAGGGCTGACAGAGAGTAGAAGGGCTGTCAGAGAGTAGAAGGGCTGACAGAGAGTAGAAGGGCTGACAGAGAGTAGAAGGGCTGTCAGAGAGTAGAAGGGCTGACAGAGAGTAGAAGGGCTGTCAGAGAGTAGAAGGGCTGACAGAGAGTAGAAGGGCTGTCAGAGAGTAGAAGGGCTGACAGAGAGTAGAAGGGCTGACAGAGAGTAGAAGGGCTGACAGAGAGTAGAAGGGCTGTCAGAGAGTAGAAGGGCTGACAGAGAGTAGAAGGGCTGACAGAGAGTAGAAGGGCTGACAGAGAGTAGAAGGGCTGTCAGAGAGTAGAAGGGCTGACAGAGAGTAGAAGGGCTGTCAGAGAGTAGAAGGGCTGACAGAGAGTAGAAGGGCTGACAGAGAGTAGAAGGGCTGTCAGAGAGTAGAAGGGCTGACAGAGAGTAGAAGGGCTGTCAGAGAGTAGAAGGGCTGACAGAGAGTAGAAGGGCTGTCAGAGAGTAGAAGGGCTGACAGAGAGTAGAAGGGCTGACAGAGAGTAGAAGGGCTGACAGAGAGTAGAAGGGCTGACAGAGAGTAGAAGGGCTGACAGAGAGTAGAAGGGCTGACAGAGAGTAGAAGGGCTGTCAGAGAGTAGAAGGGCTGACAGAGAGTAGAAGGGCTGACAGAGAGTAGAAGGGCTGACAGAGAGTAGAAGGGCTGACAGAGAGTAGAAGGGCTGTCAGAGAGTAGAAGGGCTGACAGAGAGTAGAAGGGCTGACAGAGAGTAGAAGGGCTGACAGAGAGTAGAAGGGCTGTCAGAGAGTAGAAGGGCTGTCAGAGAGTAGAAGGGCTGACAGAGAGTAGAAGGGCTGACAGAGAGTAGAAGGGCTGACAGAGAGTAGAAGGGCTGACAGAGAGTAGAAGGGCTGTCAGAGAGTAGAAGGGCTGACAGAGAGTAGAAGGGCTGACAGAGAGTAGAAGGGCTGACAGAGAGTAGAAGGGCTGTCAGAGAGTAGAAGGGCTGACAGAGAGTAGAAGGGCTGTCAGAGAGTAGAAGGGCTGACAGAGAGTAGAAGGGCTGACAGAGAGTAGAAGGGCTGACAGAGAGTAGAAGGGCTGTCAGAGAGTAGAAGGGCTGACAGAGAGTAGAAGGGCTGACAGAGAGTAGAAGGGCTGACAGAGAGTAGAAGGGCTGTCAGAGAGTAGAAGGGCTGACAGAGAGTAGAAGGGCTGTCAGAGAGTAGAAGGGCTGACAGAGAGTAGAAGGGCTGTCAGAGAGTAGAAGGGCTGACAGAGAGTAGAAGGGCTGACAGAGAGTAGAAGGGCTGACAGAGAGTAGAAGGGCTGTCAGAGAGTAGAAGGGCTGACAGAGAGTAGAAGGGCTGACAGAGAGTAGAAGGGCTGACAGAGAGTAGAAGGGCTGACAGAGAGTAGAAGGGCTGTCAGAGAGTAGAAGGGCTGTCAGAGAGTAGAAGGGCTGACAGAGAGTAGAAGGGCTGACAGAGAGTAGAAGGGCTGACAGAGAGTAGAAGGGCTGACAGAGAGTAGAACGGCTGACAGAGAGTAGAAGGGCTGTCAGAGAGTAGAAGGGCTGTCAGAGAGTAGAAGGGCTGTCAGAGAGTAGAAGGGCTGACAGAGAGTAGAAGGGCTGTCAGAGAGTAGAAGGGCTGACAGAGAGTAGAAGGGCTGTCAGAGAGTAGAAGGGCTGACAGAGAGTAGAAGGGCTGACAGAGAGTAGAAGGGCTGACAGAGAGTAGAAGGGCTGACAGAGAGTAGAAGGGCTGACAGAGAGTAGAAGGGCTGACAGAGAGTAGAAGGGCTGACAGAGAGTAGAAGGGCTGACAGAGAGTAGAAGGGCTGACAGAGAGTAGAAGGGCTGACAGAGAGTAGAAGGGCTGACAGAGAGTAGAAGGGCTGACAGAGAGTAGAAGGGCTGACAGAGAGTAGAAGGGCTGACAGAGAGTAGAAGGGCTGACAGAGAGTAGAAGGGCTGTCAGAGAGTAGAAGGGCTGACAGAGAGTAGAAGGGCTGACAGAGAGTAGAAGGGCTGACAGAGAGTAGAAGGGCTGACAGAGAGTAGAAGGGCTGACAGAGAGTAGAAGGGCTGACAGAGAGTAGAAGGGCTGACAGAGAGTAGAAGGGCTGACAGAGAGTAGAAGGGCTGACAGAGAGTAGAAGGGCTGACAGAGAGTAGAAGGGCTGACAGAGAGTAGAAGGGCTGACAGAGAGTAGAAGGGCTGACAGAGAGTAGAAGGGCTGACAGAGAGTAGAAGGGCTGACAGAGAGTAGAAGGGCTGACAGAGAGTAGAAGGGCTGACAGAGAGTAGAAGGGCTGACAGAGAGTAGAAGGGCTGACAGAGAGTAGAAGGGCTGACAGAGAGTAGAAGGGCTGTCAGAGAGTAGAAGGGCTGACAGAGAGTAGAAGGGCTGACAGAGAGTAGAAGGGCTGACAGAGAGTAGAAGGGCTGACAGAGAGTAGAAGGGCTGACAGAGAGTAGAAGGGCTGACAGAGAGTAGAAGGGCTGACAGAGAGTAGAAGGGCTGACAGAGAGTAGAAGGGCTGACAGAGAGTAGAAGGGCTGACAGAGAGTAGAAGGGCTGACAGAGAGTAGAAGGGCTGACAGAGAGTAGAAGGGCTGACAGAGAGTAGAAGGGCTGACAGAGAGTAGAAGGGCTGTCAGAGAGTAGAAGGGCTGACAGAGAGTAGAAGGGCTGACAGAGAGTAGAAGGGCTGACAGAGAGTAGAAGGGCTGTCAGAGAGTAGAAGGGCTGACAGAGAGTAGAAGGGCTGACAGAGAGTAGAAGGGCTGACAGAGAGTAGAAGGGCTGACAGAGAGTAGAAGGGCTGACAGAGAGTAGAAGGGCTGTCAGAGAGTAGAAGGGCTGACAGAGAGTAGAAGGGCTGACAGAGAGTAGAAGGGCTGACAGAGAGTAGAAGGGCTGACAGAGAGTAGAAGGGCTGTCAGAGAGTAGAAGGGCTGACAGAGAGTAGAAGGGCTGTCAGAGAGTAGAAGGGCTGACAGAGAGTAGAAGGGCTGACAGAGAGTAGAAGGGCTGTCAGAGAGTAGAAGGGCTGACAGAGAGTAGAAGGGCTGTCAGAGAGTAGAAGGGCTGACAGAGAGTAGAAGGGCTGTCAGAGAGTAGAAGGGCTGACAGAGAGTAGAAGGGCTGACAGAGAGTAGAAGGGCTGACAGAGAGTAGAAGGGCTGACAGAGAGTAGAAGGGCTGACAGAGAGTAGAAGGGCTGTCAGAGAGTAGAAGGGCTGACAGAGAGTAGAAGGGCTGTCAGAGAGTAGAAGGGCTGTCAGAGAGTAGAAGGGCTGACAGAGAGTAGAAGGGCTGACAGAGAGTAGAAGGGCTGACAGAGAGTAGAAGGGCTGACAGAGAGTAGAAGGGCTGACAGAGAGTAGAAGGGCTGACAGAGAGTAGAAGGGCTGACAGAGAGTAGAAGGGCTGACAGAGAGTAGAAGGGCTGTCAGAGAGTAGAAGGGCTGTCAGAGAGTAGAAGGGCTGACAGAGAGTAGAAGGGCTGTCAGAGAGTAGAAGGGCTGACAGAGAGTAGAAGGGCTGACAGAGAGTAGAAGGGCTGACAGAGAGTAGAAGGGCTGTCAGAGAGTAGAAGGGCTGACAGAGAGTAGAAGGGCTGACAGAGAGTAGAAGGGCTGTCAGAGAGTAGAAGGGCTGACAGAGAGTAGAAGGGCTGACAGAGAGTAGAAGGGCTGACAGAGAGTAGAAGGGCTGACAGAGAGTAGAAGGGCTGTCAGAGAGTAGAAGGGCTGACAGAGAGTAGAAGGGCTGACAGAGAGTAGAAGGGCTGACAGAGAGTAGAAGGGCTGACAGAGAGTAGAAGGGCTGTCAGAGAGTAGAAGGGCTGACAGAGAGTAGAAGGGCTGACAGAGAGTAGAAGGGCTGACAGAGAGTAGAAGGGCTGACAGAGAGTAGAAGGGCTGTCAGAGAGTAGAAGGGCTGTCAGAGAGTAGAAGGGCTGACAGAGAGTAGAAGGGCTGACAGAGAGTAGAAGGGCTGTCAGAGAGTAGAAGGGCTGACAGAGAGTAGAAGGGCTGACAGAGAGTAGAAGGGCTGACAGAGAGTAGAAGGGCTGACAGAGAGTAGAAGGGCTGACAGAGAGTAGAAGGGCTGACAGAGAGTAGAAGGGCTGTCAGAGAGTAGAAGGGCTGACAGAGAGTAGAAGGGCTGACAGAGAGTAGAAGGGCTGACAGAGAGTAGAAGGGCTGACAGAGAGTAGAAGGGCTGACAGAGAGTAGAAGGGCTGACAGAGAGTAGAAGGGCTGTCAGAGAGTAGAAGGGCTGTCAGAGAGTAGAAGGGCTGACAGAGAGTAGAAGGGCTGACAGAGAGTAGAAGGGCTGACAGAGAGTAGAAGGGCTGACAGAGAGTAGAAGGGCTGACAGAGAGTAGAAGGGCTGACAGAGAGTAGAAGGGCTGACAGAGAGTAGAAGGGCTGACAGAGAGTAGAAGGGCTGTCAGAGAGTAGAAGGGCTGACAGAGAGTAGAAGGGCTGACAGAGAGTAGAAGGGCTGACAGAGAGTAGAAGGGCTGACAGAGAGTAGAAGGGCTGTCAGAGAGTAGAAGGGCTGACAGAGAGTAGAAGGGCTGTCAGAGAGTAGAAGGGCTGACAGAGAGTAGAAGGGCTGACAGAGAGTAGAAGGGCTGTCAGAGAGTAGAAGGGCTGACAGAGAGTAGAAGGGCTGACAGAGAGTAGAAGGGCTGACAGAGAGTAGAAGGGCTGTCAGAGAGTAGAAGGGCTGACAGAGAGTAGAAGGGCTGACAGAGAGTAGAAGGGCTGACAGAGAGTAGAAGGGCTGACAGAGAGTAGAAGGGCTGACAGAGAGTAGAAGGGCTGTCAGAGAGTAGAAGGGCTGACAGAGAGTAGAAGGGCTGACAGAGAGTAGAAGGGCTGTCAGAGAGTAGAAGGGCTGACAGAGAGTAGAAGGGCTGACAGAGAGTAGAAGGGCTGACAGAGAGTAGAAGGGCTGTCAGAGAGTAGAAGGGCTGACAGAGAGTAGAAGGGCTGTCAGAGAGTAGAAGGGCTGACAGAGAGTAGAAGGGCTGTCAGAGAGTAGAAGGGCTGTCAGAGAGTAGAAGGGCTGACAGAGAGTAGAAGGGCTGTCAGAGAGTAGAAGGGCTGACAGAGAGTAGAAGGGCTGTCAGAGAGTAGAAGGGCTGACAGAGAGTAGAAGGGCTGACAGAGAGTAGAAGGGCTGTCAGAGAGTAGAAGGGCTGACAGAGAGTAGAAGGGCTGACAGAGAGTAGAAGGGCTGACAGAGAGTAGAAGGGCTGTCAGAGAGTAGAAGGGCTGACAGAGAGTAGAAGGGCTGACAGAGAGTAGAAGGGCTGACAGAGAGTAGAAGGGCTGACAGAGAGTAGAAGGGCTGACAGAGAGTAGAAGGGCTGACAGAGAGTAGAAGGGCTGACAGAGAGTAGAAGGGCTGTCAGAGAGTAGAAGGGCTGTCAGAGAGTAGAAGGGCTGACAGAGAGTAGAAGGGCTGACAGAGAGTAGAAGGGCTGACAGAGAGTAGAAGGGCTGACAGAGAGTAGAAGGGCTGACAGAGAGTAGAAGGGCTGACAGAGAGTAGAAGGGCTGTCAGAGAGTAGAAGGGCTGACAGAGAGTAGAAGGGCTGACAGAGAGTAGAAGGGCTGACAGAGAGTAGAAGGGCTGACAGAGAGTAGAAGGGCTGTCAGAGAGTAGAAGGGCTGACAGAGAGTAGAAGGGCTGACAGAGAGTAGAAGGGCTGACAGAGAGTAGAAGGGCTGACAGAGAGTAGAAGGGCTGACAGAGAGTAGAAGGGCTGTCAGAGAGTAGAAGGGCTGACAGAGAGTAGAAGGGCTGACAGAGAGTAGAAGGGCTGACAGAGAGTAGAAGGGCTGTCAGAGAGTAGAAGGGCTGACAGAGAGTAGAAGGGCTGACAGAGAGTAGAAGGGCTGACAGAGAGTAGAAGGGCTGTCAGAGAGTAGAAGGGCTGACAGAGAGTAGAAGGGCTGACAGAGAGTAGAAGGGCTGACAGAGAGTAGAAGGGCTGACAGAGAGTAGAAGGGCTGACAGAGAGTAGAAGGGCTGTCAGAGAGTAGAAGGGCTGACAGAGAGTAGAAGGGCTGACAGAGAGTAGAAGGGCTGTCAGAGAGTAGAAGGGCTGACAGAGAGTAGAAGGGCTGACAGAGAGTAGAAGGGCTGACAGAGAGTAGAAGGGCTGACAGAGAGTAGAAGGGCTGTCAGAGAGTAGAAGGGCTGACAGAGAGTAGAAGGGCTGACAGAGAGTAGAAGGGCTGTCAGAGAGTAGAAGGGCTGACAGAGAGTAGAAGGGCTGACAGAGAGTAGAAGGGCTGACAGAGAGTAGAAGGGCTGTCAGAGTAGAAGGGCTGACAGAGAGTAGAAGGGCTGTCAGAGAGTAGAAGGGCTGACAGAGAGTAGAAGGGCTGACAGAGAGTAGAAGGGCTGTCAGAGAGTAGAAGGGCTGACAGAGAGTAGAAGGGCTGACAGAGAGTAGAAGGGCTGACAGAGAGTAGAAGGGCTGTCAGAGAGTAGAAGGGCTGACAGAGAGTAGAAGGGCTGTCAGAGAGTAGAAGGGCTGACAGAGAGTAGAAGGGCTGACAGAGAGTAGAAGGGCTGACAGAGAGTAGAAGGGCTGACAGAGAGTAGAAGGGCTGTCAGAGAGTAGAAGGGCTGACAGAGAGTAGAAGGGCTGTCAGAGAGTAGAAGGGCTGACAGAGAGTAGAAGGGCTGACAGAGAGTAGAAGGGCTGACAGAGAGTAGAAGGGCTGACAGAGAGTAGAAGGGCTGACAGAGAGTAGAAGGGCTGACAGAGAGTAGAAGGGCTGACAGAGAGTAGAAGGGCTGACAGAGAGTAGAAGGGCTGACAGAGAGTAGAAGGGCTGACAGAGAGTAGAAGGGCTGACAGAGAGTAGAAGGGCTGTCAGAGAGTAGAAGGGCTGTCAGAGAGTAGAAGGGCTGACAGAGAGTAGAAGGGCTGACAGAGAGTAGAAGGGCTGACAGAGAGTAGAAGGGCTGACAGAGAGTAGAAGGGCTGACAGAGAGTAGAAGGGCTGACAGAGAGTAGAAGGGCTGTCAGAGAGTAGAAGGGCTGACAGAGAGTAGAAGGGCTGACAGAGAGTAGAAGGGCTGACAGAGAGTAGAAGGGCTGACAGAGAGTAGAAGGGCTGACAGAGAGTAGAAGGGCTGACAGAGAGTAGAAGGGCTGTCAGAGAGTAGAAGGGCTGTCAGAGAGTAGAAGGGCTGACAGAGAGTAGAAGGGCTGACAGAGAGTAGAAGGGCTGTCAGAGAGTAGAAGGGCTGACAGAGAGTAGAAGGGCTGACAGAGAGTAGAAGGGCTGACAGAGAGTAGAAGGGCTGTCAGAGAGTAGAAGGGCTGACAGAGAGTAGAAGGGCTGTCAGAGAGTAGAAGGGCTGTCAGAGAGTAGAAGGGCTGACAGAGAGTAGAAGGGCTGACAGAGAGTAGAAGGGCTGACAGAGAGTAGAAGGGCTGACAGAGAGTAGAAGGGCTGACAGAGAGTAGAAGGGCTGACAGAGAGTAGAAGGGCTGACAGAGAGTAGAAGGGCTGACAGAGAGTAGAAGGGCTGTCAGAGAGTAGAAGGGCTGACAGAGAGTAGAAGGGCTGACAGAGAGTAGAAGGGCTGACAGAGAGTAGAAGGGCTGTCAGAGAGTAGAAGGGCTGACAGAGAGTAGAAGGGCTGACAGAGAGTAGAAGGGCTGTCAGAGAGTAGAAGGGCTGACAGAGAGTAGAAGGGCTGACAGAGAGTAGAAGGGCTGACAGAGAGTAGAAGGGCTGACAGAGAGTAGAAGGGCTGACAGAGAGTAGAAGGGCTGACAGAGAGTAGAAGGGCTGTCAGAGAGTAGAAGGGCTGACAGAGAGTAGAAGGGCTGACAGAGAGTAGAAGGGCTGTCAGAGAGTAGAAGGGCTGTCAGAGAGTAGAAGGGCTGACAGAGAGTAGAAGGGCTGACAGAGAGTAGAAGGGCTGACAGAGAGTAGAAGGGCTGTCAGAGAGTAGAAGGGCTGACAGAGAGTAGAAGGGCTGACAGAGAGTAGAAGGGCTGACAGAGAGTAGAAGGGCTGACAGAGAGTAGAAGGGCTGACAGAGAGTAGAAGGGCTGACAGAGAGTAGAAGGGCTGTCAGAGAGTAGAAGGGCTGACAGAGAGTAGAAGGGCTGACAGAGAGTAGAAGGGCTGTCAGAGAGTAGAAGGGCTGACAGAGAGTAGAAGGGCTGACAGAGAGTAGAAGGGCTGACAGAGAGTAGAAGGGCTGACAGAGAGTAGAAGGGCTGACAGAGAGTAGAAGGGCTGACAGAGAGTAGAAGGGCTGACAGAGAGTAGAAGGGCTGTCAGAGAGTAGAAGGGCTGACAGAGAGTAGAAGGGCTGACAGAGAGTAGAAGGGCTGACAGAGAGTAGAAGGGCTGACAGAGAGTAGAAGGGCTGACAGAGAGTAGAAGGGCTGTCAGAGAGTAGAAGGGCTGACAGAGAGTAGAAGGGCTGTCAGAGAGTAGAAGGGCTGACAGAGAGTAGAAGGGCTGTCAGAGAGTAGAAGGGCTGACAGAGAGTAGAAGGGCTGACAGAGAGTAGAAGGGCTGTCAGAGAGTAGAAGGGCTGACAGAGAGTAGAAGGGCTGACAGAGAGTAGAAGGGCTGACAGAGAGTAGAAGGGCTGTCAGAGAGTAGAAGGGCTGACAGAGAGTAGAAGGGCTGACAGAGAGTAGAAGGGCTGACAGAGAGTAGAAGGGCTGACAGAGAGTAGAAGGGCTGACAGAGAGTAGAAGGGCTGACAGAGAGTAGAAGGGCTGACAGAGAGTAGAAGGGCTGTCAGAGAGTAGAAGGGCTGACAGAGAGTAGAAGGGCTGACAGAGAGTAGAAGGGCTGACAGAGAGTAGAAGGGCTGACAGAGAGTAGAAGGGCTGACAGAGAGTAGAAGGGCTGACAGAGAGTAGAAGGGCTGTCAGAGAGTAGAAGGGCTGACAGAGAGTAGAAGGGCTGACAGAGAGTAGAAGGGCTGTCAGAGAGTAGAAGGGCTGACAGAGAGTAGAAGGGCTGACAGAGAGTAGAAGGGCTGACAGAGAGTAGAAGGGCTGTCAGAGAGTAGAAGGGCTGACAGAGAGTAGAAGGGCTGACAGAGAGTAGAAGGGCTGACAGAGAGTAGAAGGGCTGACAGAGAGTAGAAGGGCTGACAGAGAGTAGAAGGGCTGACAGAGAGTAGAAGGGCTGTCAGAGAGTAGAAGGCTGACAGAGAGTAGAAGGGCTGACAGAGAGTAGAAGGGCTGTCAGAGAGTAGAAGGGCTGACAGAGAGTAGAAGGGCTGACAGAGAGTAGAAGGGCTGTCAGAGAGTAGAAGGGCTGACAGAGAGTAGAAGGGCTGACAGAGAGTAGAAGGGCTGTCAGAGAGTAGAAGGGCTGACAGAGAGTAGAAGGGCTGACAGAGAGTAGAAGGGCTGACAGAGAGTAGAAGGGCTGTCAGAGAGTAGAAGGGCTGACAGAGAGTAGAAGGGCTGACAGAGAGTAGAAGGGCTGTCAGAGAGTAGAAGGGCTGACAGAGAGTAGAAGGGCTGTCAGAGAGTAGAAGGGCTGACAGAGAGTAGAAGGGCTGTCAGAGAGTAGAAGGGCTGACAGAGAGTAGAAGGGCTGACAGAGAGTAGAAGGGCTGTCAGAGAGTAGAAGGGCTGACAGAGAGTAGAAGGGCTGACAGAGAGTAGAAGGGCTGACAGAGAGTAGAAGGGCTGTCAGAGAGTAGAAGGGCTGACAGAGAGTAGAAGGGCTGACAGAGAGTAGAAGGGCTGACAGAGAGTAGAAGGGCTGACAGAGAGTAGAAGGGCTGACAGAGAGTAGAAGGGCTGACAGAGAGTAGAAGGGCTGACAGAGAGTAGAAGGGCTGTCAGAGAGTAGAAGGGCTGTCAGAGAGTAGAAGGGCTGTCAGAGAGTAGAAGGGCTGTCAGAGAGAAGGGCTGACAGAGAGTAGAAGGGCTGTCAGAGAGTAGAAGGGCTGACAGAGAGTAGAAGGGCTGACAGAGAGTAGAAGGGCTGTCAGAGAGTAGAAGGGCTGACAGAGAGTAGAAGGGCTGTCAGAGAGTAGAAGGGCTGTCAGAGAGTAGAAGGGCTGACAGAGAGTAGAAGGGCTGTCAGAGAGTAGAAGGGCTGACAGAGAGTAGAAGGGCTGACAGAGAGTAGAAGGGCTGACAGAGAGTAGAAGGGCTGACAGAGAGTAGAAGGGCTGACAGAGAGTAGAAGGGCTGTCAGAGAGTAGAAGGGCTGACAGAGAGTAGAAGGGCTGACAGAGAGTAGAAGGGCTGACAGAGAGTAGAAGGGCTGACAGAGAGTAGAAGGGCTGACAGAGAGTAGAAGGGCTGACAGAGAGTAGAAGGGCTGACAGAGAGTAGAAGGGCTGACAGAGAGTAGAAGGGCTGTCAGAGAGTAGAAGGGCTGACAGAGAGTAGAAGGGCTGACAGAGAGTAGAAGGGCTGTCAGAGAGTAGAAGGGCTGACAGAGAGTAGAAGGGCTGACAGAGAGTAGAAGGGCTGTCAGAGAGTAGAAGGGCTGACAGAGAGTAGAAGGGCTGACAGAGAGTAGAAGGGCTGACAGAGAGTAGAAGGGCTGTCAGAGAGTAGAAGGGCTGACAGAGAGTAGAAGGGCTGACAGAGAGTAGAAGGGCTGACAGAGAGTAGAAGGGCTGACAGAGAGTAGAAGGGCTGACAGAGAGTAGAAGGGCTGTCAGAGAGTAGAAGGGCTGACAGAGAGTAGAAGGGCTGACAGAGAGTAGAAGGGCTGTCAGAGAGTAGAAGGGCTGACAGAGAGTAGAAGGGCTGACAGAGAGTAGAAGGGCTGACAGAGAGTAGAAGGGCTGTCAGAGAGTAGAAGGGCTGACAGAGAGTAGAAGGGCTGACAGAGAGTAGAAGGGCTGACAGAGAGTAGAAGGGCTGACAGAGAGTAGAAGGGCTGTCAGAGAGTAGAAGGGCTGTCAGAGAGTAGAAGGGCTGACAGAGAGTAGAAGGGCTGACAGAGAGTAGAAGGGCTGACAGAGAGTAGAAGGGCTGACAGAGAGTAGAAGGGCTGACAGAGAGTAGAAGGGCTGACAGAGAGTAGAAGGGCTGACAGAGAGTAGAAGGGCTGACAGAGAGTAGAAGGGCTGACAGAGAGTAGAAGGGCTGACAGAGAGTAGAAGGGCTGACAGAGAGTAGAAGGGCTGACAGAGAGTAGAAGGGCTGACAGAGAGTAGAAGGGCTGACAGAGAGTAGAAGGGCTGACAGAGAGTAGAAGGGCTGACAGAGAGTAGAAGGGCTGTCAGAGAGTAGAAGGGCTGACAGAGAGTAGAAGGGCTGACAGAGAGTAGAAGGGCTGTCAGAGAGTAGAAGGGCTGACAGAGAGTAGAAGGGCTGACAGAGAGTAGAAGGGCTGACAGAGAGTAGAAGGGCTGACAGAGAGTAGAAGGGCTGTCAGAGAGTAGAAGGGCTGACAGAGAGTAGAAGGGCTGACAGAGAGTAGAAGGGCTGACAGAGAGTAGAAGGGCTGACAGAGAGTAGAAGGGCTGTCAGGGAGTAGAAGGGCTGACAGAGAGTAGAAGGGCTGACAGAGAGTAGAAGGGCTGACAGAGAGTAGAAGGGCTGACAGAGAGTAGAAGGGCTGACAGAGAGTAGAAGGGCTGACAGAGAGTAGAAGGGCTTGTCAGAGAGTAGAAGGGCTGACAGAGAGTAGAAGGGCTGACAGAGAGTAGAAGGGCTGACAGAGAGTAGAAGGGCTGTCAGAGAGTAGAAGGGCTGTCAGAGAGTAGAAGGGCTGTCAGAGAGTAGAAGGGCTGACAGAGAGTAGAAGGGCTGACAGAGAGTAGAAGGGCTGTCAGAGAGTAGAAGGGCTGTCAGAGAGTAGAAGGGCTGACAGAGAGTAGAAGGGCTGACAGAGAGTAGAAGGGCTGACAGAGAGTAGAAGGGCTGACAGAGAGTAGAAGGGCTGACAGAGAGTAGAAGGGCTGTCAGAGAGTAGAAGGGCTGACAGAGAGTAGAAGGGCTGACAGAGAGTAGAAGGGCTGTCAGAGAGTAGAAGGGCTGACAGAGAGTAGAAGGGCTGACAGAGAGTAGAAGGGCTGTCAGAGAGTAGAAGGGCTGACAGAGAGTAGAAGGGCTGTCAGAGAGTAGAAGGGCTGACAGAGAGTAGAAGGGCTGTCAGAGAGTAGAAGGGCTGTCAGAGAGTAGAAGGGCTGACAGAGAGTAGAAGGGCTGACAGAGAGTAGAAGGGCTGACAGAGAGTAGAAGGGCTGACAGAGAGTAGAAGGGCTGACAGAGAGTAGAAGGGCTGTCAGAGAGTAGAAGGGCTGACAGAGAGTAGAAGGGCTGACAGAGAGTAGAAGGGCTGACAGAGAGTAGAAGGGCTGACAGAGAGTAGAAGGGCTGACAGAGAGTAGAAGGGCTGACAGAGAGTAGAAGGGCTGACAGAGAGTAGAAGGGCTGACAGAGAGTAGAAGGGCTGACAGAGAGTAGAAGGGCTGACAGAGAGTAGAAGGGCTGACAGAGAGTAGAAGGGCTGACAGAGAGTAGAAGGGCTGACAGAGAGTAGAAGGGCTGACAGAGAGTAGAAGGGCTGTCAGAGAGTAGAAGGGCTGACAGAGAGTAGAAGGGCTGACAGAGAGTAGAAGGGCTGACAGAGAGTAGAAGGGCTGTCAGAGAGTAGAAGGGCTGACAGAGAGTAGAAGGGCTGACAGAGAGTAGAAGGGCTGACAGAGAGTAGAAGGGCTGACAGAGAGTAGAAGGGCTGACAGAGAGTAGAAGGGCTGACAGAGAGTAGAAGGGCTGACAGAGAGTAGAAGGGCTGACAGAGAGTAGAAGGGCTGACAGAGAGTAGAAGGGCTGTCAGAGAGTAGAAGGGCTGACAGAGAGTAGAAGGGCTGACAGAGAGTAGAAGGGCTGACAGAGAGTAGAAGGGCTGACAGAGAGTAGAAGGGCTGACAGAGAGTAGAAGGGCTGACAGAGAGTAGAAGGGCTGTCAGAGAGTAGAAGGGCTGACAGAGAGTAGAAGGGCTGACAGAGAGTAGAAGGGCTGACAGAGAGTAGAAGGGCTGACAGAGAGTAGAAGGGCTGACAGAGAGTAGAAGGGCTGTCAGAGAGTAGAAGGGCTGACAGAGAGTAGAAGGGCTGACAGAGAGTAGAAGGGCTGACAGAGAGTAGAAGGGCTGTCAGAGAGTAGAAGGGCTGTCAGAGAGTAGAAGGGCTGACAGAGAGTAGAAGGGCTGACAGAGAGTAGAAGGGCTGACAGAGAGTAGAAGGGCTGACAGAGAGTAGAAGGGCTGACAGAGAGTAGAAGGGCTGACAGAGAGTAGAAGGGCTGACAGAGAGTAGAAGGGCTGACAGAGAGTAGAAGGGCTGTCAGAGAGTAGAAGGGCTGTCAGAGAGTAGAAGGGCTGACAGAGAGTAGAAGGGCTGACAGAGAGTAGAAGGGCTGACAGAGAGTAGAAGGGCTGACAGAGAGTAGAAGGGCTGTCAGAGAGTAGAAGGGCTGACAGAGAGTAGAAGGGCTGTCAGAGAGTAGAAGGGCTGTCAGAGAGTAGAAGGGCTGACAGAGAGTAGAAGGGCTGACAGAGAGTAGAAGGGCTGACAGAGAGTAGAAGGGCTGACAGAGAGTAGAAGGGCTGTCAGAGAGTAGAAGGGCTGACAGAGAGTAGAAGGGCTGTCAGAGAGTAGAAGGGCTGTCAGAGAGTAGAAGGGCTGACAGAGAGTAGAAGGGCTGACAGAGAGTAGAAGGGCTGACAGAGAGTAGAAGGGCTGACAGAGAGTAGAAGGGCTGTCAGTAGAAGGGCTGACAGAGAGTAGAAGGGCTGTCAGAGAGTAGAAGGGCTGTCAGAGAGTAGAAGGGCTGTCAGAGAGTAGAAGGGCTGACAGAGAGTAGAAGGGCTGACAGAGAGTAGAAGGGCTGACAGAGAGTAGAAGGGCTGACAGAGAGTAGAAGGGCTTGTCAGAGAGTAGAAGGGCTGTCAGAGAGTAGAAGGGCTGACAGAGAGTAGAAGGGCTGTCAGTAGAAGGGCTGACAGAGAGTAGAAGGGCTGTCAGAGAGTAGAAGGGCTGACAGAGAGTAGAAGGGCTGACAGAGAGTAGAAGGGCTGTCAGAGAGTAGAAGGGCTGACAGAGAGTAGAAGGGCTGACAGTAGAAGGGCTGACAGAGTAGAAGGGCTGTCAGAGAGTGGAAGGGCTGTCAGAGAGTAGAAGGGCTGACAGAGAGTAGAAGGGCTGACAGAGAGTAGAAGGGCTGTCAGTAGCAGGGCTGACAGAGAGTAGAAGGGCTGTCAGAGAGTAGAAAGGCTGACAGAGAGTAGAAGGGCTTGTCAGACAGTAGAAGGGCTGTCAGAGAGTAGAAGGGCTGTCAGAGAGTAGAAGGGCTGACAGCGAGTAGAAGGGCTGACAGAGAGTAGAAGGGTCTGTCAGTAGAAGGGCTGACAGAGAGTAGAAGGGCTGTCAGAGAGTAGAAGGGCTGACAGAGAGTAGAAGGGCTGACAGAGAGTAGAAGGGCTGTCAGAGAGTAGAAGGGCTGACAGAGAGTAGAAGGGCTGACAGTAGAAGGGCTGACAGAGTAGAAGGGCTGTCAGAGAGTAGAAGGGCTGACAGAGAGTAGAAGGGCTGTCAGAGAGTAGAAGGGCTGACAGAGAGTAGAAGGGCTGACAGAGAGTAGAAGGGCTGACAGAGAGTAGAAGGGCTGACAGAGAGTAGAAGGGCTGTCAGAGAGTAGAAGGGCTGTCAGAGAGTAGAAGGGCTGTCAGAGAGTAGAAGGGCTGACAGAGAGTAGAAGGGCTGACAGAGAGTAGAAGGGCTGACAGAGAGTAGAAGGGCTGACAGAGAGTAGAAGGGCTGACAGAGAGTAGAAGGGCTGACAGAGAGTAGAAGGGCTGTCAGAGAGAAGGGCTGACAGAGAGTAGAAGGGCTGACAGAGAGTAGAAGGGCTGACAGAGAGTAGAAGGGCTGACAGAGAGTAGAAGGGCTGACAGAGAGTAGAAGGGCTGACAGAGAGTAGAAGGGCTGACAGAGAGTAGAAGGGCTGACAGAGAGTAGAAGGGCTGACAGAGAGTAGAAGGGCTGACAGAGAGTAGAAGGGCTGACAGAGAGTAGAAGGGCTGACAGAGAGTAGAAGGGCTGACAGAGAGTAGAAGGGCTGACAGAGAGTAGAAGGGCTGACAGAGAGTAGAAGGGCTGTCAGAGAGTAGAAGGGCTGACAGAGAGTAGAAGGGCTGTCAGAGAGTAGAAGGGCTGACAGAGAGTAGAAGGGCTGTCAGAGAGTAGAAGGGCTGACAGAGAGTAGAAGGGCTGACAGAGAGTAGAAGGGCTGTCAGAGAGTAGAAGGGCTGACAGAGAGTAGAAGGGCTGACAGAGAGTAGAAGGGCTGTCAGAGTAGAAGGGCTGACAGAGAGTAGAAGGGCTGACAGAGAGTAGAAGGGCTGTCAGAGAGTAGAAGGGCTGACAGAGAGTAGAAGGGCTGACAGAGAGTAGAAGGGCTGACAGAGAGTAGAAGGGCTGACAGAGAGTAGAAGGGCTGTCAGAGAGTAGAAGGGCTGACAGAGAGTAGAAGGGCTGACAGAGAGTAGAAGGCTGACAGAGAGTAGAAGGGCTGTCAGAGAGTAGAAGGGCTGACAGAGAGTAGAAGGGCTGACAGAGAGTAGAAGGGCTGACAGAGAGTAGAAGGGCTGACAGAGAGTAGAAGGGCTGACAGAGAGTAGAAGGGCTGTCAGAGAGTAGAAGGGCTGACAGAGAGTAGAAGGGCTGACAGAGAGTAGAAGGGCTGACAGAGAGTAGAAGGGCTGACAGAGAGTAGAAGGGCTGACAGAGAGTAGAAGGGCTGACAGAGAGTAGAAGGGCTGACAGAGAGTAGAAGGGCTGTCAGAGAGTAGAAGGGCTGACAGAGAGTAGAAGGGCTGTCAGAGAGTAGAAGGGCTGACAGAGAGTAGAAGGGCTGACAGAGAGTAGAAGGGCTGACAGAGAGTAGAAGGGCTGTCAGAGAGTAGAAGGGCTGACAGAGAGTAGAAGGGCTGACAGAGAGTAGAAGGGCTGACAGAGAGTAGAAGGGCTGACAGAGAGTAGAAGGGCTGACAGAGAGTAGAAGGGCTGACAGAGAGTAGAAGGGCTGACAGAGAGTAGAAGGGCTGACAGAGAGTAGAAGGGCTGACAGAGAGTAGAAGGGCTGACAGAGAGTAGAAGGGCTGACAGAGAGTAGAAGGGCTGACAGAGAGTAGAAGGGCTGACAGAGAGTAGAAGGGCTGTCAGAGAGTAGAAGGGCTGACAGAGAGTAGAAGGGCTGACAGAGAGTAGAAGGGCTGTCAGAGAGTAGAAGGGCTGTCAGAGAGTAGAAGGGCTGACAGAGAGTAGAAGGGCTGACAGAGAGTAGAAGGGCTGACAGAGAGTAGAAGGGCTGTCAGAGAGTAGAAGGGCTGACAGAGAGTAGAAGGGCTGACAGAGAGTAGAAGGGCTGTCAGAGAGTAGAAGGGCTGACAGAGAGTAGAAGGGCTGTCAGAGAGTAGAAGGGCTGACAGAGAGTAGAAGGGCTGACAGAGAGTAGAAGGGCTGACAGAGAGTAGAAGGGCTGACAGAGAGTAGAAGGGCTGACAGAGAGTAGAAGGGCTGTCAGAGAGTAGAAGGGCTGACAGAGAGTAGAAGGGCTGACAGAGAGTAGAAGGGCTGACAGAGAGTAGAAGGGCTGACAGAGAGTAGAAGGGCTGACAGAGAGTAGAAGGGCTGTCAGAGAGTAGAAGGGCTGACAGAGAGTAGAAGGGCTGACAGAGAGTAGAAGGGCTGTCAGAGAGTAGAAGGGCTGACAGAGAGTAGAAGGGCTGACAGAGAGTAGAAGGGCTGACAGAGAGTAGAAGGGCTGTCAGAGAGTAGAAGGGCTGACAGAGAGTAGAAGGGCTGACAGAGAGTAGAAGGGCTGTCAGAGAGTAGAAGGGCTGACAGAGAGTAGAAGGGCTGTCAGAGAGTAGAAGGGCTGACAGAGAGTAGAAGGGCTGTCAGAGAGTAGAAGGGCTGACAGAGAGTAGAAGGGCTGACAGAGAGTAGAAGGGCTGTCAGAGAGTAGAAGGGCTGACAGAGAGTAGAAGGGCTGACAGAGAGTAGAAGGGCTGACAGAGAGTAGAAGGGCTGTCAGAGAGTAGAAGGGCTGTCAGAGAGTAGAAGGGCTGACAGAGAGTAGAAGGGCTGACAGAGAGTAGAAGGGCTGTCAGAGAGTAGAAGGGCTGACAGAGAGTAGAAGGGCTGTCAGAGAGTAGAAGGGCTGACAGAGAGTAGAAGGGCTGACAGAGAGTAGAAGGGCTGACAGAGAGTAGAAGGGCTGTCAGAGAGTAGAAGGGCTGACAGAGAGTAGAAGGGCTGACAGAGAGTAGAAGGGCTGACAGAGAGTAGAAGGGCTGACAGAGAGTAGAAGGGCTGTCAGAGAGTAGAAGGGCTGACAGAGAGTAGAAGGGCTGACAGAGAGTAGAAGGGCTGTCAGAGAGTAGAAGGGCTGACAGAGAGTAGAAGGGCTGACAGAGAGTAGAAGGGCTGACAGAGAGTAGAAGGGCTGTCAGAGAGTAGAAGGGCTGACAGAGAGTAGAAGGGCTGTCAGAGAGTAGAAGGGCTGACAGAGAGTAGAAGGGCTGACAGAGAGTAGAAGGGCTGACAGAGAGTAGAAGGGCTGACAGAGAGTAGAAGGGCTGACAGAGAGTAGAAGGGCTGACAGAGAGTAGAAGGGCTGACAGAGAGTAGAAGGGCTGTCAGAGAGTAGAAGGGCTGACAGAGAGTAGAAGGGCTGACAGAGAGTAGAAGGGCTGACAGAGAGTAGAAGGGCTGACAGAGAGTAGAAGGGCTGACAGAGAGTAGAAGGGCTGACAGAGAGTAGAAGGGCTGACAGAGAGTAGAAGGGCTGACAGAGAGTAGAAGGGCTGACAGAGAGTAGAAGGGCTGACAGAGAGTAGAAGGGCTGTCAGAGAGTAGAAGGGCTGACAGAGAGTAGAAGGGCTGACAGAGAGTAGAAGGGCTGACAGAGAGTAGAAGGGCTGTCAGAGAGTAGAAGGGCTGACAGAGAGTAGAAGGGCTGACAGAGAGTAGAAGGGCTGACAGAGAGTAGAAGGGCTGACAGAGAGTAGAAGGGCTGACAGAGAGTAGAAGGGCTGACAGAGAGTAGAAGGGCTGACAGAGAGTAGAAGGGCTGACAGAGAGTAGAAGGGCTGACAGAGAGTAGAAGGGCTGACAGAGAGTAGAAGGGCTGACAGAGAGTAGAAGGGCTGACAGAGAGTAGAAGGGCTGACAGAGAGTAGAAGGGCTGTCAGAGAGTAGAAGGGCTGACAGAGAGTAGAAGGGCTGACAGAGAGTAGAAGGGCTGACAGAGAGTAGAAGGGCTGTCAGAGAGTAGAAGGGCTGACAGAGAGTAGAAGGGCTGTCAGAGAGTAGAAGGGCTGACAGAGAGTAGAAGGGCTGACAGAGAGTAGAAGGGCTGACAGAGAGTAGAAGGGCTGACAGAGAGTAGAAGGGCTGACAGAGAGTAGAAGGGCTGTCAGAGAGTAGAAGGGCTGACAGAGAGTAGAAGGGCTGTCAGAGAGTAGAAGGGCTGTCAGAGAGTAGAAGGGCTGACAGAGAGTAGAAGGGCTGACAGAGAGTAGAAGGGCTGACAGAGAGTAGAAGGGCTGACAGAGAGTAGAAGGGCTGACAGAGAGTAGAAGGGCTGACAGAGAGTAGAAGGGCTGACAGAGAGTAGAAGGGCTGACAGAGAGTAGAAGGGCTGACAGAGAGTAGAAGGGCTGACAGAGAGTAGAAGGGCTGACAGAGAGTAGAAGGGCTGACAGAGAGTAGAAGGGCTGTCAGAGAGTAGAAGGGCTGACAGAGAGTAGAAGGGCTGTCAGAGAGTAGAAGGGCTGACAGAGAGTAGAAGGGCTGACAGAGAGTAGAAGGGCTGACAGAGAGTAGAAGGGCTGACAGAGAGTAGAAGGGCTGACAGAGAGTAGAAGGGCTGACAGAGAGTAGAAGGGCTGACAGAGAGTAGAAGGGCTGTCAGAGAGTAGAAGGGCTGACAGAGAGTAGAAGGGCTGACAGAGAGTAGAAGGGCTGACAGAGAGTAGAAGGGCTGACAGAGAGTAGAAGGGCTGACAGAGAGTAGAAGGGCTGACAGAGAGTAGAAGGGCTGACAGAGAGTAGAAGGGCTGTCAGAGAGTAGAAGGGCTGACAGAGAGTAGAAGGGCTGACAGAGAGTAGAAGGGCTGACAGAGAGTAGAAGGGCTGACAGAGAGTAGAAGGGCTTGTCAGAGAGTAGAAGGGCTGTCAGAGAGTAGAAGGGCTGTCAGAGAGTAGAAGGGCTGACAGAGAGTAGAAGGGCTGACAGAGAGTAGAAGGGCTGTCAGAGAGTAGAAGGGCTGACAGAGAGTAGAAGGGCTGTCAGAGAGTAGAAGGGCTGACAGAGAGTAGAAGGGCTGACAGAGAGTAGAAGGGCTGTCAGAGAGTAGAAGGGCTGTCAGAGAGTAGAAGGGCTGACAGAGAGTAGAAGGGCTGACAGAGAGTAGAAGGGCTGTCAGAGAGTAGAAGGGCTGACAGAGAGTAGAAGGGCTGACAGAGAGTAGAAGGGCTGTCAGTAGAAGGGCTGACAGAGAGTAGAAGGGCTGTCAGAGAGTAGAAGGGCTGTCAGAGAGTAGAAGGGCTGACAGAGAGTAGAAGGGCTGACAGAGAGTAGAAGGGCTGACAGAGAGTAGAAGGGCTGTCAGAGAGTAGAAGGGCTGACAGAGAGTAGAAGGGCTGACAGAGAGTAGAAGGGCTGTCAGAGAGTAGAAGGGCTGACAGAGAGTAGAAGGGCTGTCAGAGAGTAGAAGGGCTGACAGAGAGTAGAAGGGCTGTCAGAGAGTAGAAGGGCTGACAGAGAGTAGAAGGGCTGACAGAGAGTAGAAGGGCTGACAGAGAGTAGAAGGGCTGACAGAGAGTAGAAGGGCTGACAGAGAGTAGAAGGGCTGTCAGAGAGTAGAAGGGCTGACAGAGAGTAGAAGGGCTGTCAGAGAGTAGAAGGGCTGACAGAGAGTAGAAGGGCTGACAGAGAGTAGAAGGGCTGACAGAGAGTAGAAGGGCTGACAGAGAGTAGAAGGGCTGTCAGAGAGTAGAAGGGCTGACAGAGAGTAGAAGGGCTGTCAGAGAGTAGAAGGGCTGTCAGAGAGTAGAAGGGCTGACAGAGAGTAGAAGGGCTGTCAGAGAGTAGAAGGGCTGACAGAGAGTAGAAGGGCTGACAGAGAGTAGAAGGGCTGACAGAGTAGAAGGGCTGACAGAGAGTAGAAGGGCTGACAGAGAGTAGAAGGGCTGACAGAGAGTAGAAGGGCTGACAGAGAGTAGAAGGGCTGACAGAGAGTAGAAGGGCTGACAGAGAGTAGAAGGGCTGACAGAGAGTAGAAGGGCTGACAGAGAGTAGAAGGGCTGACAGAGAGTAGAAGGGCTGTCAGAGAGTAGAAGGGCTGTCAGAGAGTAGAAGGGCTGACAGAGAGTAGAAGGGCTGACAGAGAGTAGAAGGGCTGACAGAGAGTAGAAGGGCTGACAGAGAGTAGAAGGGCTGTCAGAGAGTAGAAGGGCTGACAGAGAGTAGAAGGGCTGACAGAGAGTAGAAGGGCTGTCAGAGAGTAGAAGGGCTGACAGAGAGTAGAAGGGCTGTCAGAGAGTAGAAGGGCTGACAGAGAGTAGAAGGGCTGACAGAGAGTAGAAGGGCTGTCAGAGAGTAGAAGGGCTGACAGAGAGTAGAAGGGCTGACAGAGAGTAGAAGGGCTGACAGAGAGTAGAAGGGCTGACAGAGAGTAGAAGGGCTGTCAGAGAGTAGAAGGGCTGACAGAGAGTAGAAGGGCTGACAGAGAGTAGAAGGGCTGACAGAGAGTAGAAGGGCTGTCAGAGAGTAGAAGGGCTGACAGAGAGTAGAAGGGCTGACAGAGAGTAGAAGGGCTGACAGAGAGTAGAAGGGCTGACAGAGAGTAGAAGGGCTGACAGAGAGTAGAAGGGCTGACAGAGAGTAGAAGGGCTGACAGAGAGTAGAAGGGCTGACAGAGAGTAGAAGGGCTGACAGAGAGTAGAAGGGCTGACAGAGAGTAGAAGGGCTGTCAGAGAGTAGAAGGGCTGTCAGAGAGTAGAAGGGCTGACAGAGAGTAGAAGGGCTGACAGAGAGTAGAAGGGCTGACAGAGAGTAGAAGGGCTGACAGAGAGTAGAAGGGCTGACAGAGAGTAGAAGGGCTGACAGAGAGTAGAAGGGCTGACAGAGAGTAGAAGGGCTGTCAGAGAGTAGAAGGGCTGACAGAGAGTAGAAGGGCTGACAGAGAGTAGAAGGGCTGACAGAGAGTAGAAGGGCTGTCAGAGAGTAGAAGGGCTGACAGAGAGTAGAAGGGCTGACAGAGAGTAGAAGGGCTGACAGAGAGTAGAAGGGCTGACAGAGAGTAGAAGGGCTGACAGAGAGTAGAAGGGCTGACAGAGAGTAGAAGGGCTGACAGAGAGTAGAAGGGCTGTCAGAGAGTAGAAGGGCTGTCAGAGAGTAGAAGGGCTGTCAGAGAGTAGAAGGGCTGACAGAGAGTAGAAGGGCTGACAGAGAGTAGAAGGGCTGACAGAGAGTAGAAGGGCTGACAGAGAGTAGAAGGGCTGACAGAGAGTAGAAGGGCTGACAGAGAGTAGAAGGGCTGACAGAGAGTAGAAGGGCTGACAGAGAGTAGAAGGGCTGACAGAGAGTAGAAGGGCTGACAGAGAGTAGAAGGGCTGACAGAGAGTAGAAGGGCTGACAGAGAGTAGAAGGGCTGACAGAGAGTAGAAGGGCTGACAGAGAGTAGAAGGGCTGTCAGAGAGTAGAAGGGCTGACAGAGAGTAGAAGGGCTGACAGAGAGTAGAAGGGCTGACAGAGAGTAGAAGGGCTGTCAGAGAGTAGAAGGGCTGTCAGAGAGTAGAAGGGCTGACAGAGAGTAGAAGGGCTGACAGAGAGTAGAAGGGCTGACAGAGAGTAGAAGGGCTGACAGAGAGTAGAAGGGCTGTCAGAGTAGAAGGGCTGACAGAGAGTAGAAGGGCTGACAGAGAGTAGAAGGGCTGACAGAGAGTAGAAGGGCTGTCAGAGAGTAGAAGGGCTGACAGAGAGTAGAAGGGCTGACAGAGAGTAGAAGGGCTGACAGAGAGTAGAAGGGCTGACAGAGAGTAGAAGGGCTGACAGAGAGTAGAAGGGCTGACAGAGAGTAGAAGGGCTGACAGAGAGTAGAAGGGCTGTCAGAGAGTAGAAGGGCTGACAGAGAGTAGAAGGGCTGACAGAGAGTAGAAGGGCTGACAGAGAGTAGAAGGGCTGACAGAGAGTAGAAGGGCTGACAGAGAGTAGAAGGGCTGACAGAGAGTAGAAGGGCTGTCAGAGAGTAGAAGGGCTGACAGAGAGTAGAAGGGCTGTCAGAGAGTAGAAGGGCTGTCAGAGAGTAGAAGGGCTGTCAGAGAGTAGAAGGGCTGTCAGAGAGTAGAAGGGCTGACAGAGAGTAGAAGGGCTGACAGAGAGTAGAAGGGCTGACAGAGAGTAGAAGGGCTGTCAGAGAGTAGAAGGGCTGTCAGAGAGTAGAAGGGCTGACAGAGAGTAGAAGGGCTGACAGAGAGTAGAAGGGCTGACAGAGAGTAGAAGGGCTGACAGAGAGTAGAAGGGCTGACAGAGAGTAGAAGGGCTGACAGAGAGTAGAAGGGCTGACAGAGAGTAGAAGGGCTGACAGAGAGTAGAAGGGCTGTCAGAGAGTAGAAGGGCTGACAGAGAGTAGAAGGGCTGACAGAGAGTAGAAGGGCTGACAGAGAGTAGAAGGGCTGACAGAGAGTAGAAGGGCTGACAGAGAGTAGAAGGGCTGACAGAGAGTAGAAGGGCTGTCAGAGAGTAGAAGGGCTGACAGAGAGTAGAAGGGCTGACAGAGAGTAGAAGGGCTGTCAGAGAGTAGAAGGGCTGACAGAGAGTAGAAGGGCTGACAGAGAGTAGAAGGGCTGACAGAGAGTAGAAGGGCTGACAGAGAGTAGAAGGGCTGACAGAGAGTAGAAGGGCTGACAGAGAGTAGAAGGGCTGACAGAGAGTAGAAGGGCTGACAGAGAGTAGAAGGGCTGACAGAGAGTAGAAGGGCTGTCAGAGAGTAGAAGGGCTGACAGAGAGTAGAAGGGCTGACAGAGAGTAGAAGGGCTGACAGAGAGTAGAAGGGCTGTCAGAGAGTAGAAGGGCTGACAGAGAGTAGAAGGGCTGACAGAGAGTAGAAGGGCTGACAGAGAGTAGAAGGGCTGTCAGAGAGTAGAAGGGCTGTCAGAGAGTAGAAGGGCTGACAGAGAGTAGAAGGGCTGACAGAGAGTAGAAGGGCTGACAGAGAGTAGAAGGGCTGTCAGAGAGTAGAAGGGCTGACAGAGAGTAGAAGGGCTGTCAGAGAGTAGAAGGGCTGACAGAGAGTAGAAGGGCTGTCAGAGAGTAGAAGGGCTGTCAGAGAGTAGAAGGGCTGACAGAGAGTAGAAGGGCTGTCAGAGAGTAGAAGGGCTGACAGAGAGTAGAAGGGCTGTCAGAGAGTAGAAGGGCTGACAGAGAGTAGAAGGGCTGACAGAGAGTAGAAGGGCTGACAGAGAGTAGAAGGGCTGACAGAGAGTAGAAGGGCTGACAGAGAGTAGAAGGGCTGACAGAGAGTAGAAGGGCTGACAGAGAGTAGAAGGGCTGTCAGAGAGTAGAAGGGCTGACAGAGAGTAGAAGGGCTGACAGAGAGTAGAAGGGCTGACAGAGAGTAGAAGGGCTGTCAGAGAGTAGAAGGGCTGTCAGAGAGTAGAAGGGCTGACAGAGAGTAGAAGGGCTGACAGAGAGTAGAAGGGCTGACAGAGAGTAGAAGGGCTGACAGAGAGTAGAAGGGCTGACAGAGAGTAGAAGGGCTGTCAGAGAGTAGAAGGGCTGACAGAGAGTAGAAGGGCTGACAGAGAGTAGAAGGGCTGACAGAGAGTAGAAGGGCTGACAGAGAGTAGAAGGGCTGACAGAGAGTAGAAGGGCTGACAGAGAGTAGAAGGGCTGTCAGAGAGTAGAAGGGCTGACAGAGAGTAGAAGGGCTGACAGAGAGTAGAAGGGCTGTCAGAGAGTAGAAGGGCTGTCAGAGAGTAGAAGGGCTGACAGAGAGTAGAAGGGCTGTCAGAGAGTAGAAGGGCTGTCAGAGAGTAGAAGGGCTGACAGAGAGTAGAAGGGCTGACAGAGAGTAGAAGGGCTGTCAGAGAGTAGAAGGGCTGACAGAGAGTAGAAGGGCTGACAGAGAGTAGAAGGGCTGACAGAGAGTAGAAGGGCTGTCAGAGAGTAGAAGGGCTGACAGAGAGTAGAAGGGCTGTCAGAGAGTAGAAGGGCTGACAGAGAGTAGAAGGGCTGACAGAGAGTAGAAGGGCTGACAGAGAGTAGAAGGGCTGACAGAGAGTAGAAGGGCTGACAGAGAGTAGAAGGGCTGACAGAGAGTAGAAGGGCTGACAGAGAGTAGAAGGGCTGTCAGAGAGTAGAAGGGCTGACAGAGAGTAGAAGGGCTGACAGAGAGTAGAAGGGCTGACAGAGAGTAGAAGGGCTGTCAGAGAGTAGAAGGGCTGACAGAGAGTAGAAGGGCTGACAGAGAGTAGAAGGGCTGACAGAGAGTAGAAGGGCTGACAGAGAGTAGAAGGGCTGTCAGAGAGTAGAAGGGCTGACAGAGAGTAGAAGGGCTGACAGAGAGTAGAAGGGCTGACAGAGAGTAGAAGGGCTGACAGAGAGTAGAAGGGCTGACAGAGAGTAGAAGGGCTGTCAGAGAGTAGAAGGGCTGACAGAGAGTAGAAGGGCTGACAGAGAGTAGAAGGGCTGACAGAGAGTAGAAGGGCTGACAGAGAGTAGAAGGGCTGTCAGAGAGTAGAAGGGCTGACAGAGAGTAGAAGGGCTGTCAGAGAGTAGAAGGGCTGACAGAGAGTAGAAGGGCTGTCAGAGAGTAGAAGGGCTGACAGAGAGTAGAAGGGCTGACAGAGAGTAGAAGGGCTGACAGAGAGTAGAAGGGCTGTCAGAGAGTAGAAGGGCTGACAGAGAGTAGAAGGGCTGACAGAGAGTAGAAGGGCTGACAGAGAGTAGAAGGGCTGTCAGAGAGTAGAAGGGCTGACAGAGAGTAGAAGGGCTGACAGAGAGTAGAAGGGCTGTCAGAGAGTAGAAGGGCTGACAGAGAGTAGAAGGGCTGACAGAGAGTAGAAGGGCTGTCAGAGAGTAGAAGGGCTGACAGAGAGTAGAAGGGCTGACAGAGAGTAGAAGGGCTGACAGAGAGTAGAAGGGCTGTCAGAGAGTAGAAGGGCTGACAGAGAGTAGAAGGGCTGACAGAGAGTAGAAGGGCTGACAGAGAGTAGAAGGGCTGACAGAGAGTAGAAGGGCTGACAGAGAGTAGAAGGGCTGACAGAGAGTAGAAGGGCTGTCAGAGAGTAGAAGGGCTGACAGAGAGTAGAAGGGCTGACAGAGAGTAGAAGGGCTGACAGAGAGTAGAAGGGCTGACAGAGAGTAGAAGGGCTGACAGAGAGTAGAAGGGCTGACAGAGAGTAGAAGGGCTGACAGAGAGTAGAAGGGCTGTCAGAGAGTAGAAGGGCTGACAGAGAGTAGAAGGGCTGACAGAGAGTAGAAGGGCTGACAGAGAGTAGAAGGGCTGACAGAGAGTAGAAGGGCTGTCAGAGAGTAGAAGGGCTGACAGAGAGTAGAAGGGCTGACAGAGAGTAGAAGGGCTGACAGAGAGTAGAAGGGCTGACAGAGAGTAGAAGGGCTGTCAGAGAGTAGAAGGGCTGTCAGAGAGTAGAAGGGCTGACAGAGAGTAGAAGGGCTGTCAGAGAGTAGAAGGGCTGACAGAGAGTAGAAGGGCTGACAGAGAGTAGAAGGGCTGACAGAGAGTAGAAGGGCTGACAGAGAGTAGAAGGGCTGACAGAGAGTAGAAGGGCTGTCAGAGAGTAGAAGGGCTGACAGAGAGTAGAAGGGCTGACAGAGAGTAGAAGGGCTGTCAGAGAGTAGAAGGGCTGACAGAGAGTAGAAGGGCTGACAGAGAGTAGAAGGGCTGACAGAGAGTAGAAGGGCTGACAGAGAGTAGAAGGGCTGACAGAGAGTAGAAGGGCTGACAGAGAGTAGAAGGGCTGACAGAGAGTAGAAGGGCTGACAGAGAGTAGAAGGGCTGACAGAGAGTAGAAGGGCTGACAGAGAGTAGAAGGGCTGTCAGAGAGTAGAAGGGCTGACAGAGAGTAGAAGGGCTGTCAGAGAGTAGAAGGGCTGACAGAGAGTAGAAGGGCTGACAGAGAGTAGAAGGGCTGTCAGAGAGTAGAAGGGCTGTCAGAGAGTAGAAGGGCTGACAGAGAGTAGAAGGGCTGACAGAGAGTAGAAGGGCTGACAGAGAGTAGAAGGGCTGTCAGAGAGTAGAAGGGCTGTCAGAGAGTAGAAGGGCTGACAGAGAGTAGAAGGGCTGACAGAGAGTAGAAGGGCTGTCAGAGAGTAGAAGGGCTGACAGAGAGTAGAAGGGCTGACAGAGAGTAGAAGGGCTGACAGAGAGTAGAAGGGCTGTCAGAGAGTAGAAGGGCTGACAGAGAGTAGAAGGGCTGTCAGAGAGTAGAAGGGCTGACAGAGAGTAGAAGGGCTGACAGAGAGTAGAAGGGCTGACAGAGAGTAGAAGGGCTGACAGAGAGTAGAAGGGCTGACAGAGAGTAGAAGGGCTGACAGAGAGTAGAAGGGCTGTCAGAGAGTAGAAGGGCTGTCAGAGAGTAGAAGGGCTGACAGAGAGTAGAAGGGCTGACAGAGAGTAGAAGGGCTGTCAGAGAGTAGAAGGGCTGACAGAGAGTAGAAGGGCTGACAGAGAGTAGAAGGGCTGACAGAGAGTAGAAGGGCTGACAGAGAGTAGAAGGGCTGACAGAGAGTAGAAGGGCTGACAGAGAGTAGAAGGGCTGTCAGAGAGTAGAAGGGCTGACAGAGAGTAGAAGGGCTGACAGAGAGTAGAAGGGCTGACAGAGAGTAGAAGGGCTGTCAGAGAGTAGAAGGGCTGACAGAGAGTAGAAGGGCTGACAGAGAGTAGAAGGGCTGACAGAGAGTAGAAGGGCTGACAGAGAGTAGAAGGGCTGACAGAGAGTAGAAGGGCTGACAGAGAGTAGAAGGGCTGACAGAGAGTAGAAGGGCTGACAGAGAGTAGAAGGGCTGTCAGAGAGTAGAAGGGCTGACAGAGAGTAGAAGGGCTGACAGAGAGTAGAAGGGCTGACAGAGAGTAGAAGGGCTGACAGAGAGTAGAAGGGCTGACAGAGAGTAGAAGGGCTGACAGAGAGTAGAAGGGCTGACAGAGAGTAGAAGGGCTGACAGAGAGTAGAAGGGCTGTCAGAGAGTAGAAGGGCTGACAGAGAGTAGAAGGGCTGACAGAGAGTAGAAGGGCTGACAGAGAGTAGAAGGGCTGTCAGAGAGTAGAAGGGCTGACAGAGAGTAGAAGGGCTGACAGAGAGTAGAAGGGCTGACAGAGAGTAGAAGGGCTGACAGAGAGTAGAAGGGCTGTCAGAGAGTAGAAGGGCTGACAGAGAGTAGAAGGGCTGACAGAGAGTAGAAGGGCTGACAGAGAGTAGAAGGGCTGACAGAGAGTAGAAGGGCTGTCAGAGAGTAGAAGGGCTGACAGAGAGTAGAAGGGCTGACAGAGAGTAGAAGGGCTGACAGAGAGTAGAAGGGCTGTCAGAGAGTAGAAGGGCTGACAGAGAGTAGAAGGGCTGACAGAGAGTAGAAGGGCTGACAGAGAGTAGAAGGGCTGACAGAGAGTAGAAGGGCTGACAGAGAGTAGAAGGGCTGTCAGAGAGTAGAAGGGCTGACAGAGAGTAGAAGGGCTGACAGAGAGTAGAAGGGCTGTCAGAGAGTAGAAGGGCTGACAGAGAGTAGAAGGGCTGACAGAGAGTAGAAGGGCTGACAGAGAGTAGAAGGGCTGACAGAGAGTAGAAGGGCTGACAGAGAGTAGAAGGGCTGTCAGAGAGTAGAAGGGCTGACAGAGAGTAGAAGGGCTGACAGAGAGTAGAAGGGCTGACAGAGAGTAGAAGGGCTGACAGAGAGTAGAAGGGCTGACAGAGAGTAGAAGGGCTGACAGAGAGTAGAAGGGCTGACAGAGAGTAGAAGGGCTGACAGAGAGTAGAAGGGCTGACAGAGAGTAGAAGGGCTGACAGAGAGTAGAAGGGCTGACAGAGAGTAGAAGGGCTGACAGAGAGTAGAAGGGCTGACAGAGAGTAGAAGGGCTGACAGAGAGTAGAAGGGCTGACAGAGAGTAGAAGGGCTGACAGAGAGTAGAAGGGCTGTCAGAGAGTAGAAGGGCTGACAGAGAGTAGAAGGGCTGTCAGAGAGTAGAAGGGCTGACAGAGAGTAGAAGGGCTGACAGAGAGTAGAAGGGCTGACAGAGAGTAGAAGGGCTGTCAGAGAGTAGAAGGGCTGACAGAGAGTAGAAGGGCTGTCAGAGAGTAGAAGGGCTGACAGAGAGTAGAAGGGCTGACAGAGAGTAGAAGGGCTGTCAGAGAGTAGAAGGGCTGACAGAGAGTAGAAGGGCTGACAGAGAGTAGAAGGGCTGTCAGAGAGTAGAAGGGCTGACAGAGAGTAGAAGGGCTGTCAGAGAGTAGAAGGGCTGACAGAGAGTAGAAGGGCTGACAGAGAGTAGAAGGGCTGACAGAGAGTAGAAGGGCTGACAGAGAGTAGAAGGGCTGACAGAGAGTAGAAGGGCTGACAGAGAGTAGAAGGCCTGACAGAGAGTAGAAGGGCTGTCAGAGAGTAGAAGGGCTGTCAGATAGTAGAAGGGCTGTCAGAGAGTAGAAGGGCTGACAGAGAGTAGAAGGGCTGACAGAGAGGAGAAGGGCTGACAGAGAGTAGAAGGGCTGTCAGAGAGTAGAAGGGCTGACAGAGAGTAGAAGGGCTGACAGAGAGTAGAAGGGCTGACAGAGAGTAGAAGGGCTGACAGAGAGTAGAAGGGCTGACAGAGAGTAGAAGGGCTGACAGAGAGTAGAAGGGCTGACAGAGAGTAGAAGGGCTGACAGAGAGTAGAAGGGCTGACAGAGAGTAGAAGGGCTGTCAGAGAGTAGAAGGGCTGACAGAGAGTAGAAGGGCTGACAGAGAGTAGAAGGGCTGACAGAGAGTAGAAGGGCTGACAGAGAGTAGAAGGGCTGACAGAGAGTAGAAGGGCTGTCAGAGAGTAGAAGGGCTGACAGAGAGTAGAAGGGCTGTCAGAGAGTAGAAGGGCTGACAGAGAGTAGAAGGGCTGTCAGAGAGTAGAAGGGCTGACAGAGAGTAGAAGGGCTGACAGAGAGTAGAAGGGCTGACAGAGAGTAGAAGGGCTGTCAGAGAGTAGAAGGGCTGACAGAGAGTAGAAGGGCTGACAGAGAGTAGAAGGGCTGACAGAGAGTAGAAGGGCTGACAGAGAGTAGAAGGGCTGACAGAGAGTAGAAGGGCTGACAGAGAGTAGAAGGGCTGACAGAGAGTAGAAGGGCTGTCAGAGAGTAGAAGGGCTGACAGAGAGTAGAAGGGCTGACAGAGAGTAGAAGGGCTGACAGAGAGTAGAAGGGCTGACAGAGAGTAGAAGGGCTGACAGAGAGTAGAAGGGCTGACAGAGAGTAGAAGGGCTGACAGAGAGTAGAAGGGCTGACAGAGAGTAGAAGGGCTGACAGAGAGTAGAAGGGCTGACAGAGAGTAGAAGGGCTGACAGAGAGTAGAAGGGCTGACAGAGAGTAGAAGGGCTGTCAGAGAGTAGAAGGGCTGACAGAGAGTAGAAGGGCTGACAGAGAGTAGAAGGGCTGACAGAGAGTAGAAGGGCTGACAGAGAGTAGAAGGGCTGTCAGAGAGTAGAAGGGCTGACAGAGAGTAGAAGGGCTGACAGAGAGTAGAAGGGCTGACAGAGAGTAGAAGGGCTGACAGAGAGTAGAAGGGCTGACAGAGAGTAGAAGGGCTGACAGAGAGTAGAAGGGCTGTCAGAGAGTAGAAGGGCTGACAGAGAGTAGAAGGGCTGACAGAGAGTAGAAGGGCTGACAGAGAGTAGAAGGGCTGACAGAGAGTAGAAGGGCTGACAGAGAGTAGAAGGGCTGACAGAGAGTAGAAGGGCTGACAGAGAGTAGAAGGGCTGACAGAGAGTAGAAGGGCTGACAGAGAGTAGAAGGGCTGACAGAGAGTAGAAGGGCTGTCAGAGAGTAGAAGGGCTGACAGAGAGTAGAAGGGCTGACAGAGAGTAGAAGGGCTGTCAGAGAGTAGAAGGGCTGACAGAGAGTAGAAGGGCTGACAGAGAGTAGAAGGGCTGACAGAGAGTAGAAGGGCTGACAGAGAGTAGAAGGGCTGACAGAGAGTAGAAGGGCTGTCAGAGAGTAGAAGGGCTGTCAGAGAGTAGAAGGGCTGACAGAGAGTAGAAGGGCTGACAGAGAGTAGAAGGGCTGACAGAGAGTAGAAGGGCTGTCAGAGAGTAGAAGGGCTGTCAGAGAGTAGAAGGGCTGACAGAGAGTAGAAGGGCTGTCAGAGAGTAGAAGGGCTGACAGAGAGTAGAAGAGCTGACAGAGAGTAGAAGGGCTGACAGAGAGTAGAAGGGCTGTCAGAGAGTAGAAGGGCTGACAGAGAGTAGAAGGGCTGACAGAGAGTAGAAGGGCTGTCAGAGAGTAGAAGGGCTGACAGAGAGTAGAAGGGCTGTCAGAGAGTAGAAGGGCTGACAGAGAGTAGAAGGGCTGACAGAGAGTAGAAGGGCTGTCAGAGAGTAGAAGGGCTGACAGAGAGTAGAAGGGCTGACAGAGAGTAGAAGGGCTGACAGAGAGTAGAAGGGCTGACAGAGAGTAGAAGGGCTGACAGAGAGTAGAAGGGCTGTCAGAGAGTAGAAGGGCTGACAGAGAGTAGAAGGGCTGTCAGAGAGTAGAAGGGCTGACAGAGAGTAGAAGGGCTGACAGAGAGTAGAAGGGCTGTCAGAGAGTAGAAGGGCTGTCAGAGAGTAGAAGGGCTGACAGAGAGTAGAAGGGCTGACAGAGAGTAGAAGGGCTGACAGAGAGTAGAAGGGCTGACAGAGAGTAGAAGGGCTGACAGAGAGTAGAAGGGCTGACAGAGAGTAGAAGGGCTGACAGAGAGTAGAAGGGCTGACAGAGAGTAGAAGGGCTGACAGAGAGTAGAAGGGCTGACAGAGAGTAGAAGGGCTGACAGAGAGTAGAAGGGCTGACAGAGAGTAGAAGGGCTGACAGAGAGTAGAAGGGCTGTCAGAGAGTAGAAGGGCTGACAGAGAGTAGAAGGGCTGTCAGAGAGTAGAAGGGCTGACAGAGAGTAGAAGGGCTGACAGAGAGTAGAAGGGCTGTCAGAGAGTAGAAGGGCTGACAGAGAGTAGAAGGGCTGACAGAGAGTAGAAGGGCTGACAGAGAGTAGAAGGGCTGTCAGAGAGTAGAAGGGCTGACAGAGAGTAGAAGGGCTGACAGAGAGTAGAAGGGCTGACAGAGAGTAGAAGGGCTGACAGAGAGTAGAAGGGCTGACAGAGAGTAGAAGGGCTGTCAGAGAGTAGAAGGGCTGACAGAGAGTAGAAGGGCTGTCAGAGAGTAGAAGGGCTGTCAGAGAGTAGAAGGGCTGACAGAGAGTAGAAGGGCTGACAGAGAGTAGAAGGGCTGACAGAGAGTAGAAGGGCTGACAGAGAGTAGAAGGGCTGACAGAGAGTAGAAGGGCTGACAGAGAGTAGAAGGGCTGACAGAGAGTAGAAGGGCTGACAGAGAGTAGAAGGGCTGACAGAGAGTAGAAGGGCTGACAGAGAGTAGAAGGGCTGACAGAGAGTAGAAGGGCTGACAGAGAGTAGAAGGGCTGACAGAGAGTAGAAGGGCTGACAGAGAGTAGAAGGGCTGACAGAGAGTAGAAGGGCTGACAGAGAGTAGAAGGGCTGACAGAGAGTAGAAGGGCTGACAGAGAGTAGAAGGGCTGTCAGAGAGTAGAAGGGCTGACAGAGAGTAGAAGGGCTGACAGAGAGTAGAAGGGCTGACAGAGAGTAGAAGGGCTGTCAGAGAGTAGAAGGGCTGACAGAGAGTAGAAGGGCTGACAGAGAGTAGAAGGGCTGACAGAGAGTAGAAGGGCTGACAGAGAGTAGAAGGGCTGTCAGAGAGTAGAAGGGCTGACAGAGAGTAGAAGGGCTGACAGAGAGTAGAAGGGCTGACAGAGAGTAGAAGGGCTGACAGAGAGTAGAAGGGCTGACAGAGAGTAGAAGGGCTGTCAGAGAGTAGAAGGGCTGTCAGAGAGTAGAAGGGCTGACAGAGAGTAGAAGGGCTGTCAGAGAGTAGAAGGGCTGTCAGAGAGTAGAAGGGCTGACAGAGAGTAGAAGGGCTGACAGAGAGTAGAAGGGCTGACAGAGAGTAGAAGGGCTGACAGAGAGTAGAAGGGCTGACAGAGAGTAGAAGGGCTGACAGAGAGTAGAAGGGCTGTCAGAGAGTAGAAGGGCTGACAGAGAGTAGAAGGGCTGACAGAGAGTAGAAGGGCTGACAGAGAGTAGAAGGGCTGTCAGAGAGTAGAAGGGCTGACAGAGAGTAGAAGGGCTGACAGAGAGTAGAAGGGCTGACAGAGAGTAGAAGGGCTTGTCAGAGAGTAGAAGGGCTGACAGAGAGTAGAAGGGCTGTCAGAGAGTAGAAGGGCTGTCAGAGAGTAGAAGGGCTGACAGAGAGTAGAAGGGCTGACAGAGAGTAGAAGGGCTGTCAGAGAGTAGAAGGGCTGACAGAGAGTAGAAGGGCTGACAGAGAGTAGAAGGGCTGACAGAGAGTAGAAGGGCTGACAGAGAGTAGAAGGGCTGACAGAGAGTAGAAGGGCTGACAGAGAGTAGAAGGGCTGTCAGAGAGTAGAAGGGCTGACAGAGAGTAGAAGGGCTGACAGAGAGTAGAAGGGCTGTCAGAGAGTAGAAGGGCTGACAGAGAGTAGAAGGGCTGACAGAGAGTAGAAGGGCTGACAGAGAGTAGAAGGGCTGTCAGAGAGTAGAAGGGCTGACAGAGAGTAGAAGGGCTGTCAGAGAGTAGAAGGGCTGACAGAGAGTAGAAGGGCTGACAGAGAGTAGAAGGGCTGACAGAGAGTAGAAGGGCTGACAGAGAGTAGAAGGGCTGTCAGAGAGTAGAAGGGCTGACAGAGAGTAGAAGGGCTGACAGAGAGTAGAAGGGCTGTCAGAGAGTAGAAGGGCTGACAGAGAGTAGAAGGGCTGACAGAGAGTAGAAGGGCTGACAGAGAGTAGAAGGGCTGACAGAGAGTAGAAGGGCTGACAGAGAGTAGAAGGGCTGTCAGAGAGTAGAAGGGCTGACAGAGAGTAGAAGGGCTGACAGAGAGTAGAAGGGCTGTCAGAGAGTAGAAGGGCTGACAGAGAGTAGAAGGGCTGACAGAGAGTAGAAGGGCTGACAGAGAGTAGAAGGGCTGTCAGAGAGTAGAAGGGCTGACAGAGAGTAGAAGGGCTGTCAGAGAGTAGAAGGGCTGACAGAGAGTAGAAGGGCTGACAGAGAGTAGAAGGGCTGACAGAGAGTAGAAGGGCTGTCAGAGAGTAGAAGGGCTGACAGAGAGTAGAAGGGCTGACAGAGAGTAGAAGGGCTGACAGAGAGTAGAAGGGCTGACAGAGAGTAGAAGGGCTGTCAGAGAGTAGAAGGGCTGACAGAGAGTAGAAGGGCTGACAGAGAGTAGAAGGGCTGACAGAGAGTAGAAGGGCTGACAGAGAGTAGAAGGGCTGACAGAGAGTAGAAGGGCTGACAGAGAGTAGAAGGGCTGACAGAGAGTAGAAGGGCTGACAGAGAGTAGAAGGGCTGTCAGAGAGTAGAAGGGCTGACAGAGAGTAGAAGGGCTGACAGAGAGTAGAAGGGCTGTCAGAGAGTAGAAGGGCTGACAGAGAGTAGAAGGGCTGACAGAGAGTAGAAGGGCTGACAGAGAGTAGAAGGGCTGACAGAGAGTAGAAGGGCTGTCAGAGAGTAGAAGGGCTGTCAGAGAGTAGAAGGGCTGACAGAGAGTAGAAGGGCTGACAGAGAGTAGAAGGGCTGACAGAGAGTAGAAGGGCTGACAGAGAGTAGAAGGGCTGTCAGAGAGTAGAAGGGCTGACAGAGAGTAGAAGGGCTGTCAGAGAGTAGAAGGGCTGACAGAGAGTAGAAGGGCTGTCAGAGAGTAGAAGGGCTGACAGAGAGTAGAAGGGCTGACAGAGAGTAGAAGGGCTGTCAGAGAGTAGAAGGGCTGACAGAGAGTAGAAGGGCTGACAGAGAGTAGAAGGGCTGACAGAGAGTAGAAGGGCTGTCAGAGAGTAGAAGGGCTGACAGAGAGTAGAAGGGCTGACAGAGAGTAGAAGGGCTGACAGAGAGTAGAAGGGCTGACAGAGAGTAGAAGGGCTGACAGAGAGTAGAAGGGCTGACAGAGAGTAGAAGGGCTGTCAGAGAGTAGAAGGGCTGTCAGAGAGTAGAAGGGCTGACAGAGAGTAGAAGGGCTGACAGAGAGTAGAAGGGCTGACAGAGAGTAGAAGGGCTGACAGAGAGTAGAAGGGCTGTCAGAGAGTAGAAGGGCTGACAGAGAGTAGAAGGGCTGACAGAGAGTAGAAGGGCTGACAGAGAGTAGAAGGGCTGACAGAGAGTAGAAGGGCTGTCAGAGAGTAGAAGGGCTGACAGAGAGTAGAAGGGCTGTCAGAGAGTAGAAGGGCTGACAGAGAGTAGAAGGGCTGACAGAGAGTAGAAGGGCTGACAGAGAGTAGAAGGGCTGACAGAGAGTAGAAGGGCTGTCAGAGAGTAGAAGGGCTGACAGAGAGTAGAAGGGCTGACAGAGAGTAGAAGGGCTGACAGAGAGTAGAAGGGCTGTCAGAGAGTAGAAGGGCTGACAGAGAGTAGAAGGGCTGACAGAGAGTAGAAGGGCTGTCAGAGAGTAGAAGGGCTGACAGAGAGTAGAAGGGCTGACAGAGAGTAGAAGGGCTGACAGAGAGTAGAAGGGCTGACAGAGAGTAGAAGGGCTGACAGAGAGTAGAAGGGCTGACAGAGAGTAGAAGGGCTGACAGAGAGTAGAAGGGCTGACAGAGAGTAGAAGGGCTGACAGAGAGTAGAAGGGCTGACAGAGAGTAGAAGGGCTGACAGAGAGTAGAAGGGCTGACAGAGAGTAGAAGGGCTGACAGAGAGTAGAAGGGCTGACAGAGAGTAGAAGGGCTGACAGAGAGTAGAAGGGCTGACAGAGAGTAGAAGGGCTGTCAGAGAGTAGAAGGGCTGACAGAGAGTAGAAGGGCTGACAGAGAGTAGAAGGGCTGACAGAGAGTAGAAGGGCTGTCAGAGAGTAGAAGGGCTGTCAGAGAGTAGAAGGGCTGACAGAGAGTAGAAGGGCTGACAGAGAGTAGAAGGGCTGACAGAGAGTAGAAGGGCTGACAGAGAGTAGAAGGGCTGACAGAGAGTAGAAGGGCTGACAGAGAGTAGAAGGGCTGACAGAGAGTAGAAGGGCTGTCAGAGAGTAGAAGGGCTGACAGAGAGTAGAAGGGCTGTCAGAGAGTAGAAGGGCTGACAGAGAGTAGAAGGGCTGTCAGAGAGTAGAAGGGCTGACAGAGAGTAGAAGGGCTGTCAGAGAGTAGAAGGGCTGACAGAGAGTAGAAGGGCTGACAGAGAGTAGAAGGGCTGACAGAGAGTAGAAGGGCTGACAGAGAGTAGAAGGGCTGTCAGAGAGTAGAAGGGCTGACAGAGAGTAGAAGGGCTGACAGAGAGTAGAAGGGCTGACAGAGAGTAGAAGGGCTGACAGAGAGTAGAAGGGCTGACAGAGAGTAGAAGGGCTGACAGAGAGTAGAAGGGCTGTCAGAGAGTAGAAGGGCTGACAGAGAGTAGAAGGGCTGACAGAGAGTAGAAGGGCTGACAGAGAGTAGAAGGGCTGACAGAGAGTAGAAGGGCTGACAGAGAGTAGAAGGGCTGACAGAGAGTAGAAGGGCTGACAGAGAGTAGAAGGGCTGACAGAGAGTAGAAGGGCTGTCAGAGAGTAGAAGGGCTGTCAGAGAGTAGAAGGGCTGACAGAGAGTAGAAGGGCTGACAGAGAGTAGAAGGGCTGACAGAGAGTAGAAGGGCTGTCAGAGAGTAGAAGGGCTGACAGAGAGTAGAAGGGCTGACAGAGAGTAGAAGGGCTGACAGAGAGTAGAAGGGCTGACAGAGAGTAGAAGGGCTGACAGAGAGTAGAAGGGCTGACAGAGAGTAGAAGGGCTGTCAGAGAGTAGAAGGGCTGTCAGAGAGTAGAAGGGCTGACAGAGAGTAGAAGGGCTGACAGAGAGTAGAAGGGCTGACAGAGAGTAGAAGGGCTGACAGAGAGTAGAAGGGCTGACAGAGAGTAGAAGGGCTGTCAGAGAGTAGAAGGGCTGACAGAGAGTAGAAGGGCTGTCAGAGAGTAGAAGGGCTGACAGAGAGTAGAAGGGCTGTCAGAGAGTAGAAGGGCTGACAGAGAGTAGAAGGGCTGACAGAGAGTAGAAGGGCTGTCAGAGAGTAGAAGGGCTGTCAGAGAGTAGAAGGGCTGACAGAGAGTAGAAGGGCTGACAGAGAGTAGAAGGGCTGTCAGAGAGTAGAAGGGCTGACAGAGAGTAGAAGGGCTGACAGAGAGTAGAAGGGCTGACAGAGAGTAGAAGGGCTGTCAGAGAGTAGAAGGGCTGACAGAGAGTAGAAGGGCTGACAGAGAGTAGAAGGGCTGACAGAGAGTAGAAGGGCTGTCAGAGAGTAGAAGGGCTGACAGAGAGTAGAAGGGCTGTCAGAGAGTAGAAGGGCTGTCAGAGAGTAGAAGGGCTGACAGAGAGTAGAAGGGCTGACAGAGAGTAGAAGGGCTGACAGAGAGTAGAAGGGCTGTCAGAGAGTAGAAGGGCTGACAGAGAGTAGAAGGGCTGTCAGAGAGTAGAAGGGCTGTCAGAGAGTAGAAGGGCTGTCAGAGAGTAGAAGGGCTGACAGAGAGTAGAAGGGCTGTCAGAGAGTAGAAGGGCTGACAGAGAGTAGAAGGGCTGACAGAGAGTAGAAGGGCTGACAGAGAGTAGAAGGGCTGACAGAGAGTAGAAGGGCTGTCAGAGAGTAGAAGGGCTGACAGAGAGTAGAAGGGCTGTCAGAGAGTAGAAGGGCTGACAGAGAGTAGAAGGGCTGACAGAGAGTAGAAGGGCTGTCAGAGAGTAGAAGGGCTGACAGAGAGTAGAAGGGCTGACAGAGAGTAGAAGGGCTGACAGAGAGTAGAAGGGCTGTCAGAGAGTAGAAGGGCTGTCAGAGAGTAGAAGGGCTGACAGAGAGTAGAAGGGCTGACAGAGAGTAGAAGGGCTGACAGAGAGTAGAAGGGCTGACAGAGAGTAGAAGGGCTGTCAGAGAGTAGAAGGGCTGACAGAGAGTAGAAGGGCTGTCAGAGAGTAGAAGGGCTGTCAGAGAGTAGAAGGGCTGTCAGAGAGTAGAAGGGCTGACAGCGAGTAGAAGGGCTGACAGAGAGTAGAAGGGTCTGTCAGTAGAAGGGCTGACAGAGAGTAGAAGGGCTGTCAGAGAGTAGAAGGGCTGACAGAGAGTAGAAGGGCTGACAGAGAGTAGAAGGGCTGTCAGAGAGTAGAAGGGCTGACAGAGAGTAGAAGGGCTGACAGTAGAAGGGCTGACAGAGTAGAAGGGCTGTCAGAGAGTAGAAGGGCTGACAGAGAGTAGAAGGGCTGTCAGAGAGTAGAAGGGCTGACAGAGAGTAGAAGGGCTGACAGAGAGTAGAAGGGCTGACAGAGAGTAGAAGGGCTGACAGAGAGTAGAAGGGCTGACAGAGTAGAAGGGCTGTCAGAGAGTAGAAGGGCTGTCAGAGAGTAGAAGGGCTGACAGAGAGTAGAAGGGCTGACAGAGAGTAGAAGGGCTGTCAGAGAGTAGAAGGGCTGACAGAGAGTAGAAGGGCTGACAGAGAGTAGAAGGGCTGACAGAGAGTAGAAGGGCTGACAGAGAGTAGAAGGGCTGACAGAGAGTAGAAGGGCTGTCAGAGAGTAGAAGGGCTGACAGAGAGTAGAAGGGCTGACAGAGAGTAGAAGGGCTGACAGAGAGTAGAAGGGCTGACAGAGAGTAGAAGGGCTGACAGAGAGTAGAAGGGCTGACAGAGAGTAGAAGGGCTGACAGAGAGTAGAAGGGCTGACAGAGAGTAGAAGGGCTGACAGAGAGTAGAAGGGCTGACAGAGAGTAGAAGGGCTGTCAGAGAGTAGAAGGGCTGACAGAGAGTAGAAGGGCTGACAGAGAGTAGAAGGGCTGTCAGAGAGTAGAAGGGCTGACAGAGAGTAGAAGGGCTGACAGAGAGTAGAAGGGCTGACAGAGAGTAGAAGGGCTGTCAGAGAGTAGAAGGGCTGTCAGAGAGTAGAAGGGCTGACAGAGAGTAGAAGGGCTGACAGAGAGTAGAAGGGCTGTCAGAGAGTAGAAGGGCTGACAGAGAGTAGAAGGGCTGTCAGAGAGTAGAAGGGCTGACAGAGAGTAGAAGGGCTGACAGAGAGTAGAAGGGCTGACAGAGAGTAGAAGGGCTGTCAGAGAGTAGAAGGGCTGTCAGAGAGTAGAAGGGCTGACAGAGAGTAGAAGGGCTGACAGAGAGTAGAAGGGCTGACAGAGAGTAGAAGGGCTGTCAGAGAGTAGAAGGGCTGACAGAGAGTAGAAGGGCTGTCAGAGAGTAGAAGGGCTGACAGAGAGTAGAAGGGCTGACAGAGAGTAGAAGGGCTGTCAGAGAGTAGAAGGGCTGACAGAGAGTAGAAGGGCTGACAGAGAGTAGAAGGGCTGACAGAGAGTAGAAGGGCTGTCAGAGAGTAGAAGGGCTGACAGAGAGTAGAAGGGCTGACAGAGAGTAGAAGGGCTGACAGAGAGTAGAAGGGCTGACAGAGAGTAGAAGGGCTGACAGAGAGTAGAAGGGCTGACAGAGAGTAGAAGGGCTGACAGAGAGTAGAAGGGCTGACAGAGAGTAGAAGGGCTGTCAGAGAGTAGAAGGGCTGACAGAGAGTAGAAGGGCTGACAGAGAGTAGAAGGGCTGACAGAGAGTAGAAGGGCTGACAGAGAGTAGAAGGGCTGTCAGAGAGTAGAAGGGCTGACAGAGAGTAGAAGGGCTGACAGAGAGTAGAAGGGCTGACAGAGAGTAGAAGGGCTGACAGAGAGTAGAAGGGCTGACAGAGAGTAGAAGGGCTGACAGAGAGTAGAAGGGCTGACAGAGAGTAGAAGGGCTGACAGAGAGTAGAAGGGCTGTCAGAGAGTAGAAGGGCTGACAGAGAGTAGAAGGGCTGACAGAGAGTAGAAGGGCTGACAGAGAGTAGAAGGGCTGACAGAGAGTAGAAGGGCTGACAGAGAGTAGAAGGGCTGACAGAGAGTAGAAGGGCTGACAGAGAGTAGAAGGGCTGACAGAGTAGAAGGGCTGACAGAGAGTAGAAGGGCTGACAGAGAGTAGAAGTGCTTGTCAGAGAGTAGAAGGGCTGACAGAGAGTAGAAGGGCTTGTCAGAGAGTAGAAGGGCTGACAGAGAGTAGAAGGGCTGACAGAGAGTAGAAGGGCTGACAGAGAGTAGAAGGGCTGTCAGAGAGTAGAAGGGCTGACAGAGAGTAGAAGGGCTGACAGAGAGTAGAAGGGCTGACAGAGAGTAGAAGGGCTGACAGAGAGTAGAAGGGCTGTCAGAGAGTAGAAGGGCTGACAGAGAGTAGAAGGGCTGACAGAGAGTAGAAGGGCTGACAGAGAGTAGAAGGGCTGACAGAGAGTAGAAGGGCTGACAGAGAGTAGAAGGGCTGACAGAGAGTAGAAGGGCTGACAGAGAGTAGAAGGGCTGACAGAGAGTAGAAGGGCTGACAGAGAGTAGAAGGGCTGACAGAGAGTAGAAGGGCTGACAGAGAGTAGAAGGGCTGACAGAGAGTAGAAGGGCTGACAGAGAGTAGAAGGGCTGACAGAGAGTAGAAGGGCTGACAGAGAGTAGAAGGGCTGTCAGAGAGTAGAAGGGCTGACAGAGAGTAGAAGGGCTGTCAGAGAGTAGAAGGGCTGACAGAGAGTAGAAGGGCTGACAGAGAGTAGAAGGGCTGACAGAGAGTAGAAGGGCTGTCAGAGAGTAGAAGGGCTGTCAGAGAGTAGAAGGGCTGACAGAGAGTAGAAGGGCTGACAGAGAGTAGAAGGGCTGACAGAGAGTAGAAGGGCTGACAGAGAGTAGAAGGGCTGACAGAGAGTAGAAGGGCTGACAGAGAGTAGAAGGGCTGTCAGAGAGTAGAAGGGCTGACAGAGAGTAGAAGGGCTGTCAGAGAGTAGAAGGGCTGACAGAGAGTAGAAGGGCTGACAGAGAGTAGAAGGGCTGACAGAGAGTAGAAGGGCTGACAGAGAGTAGAAGGGCTGACAGAGAGTAGAAGGGCTGACAGAGAGTAGAAGGGCTGACAGAGAGTAGAAGGGCTGTCAGAGAGTAGAAGGGCTGACAGAGAGTAGAAGGGCTGACAGAGAGTAGAAGGGCTGACAGAGAGTAGAAGGGCTGACAGAGAGTAGAAGGGCTGACAGAGAGTAGAAGGGCTGACAGAGAGTAGAAGGGCTGACAGAGAGTAGAAGGGCTGACAGAGAGTAGAAGGGCTGACAGAGAGTAGAAGGGCTGACAGAGAGTAGAAGGGCTGTCAGAGAGTAGAAGGGCTGACAGAGAGTAGAAGGGCTGACAGAGAGTAGAAGGGCTGACAGAGAGTAGAAGGGCTGACAGAGAGTAGAAGGGCTGACAGAGAGTAGAAGGGCTGACAGAGAGTAGAAGGGCTGACAGAGTAGAAGGGCTGACAGAGAGTAGAAGGGCTGTCAGAGAGTAGAAGGGCTGTCAGAGAGTAGAAGGGCTGACAGCGAGTAGAAGGGCTGACAGAGAGGAGAAGGGCTGACTGAGAGAAGAAGGGCTGACAGAGAGTAGAAGGGCTGTCAGAGAGTAGAAGGGCTGACAGAGAGTAGAAGGGCTGACAGAGAGTAGAAGGGCTGTCAGAGAGTAGAAGGGCTGTCAGAGAGTAGAAGGGCTGTCAGAGAGTAGAAGGGCTGACAGAGAGTAGAAGGGCTGACAGAGAGTAGAAGGGCTGACAGAGAGTAGAAGGGCTGACAGAGAGTAGAAGGGCTGACAGAGAGTAGAAGGGCTGACAGAGAGTAGAAGGGCTGACAGAGAGTAGAAGGGCTGACAGAGAGTAGAAGGGCTGACAGAGAGTAGAAGGGCTGACAGAGAGTAGAAGGGCTGTCAGAGAGTAGAAGGGCTGACAGAGAGTAGAAGGGCTGACAGAGAGTAGAAGGGCTGACAGAGAGTAGAAGGGCTGACAGAGAGTAGAAGGGCTGACAGAGAGTAGAAGGGCTGACAGAGAGTAGAAGGGCTGACAGAGAGTAGAAGGGCTGACAGAGAGTAGAAGGGCTGTCAGAGAGTAGAAGGGCTGACAGAGAGTAGAAGGGCTGTCAGAGAGTAGAAGGGCTGACAGAGAGTAGAAGGGCTGACAGAGAGTAGAAGGGCTGACAGAGAGTAGAAGGGCTGACAGAGAGTAGAAGGGCTGACAGAGAGTAGAAGGGCTGACAGAGAGTAGAAGGGCTGACAGAGAGTAGAAGGGCTGACAGAGAGTAGAAGGGCTGTCAGAGAGTAGAAGGGCTGACAGAGAGTAGAAGGGCTGACAGAGAGTAGAAGGGCTGACAGAGAGTAGAAGGGCTGACAGAGAGTAGAAGGGCTGACAGAGAGTAGAAGGGCTGACAGAGAGTAGAAGGGCTGACAGAGAGTAGAAGGGCTGTCAGAGAGTAGAAGGGCTGACAGAGAGTAGAAGGGCTGACAGAGAGTAGAAGGGCTGTCAGAGAGTAGAAGGGCTGACAGAGAGTAGAAGGGCTGTCAGAGAGTAGAAGGGCTGACAGAGAGTAGAAGGGCTGACAGAGAGTAGAAGGGCTGTCAGAGAGTAGAAGGGCTGTCAGAGAGTAGAAGGGCTGACAGCGAGTAGAAGGGCTGACAGAGAGTAGAAGGGCTGACTGAGAGTAGAAGGGCTGACAGAGAGTAGAAGGGCTGTCAGAGAGTAGAAGGGCTGACAGAGAGTAGAAGGGCTGACAGAGAGTAGAAGGGCTGTCAGAGAGTAGAAGGGCTGTCAGAGAGTAGAAGGGCTTGTCAGAGAGTAGAAGGGCTGACAGAGAGTAGAAGGGCTGACAGAGAGTAGAAGGGCTGTCAGAGAGTAGAAGGGCTGACAGAGAGTAGAAGGGCTGACAGAGAGTAGAAGGGCTGACAGAGAGTAGAAGGGCTGACAGAGAGTAGAAGGGCTGACAGAGAGTAGAAGGGCTGTCAGAGAGTAGAAGGGCTGACAGAGAGTAGAAGGGCTGACAGAGAGTAGAAGGGCTGACAGAGAGTAGAAGGGCTGACAGAGAGTAGAAGGGCTGACAGAGAGTAGAAGGGCTGACAGAGAGTAGAAGGGCTGTCAGAGAGTAGAAGGGCTGACAGAGAGTAGAAGGGCTGACAGAGAGTAGAAGGGCTGACAGAGAGTAGAAGGGCTGACAGAGAGTAGAAGGGCTGACAGAGAGTAGAAGGGCTGACAGAGAGTAGAAGGGCTGACAGAGAGTAGAAGGGCTGACAGAGAGTAGAAGGGCTGACAGAGAGTAGAAGGGCTGACAGAGAGTAGAAGGGCTGACAGAGAGTAGAAGGGCTGACAGAGAGTAGAAGGGCTGACAGAGAGTAGAAGGGCTGACAGAGAGTAGAAGGGCTGACAGAGAGTAGAAGGGCTGACAGAGAGTAGAAGGGCTGACAGAGAGTAGAAGGGCTGACAGAGAGTAGAAGGGCTGACAGAGAGTAGAAGGGCTGACAGAGAGTAGAAGGGCTGACAGAGAGTAGAAGGGCTGACAGAGAGTAGAAGGGCTGTCAGAGAGTAGAAGGGCTGACAGAGAGTAGAAGGGCTGACAGAGAGTAGAAGGGCTGACAGAGAGTAGAAGGGCTGACAGAGAGTAGAAGGGCTGACAGAGAGTAGAAGGGCTGTCAGAGAGTAGAAGGGCTGACAGAGAGTAGAAGGGCTGACAGAGAGTAGAAGGGCTGACAGAGAGTAGAAGGGCTGACAGAGAGTAGAAGGGCTGACAGAGAGTAGAAGGGCTGACAGAGAGTAGAAGGGCTGACAGAGAGTAGAAGGGCTGACAGAGAGTAGAAGGGCTGACAGAGAGTAGAAGGGCTGTCAGAGAGTAGAAGGGCTGACAGAGAGTAGAAGGGCTGTCAGAGAGTAGAAGGGCTGTCAGAGAGTAGAAGGGCTGTCAGAGAGTAGAAGGGCTGACAGAGAGTAGAAGGGCTGTCAGAGAGTAGAAGGGCTGACAGAGAGTAGAAGGGCTGTCAGAGAGTAGAAGGGCTGACAGAGAGTAGAAGGGCTGTCAGAGAGTAGAAGGGCTGTCAGAGAGTAGAAGGGCTGACAGAGAGTAGAAGGGCTGACAGAGAGTAGAAGGGCTGACAGAGAGTAGAAGGGCTGACAGAGAGTAGAAGGGCTGTCAGAGAGTAGAAGGGCTGACAGAGAGTAGAAGGGCTGACAGAGAGTAGAAGGGCTGACAGAGAGTAGAAGGGCTGTCAGAGAGTAGAAGGGCTGACAGAGAGTAGAAGGGCTGTCAGAGAGTAGAAGGGCTGACAGAGAGTAGAAGGGCTGTCAGAGAGTAGAAGGGCTGACAGAGAGTAGAAGGGCTGTCAGAGAGTAGAAGGGCTGACAGAGAGTAGAAGGGCTGTCAGAGAGTAGAAGGGCTGACAGAGAGTAGAAGGGCTGACAGAGAGTAGAAGGGCTGACAGAGAGTAGAAGGGCTTGTCAGAGAGTAGAAGGGCTGTCAGAGAGTAGAAGGGCTGTCAGAGAGTAGAAGGGCTGACAGAGAGTAGAAGGGCTGACAGAGAGTAGAAGGGCTGACAGAGAGTAGAAGGGCTGTCAGAGAGTAGAAGGGCTGACAGAGAGTAGAAGGGCTGACAGAGAGTAGAAGGGCTGTCAGAGAGTAGAAGGGCTGTCAGAGAGTAGAAGGGCTGACAGAGAGTAGAAGGGCTGTCAGAGAGTAGAAGGGCTGTCAGAGAGTAGAAGGGCTGTCAGAGAGTAGAAGAGCTGACAGAGAGTAGAAGGGCTGACAGAGAATAGAAGGGCTGTCAGAGAGTAGAAGGGCTGACAGAGAGTAGAAGAGCTGACAGAGAGTAGAAGTGCTGTCAGAGAGTAGAAGGGCTGACAGAGAGTAGAAGGGCTGACAGAGAGTAGAAGGGCTGTCAGAGAGTAGAAGGGCTGTCAGAGAGTAGAAGGGCTGACAGAGAGTAGAAGGGCTGTCAGAGAGTAGAAGGGCTGTCAGAGAGTAGAAGGGCTGACAGAGAGTAGAAGGGCTGACAGAGAGTAGAAGGGCTGACAGAGAGTAGAAGGGCTGACAGAGAGTAGAAGGGCTTGTCAGAGAGTAGAAAGGCTGACAGAGAGTAGAAGGGCTGACAGAGAGTAGAAGAGCTGACAGAGAGTAGAAGGGCTGTCAGAGAGTAGAAGGGCTGTCAGATAGTAGAAGAGCTGACAGAGAGTAGAAGGGCTGACAGAGAGTAGAAGAGCTGACAGAGAGTAGAAGGGCTGTCAGAGAGTAGAAGGGCTGACAGAGAGTAGAAGGGCTGACAGAGAGTAGAAGGGCTGACAGAGAGTAGAAGGGCTGACAGAGAGTAGAAGGGCTTGTCAGAGAGTAGAAGGCTGACAGAGAGTAGAAGGGCTGACAGAGAGTAGAAGGGCTGACAGAGAGTAGAAGGGCTGTCAGAGAGTAGAAGGGCTGACAGAGAGTAGAAGGGCTGACAGAGAGTAGAAGGGCTGACAGAGAGTAGAAGGGCTGACAGAGAGTAGAAGGGCTGACAGAGAGTACAAGGGTTGACAGAGAGTAGAAGGGCTGACAGAGAGTAGAAGGGCTGTCAGAGAGTAGAAGGGCTGACAGAGAGTAGAAGGGCTGACAGAGAGTAGAAGGGCTGACAGAGAGTAGAAGGGCTGACAGAGAAGAAGGGATGACAGAGAGTAGAAGGGCTGACAGAGTAGAAGGGCTTGTCAGAGAGTAGAAGGGCTGACAGAGAGTAGAAGGGCTTGTCAGAGAGTAGAAGGGCTGTCAGAGAGTAGAAGGGCTGTCAGAGAGTGGAAGGGCTGACAGAGAGTAGAAGGGCTGACAGAGAGTAGAAGGGCTGACAGAGAGTAGAAGGGCTGTCAGAGAATAGAAGGGCTGACAGAGAGTAGAAGGGCTGACAGAGAGTAGAAGGGCTGTCAGTAGAAGGGCTGACAGAGAGTAGAAGGGCTGTCAGTAGAAGGGCAGACAGAGAGTAGAAGGGCTGTCAGTAGAAGGGCTGTCAGAGAGTAGAAGGGCTGACAGAGAGTAGAAGGGCTGACAGAGAGTAGAAGGGCTGTCAGAGAGTAGAAGGGCTGACAGAGAGTAGAAGGGCTGACAGAGAGTAGAATGGCTGACAGAGAGTAGAAGGGCTGACAGAGAGTAGAAGGGCTGTCAGTAGAAGGGCTGACAGAGAGTAGAAGGGCTGACAGAGAGTAGAAGGGCTGACAGAGAGTAGAAGGGCTGTCAGAGAGTAGAAGGGCTGACAGAGAGTAGAAGGGCTGTCAGTAGAAGGCCTGACAGAGAGTAGAAGGGCTGACAGAGAGTAGAAGGGTTGACAGAGAGTAGAAGGGCTGACAGAGAGTAGAAGGGCTGACAGAGAGTAGAAGGGCTTGTCAGAGAGTAGAAGGGCTGACAGCGAGTAGAAGGGCTGACAGCGAGTAGAAGGGCTGTCAGAGAGTAGAAGAGCTGTCAGAGAGTAGAAGGGCTGACAGAGAGTAGAAGGGCTGACAGAGAGTAGAAGGGCTGACAGAGAGTAGAAGGGCTGACAGAGAGTAGAAGGGCTGTCAGGGAGTAGAAGGGCTGACAGAGAAGAAGGGCTGACAGAGAGTAGAAGGGCTGTCAGAGAGTAGAAGGGCTGACAGAGAGTAGAAGAGCTGACAGAGAGTAGAAGGGCTGACAGAGAGTAGAAGAGCTGACAGAGAGTAGAAGGGCTGACAGAGAGTAGAAGGGCTGACAGAGAGTAGAAGGGCTGTCAGAGAGTAGAAGGGCTGACAGAGAGTAGAAGGGCTGACAGAGAGTAGAAGGGCTGACAGAGAGTAGAAGAGCTGTCAGAGAGTAGAAGGGCTGACAGAGTAGAAGGGCTGACAGAGAGTAGAAGGGCTGACAGAGAGTAGAAGGGTTGACAGAGAGTAGAAGGGCTGACAGAGAGTAGAAGGGCTTGTCAGAGAGTAGAAGGGCTGACAGCGAGTAGAAGGGCTGACAGCGAGTAGAAGGGCTGTCAGAGAGTAGAAGAGCTGTCAGAGAGTAGAAGGGCTGACAGAGAGTAGAAGGGCTGACAGAGAGTAGAAGGGCTGACAGAGAGTAGAATGGCTGACAGAGAGTAGAAGGGCTGACAGAGAGTAGAAGGGCTGACAGAGAGTAGAAGGGCTGTCAGAGAGTAGAAGGGCTGTCAGAGAGTAGAAGGGCTGACAGAGAGTAGAAGGGCTGACAGAGAGTAGAAGGGCTAACAGAGAGTGGAAGGGCTGACAGAGAGTAGAAGGGCTAACAGAGAGTAGAAGGGCTGACAGAGAGTAGAAGGGCTGACAGAGAGTAGAAGGGCTGACAGAGAGTAGAAGGGCTGACAGAGAGTAGAAGGGCTGACAGAGAGTAGAAGGGCTGACAGAGAGTAGAAGGGCTGACAGAGTAGAAGGGCTGTCAGAGAGTAGAAGGGCTGTCAGAGAGTAGAAGGGCTGTCAGAGAGTAGAAGGGCTGACAGAGATTAGAAGGGCTGACAGAGAGTAGAAGGACTGACAGAGAGTAGAAGTGCTGTCAGAGAGTAGAAGGGCTGACAGAGAAGAAGGGCTGACAGAGAGTAGAAGGGCTGACAGAGAAGAAGGGCTGACAGAGAGTAGAAGGGCTGACAGAGAGTAGAAGGGCTGACAGAGAATAGAAGGGCTGTCAGAGAGTAGAAGGGCTGACAGAGAGTAGAAGGGCTGACAGAGAGTAGAAGGGCTGACAGAGAGTAGAAGGGCTGACAGAGAGTAGAAGGGCTGACAGAGAGTAGAAGGGCTGACAGAGAGTAGAAGGGCTTGTCAGAGAGTAGAAAGGCTGACAGAGAGTAGAAGGGCTTGTCAGAGAGTAGAAGGGCTGTCAGAGAGTAGAAGGGCTGTCAGAGAGTAGAAGGGCTGACAGAGAGTAGAAGGGCTGTCAGAGAGTAGAAGGGCTGACAGAGAGTAGAAGGGCTTGTCAGAGAGTAGAAGGGCTGACAGAGAGTAGAAGGGCTGTCAGAGAGTAGAAGGGCTGTCAGAGAGTAGAAGGGCTGACAGCGAGTAGAAGGGCTGACAGAGAGTAGAAGGGCTGACAGAGAGTAGAAGGGCTGACAGAGAGTAGAAGGGCTGACAGAGAGTAGAAGGGCTGACAGAGAGTAGAAGGGCTGTCAGAGAGTAGAAGGGCTGACAGAGAGTAGAAGGGCTGACAGAGAGTAGAAGGGCTGTCAGAGAGTAGAAGGGCTGACAGCGAGTAGAAGGGCTGACAGAGAGTAGAAGGGCTGTCAGAGAGTAGAAGGGCTGACAGAGAGTAGAAGGGCTGACAGAGAGTAGAAGGGCTGACAGAGAGTAGAAGGGCTGTCAGTAGAAGGCCTGACAGAGAGTAGAAGGGCTGTCAGAGAGTAGAAGGGCTGTCAGAGAGTAGAAGGGCTGACAGAGAGTAGAAGGGCTGACAGAGAGTAGAAGGGCTGACAGAGAGTAGAAGGGCTTGTCAGAGAGTAGAAGGGCTGTCAGAGAGTAGAAGGGCTGACAGAGAGTAGAAGGGCTGTCAGTAGAAGGGCTGACAGAGAGTAGAAGGGCTGTCAGAGAGTAGAAGGGCTGACAGAGAGTAGAAGGGCTGACAGAGAGTAGAAGGGCTGTCAGAGAGTAGAAGGGCTGACAGAGAGTAGAAGGGCTGACAGTAGAAGGGCTGACAGAGTAGAAGGGCTGTCAGAGAGTGGAAGGGCTGTCAGAGAGTAGAAGGGCTGACAGAGAGTAGAAGGGCTGACAGAGAGTAGAAGGGCTGTCAGTAGCAGGGCTGACAGAGAGTAGAAGGGCTGTCAGAGAGTAGAAAGGCTGACAGAGAGTAGAAGGGCTTGTCAGACAGTAGAAGGGCTTGTCAGAGAGTAGAAGGGCTGTCAGAGAGTAGAAGGGCTGACAGCGAGTAGAAGGGCTGACAGAGAGTAGAAGGGTCTGTCAGTAGAAGGGCTGACAGAGAGTAGAAGGGCTGTCAGAGAGTAGAAGGGCTGACAGAGAGTAGAAGGGCTGACAGAGAGTAGAAGGGCTGTCAGAGAGTAGAAGGGCTGACAGAGAGTAGAAGGGCTGACAGTAGAAGGGCTGACAGAGTAGAAGGGCTGTCAGAGAGTAGAAGGGCTGACAGAGAGTAGAAGGGCTGTCAGAGAGTAGAAGGGCTGACAGAGAGTAGAAGGGCTGACAGAGAGTAGAAGGGCTGACAGAGAGTAGAAGGGCTGACAGAGAGTAGAAGGGCTGACAGAGAGTAGAAGGGCTGACAGAGAGTAGAAGGGCTGACAGAGTAGAAGGGCTGTCAGAGAGTAGAAGGGCTGTCAGAGAGTAGAAGGGCTGTCAGAGAGTAGAAGGGCTGACAGAGAGTAGAAGGGCTGACAGAGAGTAGAAGGATTGACAGAGAGTAGAAGTGCTGTCAGAGAGTAGAAGGGCTGACAGAGAAGAAGGGCTGACAGAGAGTAGAAGGGCTGACAGAGAAGAAGGGCTGACAGAGAGTAGAAGGGCTGTCAGGGAGTAGAAGGGCTGACAGAGAGTAGAAGGGCTGACAGAGAGTAGAAGGGCTGACAGAGAGTAGAAGGGCTGTCAGAGAGTAGAAGGGCTGACAGAGAGTAGAAGGGCTGACAGAGAGTAGAAGGGCTGACAGAGAGTAGAAGGGCTGACAGAGAGTAGAAGGGCTGACAGAGAGTAGAAGGGCTGTCAGAGAGTAGAAGGGCTGACAGAGAGGAGAAGGGCTGACAGAGAGTAGAAGGGCTGTCAGAGAGTAGAAGGGCTGACAGAGAGTAGAAGGGCTGACAGTAGAAGGGCTGACAGAGTAGAAGGGCAGTCAGAGAGTAGAAGGGCTGTCAGAGAGTAGAAGGGCTGACAGAGAGTAGAAGGGCTGACAGAGAGTAGAAGGGCTGTCAGTAGCAGGGCTGACAGAGAGTAGAAGGGCTGTCAGAGAGTAGAAAGGCTGACAGAGAGTAGAAGGGCTTGTCAGACAGTAGAAGGGCTGTCAGAGAGTAGAAGGGCTGTCAGAGAGTAGAAGGGCTGACAGCGAGTAGAAGGGCTGACAGAGAGTAGAAGGGTCTGTCAGTAGAAGGGCTGACAGAGAGTAGAAGGGCTGTCAGAGAGTAGAAGGGCTGACAGAGAGTAGAAGGGCTGACAGAGAGTAGAAGGGCTGTCAGAGAGTAGAAGGGCTGACAGAGAGTAGAAGGGCTGACCGTAGAAGGGCTGACAGAGTAGAAGGGCTGTCAGAGAGTAGAAGGGCTGACAGAGAGTAGAAGGGCTGCCAGAGAGTAGAAGGGCTGACAGAGAGTAGAAGGGCTGACAGAGAGTAGAAGGGCTGACAGAGAGTAGAAGGGCTGACAGAGAGTAGAAGGGCTGACAGAGTAGAAGGGCTGTCAGAGAGTAGAAGGGCTGTCAGAGAGTAGAAGGGCTGTCAGAGAGTAGAAGGGCTGACAGAGAGTAGAAGGGCTGACAGAGAGTAGAAGGACTGACAGAGAGTAGAAGTGCTGTCAGAGAGTAGAAGGGCTGACAGAGAAGAAGGGCTGACAGAGAGTAGAAGGGCTGACAGAGAAGAAGGGCTGACAGAGAGTAGAAGGGCTGACAGAGAGTAGAAGGGCTGTCAGGGAGTAGAAGGGCTGACAGAGAGTAGAAGGGCTGACAGAGAGTAGAAGGGCTGACAGAGAGTAGAAGGGCTGACAGAGAGTAGAAGGGCTGACAGAGAGTAGAAGGGCTGACAGAGAGTAGAAGGGCTTGTCAGAGAGTAGAAAGGCTGACAGAGAGTAGAAGGGCTTGTCAGAGAGTAGAAGGGCTGTCAGAGAGTAGAAGGGCTGTCAGAGAGTAGAAGGGCTGACAGAGAGTAGAAGGGCTGTCAGAGAGTAGAAGGGCTGACAGAGAGTAGAAGGGCTTGTCAGAGAGTAGAAGGGCTGACAGAGAGTAGAAGGGCTGTCAGAGAGTAGAAGGGCTGTCAGAGAGTAGAAGGGCTGACAGCGAGTAGAAGGGCTGACAGAGAGTAGAAGGGCTGACTGAGAGTAGAAGGGCTGACAGAGAGTAGAAGGGCTGTCAGAGAGTAGAAGGGCTGACAGAGAGTAGAAGGGCTGACAGAGAGTAGAAGGGCTGTCAGAGAGTAGAAGGGCTGACAGCGAGTAGAAGGGCTGACAGAGAGTAGAAGGGCTGTCAGAGAGTAGAAGGGCTGACAGAGAGTAGAAGGGCTGACAGAGAGTAGAAGGGCTGACAGAGAGTAGAAGGGCTGACAGAGAGTAGAAGGGCTTGTCAGAGAGTAGAAGGGCTGACAGAGAGTAGAAGGGCTTGTCAGAGAGTAGAAGGGCTGTCAGAGAGTAGAAGGGCTGTCAGAGAGTAGAAGGGCTGACAGAGAGTAGAAGGGCTGTCAGAGAGTAGAAGGGCTGACAGAGAGTAGAAGGGCTTGTCAGAGAGTAGAAGGGCTGACAGAGAGTAGACGGGCTGTCAGAGAGTAGAAGGGCTGTCAGAGAGTAGAAGGGCTGACAGCGAGTAGAAGGGCTGACAGAGAGTAGAAGGGCTGACAGAGAGTAGCAGGGCTGACAGAGAGTAGAAGGGCTGTCAGAGAGTAGAAGGGCTGACAGAGAGTAGAAGGGCTGACAGAGAGTAGAAGGGCTGACAGAGAGTAGAAGGGCTTGTCAGAGAGTAGAAGGGCTGACAGAGAGTAGAAGGGCTGTCAGAGAGTAGAAGGGCTGACAGAGAGTAGAAGGGCTGTCAGAGAGTAGAAGGGCTGACAGAGAGTAGAAGGGCTTGTCAGAGAGTAGAAGGGCTGACAGAGAGTAGAACGGCTTGTCAGAGAGTAGAAGAGCTGACAGAGAGTAGAAGGGCTGACAGAGAATAGAAGGGCTGACAGAGAGTAGAAGGGCTTGTCAGAGAGTAGAAGGGCTGTCAGAGAGTAGAAGGGCTGTCAGAGAGTAGAAGGGCTGACAGAGAGTAGAAGGGCTGACAGAGAGTAGAAGGGCTGACAGAGAGTAGAAGGGCTGTCAGAAAGTAGAAGGGCTGACAGAGAGTAGAAGGGCTGACAGAGAGTAGAAGGGCTGTCAGAGATTAGAAGGGCTGTCAGAGAGTAGAAGGGCTGACAGAGAGTAGAAGGGCTGTCAGAGAGTAGAAGGGCTGTCAGAGAGTAGAAGGGCTTGTCAGAGAGTAGAAGAGCTGACAGAGAGTAGAAGGGCTGACAGAGAATAGAAGGGCTGTCAGAGAGTAGAAGGGCTGACAGAGAGTAGAAGAGCTGACAGAGAGTAGAAGTGCTGTCAGAGAGTAGAAGGGCTGACAGAGAAGAAGGGCTGACAGAGAGTAGAAGGGCTGACAGAGAGTAGAAGGGCTGTCAGAGAGTAGAAGGGCTGTCAGAGAGTAGAAGGGCTGTCAGAGAGTAGAAGGGCTGTCAGAGAGTAGAAGGGCTGACAGAGAGTAGAAGGGCTGACAGAGAGTAGAAGGGCTGACAGAGAGTAGAAGGGCTGACAGAGAGTAGAAGGGCTTGTCAGAGAGTAGAAAGGCTGACAGAGAGTAGAAGGGCTGACAGAGAGTAGAAGAGCTGACAGAGAGTAGAAGGGCTGTCAGAGAGTAGAAGGGCTGTCAGATAGTAGAAGGGCTGACAGAGAGTAGAAGGGCTGACAGAGAGTAGAAGAGCTGACAGAGAGTAGAAGGGCTGTCAGAGAGTAGAAGGGCTGACAGAGAGTAGAAGGGCTGACAGAGAGTAGAAGGGCTGACAGAGAGTAGAAGGGCTGACAGAGAGTAGAAGGGCTTGTCAGAGAGTAGAAAGGCAGACAGAGAGTAGAAGGGCTGACAGAGAGTAGAAGGGCTGACAGAGAGTAGAAGGGCTGTCAGAGAGTAGAAGGGCTGACAGAGAGTAGAAGGGCTGACAGAGAGTAGAAGGGCTGACAGAGAGTAGAAGGGCTGATAGAGAGTAGAAGGGCTGACAGAGAGTACAAGGGTTGACAGAGAGTAGAAGGGCTGACAGAGAGTAGAAGGGCTGTCAGAGAGTAGAAGGGCTGACAGAGAGTAGAAGGGCTGACAGAGAGTAGAAGGGCTGACAGAGAGTAGAAGGGCTGACAGAGAAGAAGGGCTGACAGAGAGTAGAAGGGCTGACAGAGTAGAAGGGCTTGTCAGAGAGTAGAAGGGCTGACAGAGAGTAGAAGGGCTTGTCAGAGAGTAGAAGGGCTGTCAGAGAGTAGAAGGGCTGTCAGAGAGTGGAAGGGCTGACAGAGAGTAGAAGGGCTGACAGAGAGTAGAAGGGCTGACAGAGAGTAGAAGGGCTGTCAGAGAATAGAAGGGCTGACAGAGAGTAGAAGGGCTGACAGAGAGTAGAAGGGCTGTCAGTAGAAGGGCTGACAGAGAGTAGAAGGGCTGTCAGTAGAAGGGCTGACAGAGAGTAGAAGGGCTGTCAGTAGAAGGGCTGACAGAGAGTAGAAGGGCTGACAGAGAGTAGAAGGGCTGACAGAGAGTAGAAGGGCTGTCAGAGAGTAGAAGGGCTGACAGAGAGTAGAAGGGCTGACAGAGAGTAGAAAGGCTGACAGAGAGTAGAAGGGCTGACAGAGAGTAGAAGGGCTGTCAGTAGAAGGGCTGACAGAGAGTAGAAGGGCTGACAGAGAGTAGAAGGGCTGACAGAGAGTAGAAGGGCTGTCAGAGAGTAGAAGGGCTGACAGAGAGTAGAAGGGCTGTCAGTAGAAGGCCTGACAGAGAGTAGAAGGGCTGACAGAGAGTAGAAGGGTTGACAGAGAGTAGAAGGGCTGACAGAGAGTAGAAGGGCTGACAGAGAGTAGAAGGGCTTGTCAGAGAGTAGAAGGGCTGACAGCGAGTAGAAGGGCTGACAGCGAGTAGAAGGGCTGTCAGAGAGTAGAAGAGCTGTCAGAGAGTAGAAGGGCTGACAGAGAGTAGAAGGGCTGACAGAGAGTAGAAGGGCTGACAGAGAGTAGAATGGCTGACAGAGAGTAGAAGGGCTGACAGAGAGTAGAAGGGCTGACAGAGAGTAGAAGGGCTGTCAGAGAGTAGAAGGGCTGTCAGAGAGTAGAAGGGCTGACAGAGAGTAGAAGGGCTGACAGAGAGTAGAAGGGCTAACAGAGAGTGGAAGGGCTGACAGAGAGTAGAAGGGCTAACAGAGAGTAGAAGGGCTGACAGAGAGTAGAAGGGCTGACAGAGAGTAGAAGGGCTGACAGAGAGTAGAAGAGCTGACAGAGAGTAGTAGGGCTGTCAGAGAGTAGAAGGGCTGACAGAGTAGAAGGGCTGTCAGAGAGTAGAAGGGCTGACAGAGATTAGAAGGGTTGACAGAGAGTAGAAGGGCTGACAGAGAGTAGAAGGGCTTGTCAGAGAGTAGAAGGGCTGACAGAGAGTAGAAGGGCTGTCAGAGAGTAGAAGGGCTGACAGAGAGTAGAAGGGCTGACAGAGAGTAGAAGGGCTGACAGAGAGTAGAAGGGTTGTCAGCACCTTTGGCTGATGGTGAAATTTCTGCAGGTTCAGCAAAAATTACTTTTAAAACTCATTTATCGGGAATTGCACCAAATTCCAGTGGACATTGCCCAAAGATGCAAAATATGGACCACATTAACTGGAGCTTTTCAGCAATAAAAGCATTTGTCAAATGTTGCTGCCTAACTGTTTATAGCAGGAGTTCAGTACAAAAACAACAAGGAACTGAATTCATTGTTTTAGCATTTAAGCTTTATTTGTAGTGATAATGCACAACATCGAAATTATGGAATGTGGGAGCCTGAAATCTCAACTTTATTCACTAGGGACATTTCATCAATACCAAACATTCTTGCAACATTTTTCAAAGTCATTCATTAAAACAGCTGATTCTGTGTGAAATATCAAATTTTAGCATTGAGATAATCATGGTAATGCACTCTGACTACTTTTTCTATTTCCTTAAACATCGAGTTTTAAAACCTGTTATATCGCTGTAAAAGAAAGGGGTTTGAAATGGTAGATAGTTGAGATGCTAATGGACTAGTTTTGATGTACTCTCATAGACTGCAAATGATTGCTAATTCATTATCTTGTCATAGTAATTGATGAGTGTCTCTCACTCATTTGGCTGGAAGTTTTTATCTCTCTGGGTGTGCAGTTAGAAAGTAAAAGAATTACTGACACTTTCTGGTTTTATGAACCTGGAGGTAGTCAGGTTCTAAGTAAGGTGTGATCCTGGAGAGAGAAACTAGGAAATCAGTTTAAATCAATTCAGACCCACGCTGTAATATAGCATTTATTATTTTTGTTATTACACTAAGATTGTATCAATAGAACTGAGTCAATCTGAAGTTGTGTATGTCCATCCAACAGAAATAAAGCAGCTTTATAGGTTTTTAAAAATTCATCCACAGGATGGTATTTACTTGCTCTATAGTGGTGGTGAGCAGCTACTTGAACTGCTGCAGTCTAAGTGGCGATGAAGGGGATGGTGATTTTTCCAACTGTGAATGGGATATATCTTGGAGCCGGCACTGCTCCTCCGGCCCTTGTTCCTCTAGGTGGTGGTGGGTTTGGGAGTTTGAGCCGTGAAAGTTGTGCCCACTCACTGCATTCATAGTAGAGATTTTGAATGTTTTAGCCAGTGGCTGAGCTACAATCGAGTGGGCTGCTTTGTCCTGGATAGTGTCAAGTTTCTTGAGTATTGAGAGATGCACTATCCAGACAATTGGAGTATTTCATTACACTCCTAATAAGTGGTGGAAAGAGTTTAGGAAGTTGTTAAGTTGGACACTTGCTGCAGAGTATCAACTCTCTTTCCTACTTTAGTAACCACAGCATTTATGTGGCTGCTCCAGCGAAGTTTCTGGCCAACGGTGACCCCCACCTCACGGTATGTGGAGGGATTTGGGGATATTATTGAATGTCTAAGGGGTTGAAGTTGGGCTCTTTTATCAGATGGTCTTTGACACTTGTGTAGCATGAATGTTACTTGCAATTTATCAACCCAAGCCTGAATGTTACTCAGGTATTGCTGCCTGTGAGTATGGACTGCTTCAGTATCTGAAGAATGGAGCTGTACATGGCAGTTGTCAGGCAACATCCCCCAATCCTGACCTTGTGATGAAGGGACAGTCTTTGCTGAAGCAGTTGAAGATGGTTGGGCCTAGGCCTCTGCTCTGAGGAACTCCTAGGGCTGAGATGATTGGCCTCTAACAACCACAACCATTTTCCTTTGTGCCTAGGTTTGGCTCAAGCAGAGAGTTTTCCCCTGGTTCCTGTGGACTTCAATCTAGCCAGGGCTCCTTGATGCCACATTTGGTCAAATGCTGCCTTGATGTCAAGGGCAGTCACTCTCACCTCACTTGGAATTCATCTTTTGCTCACATTTGAACCAAGGCTGTATTGAGGCCAGAAGCCAAGTGGTTCTTGCAGGACCCAAACTGAGCATCGGTGAATGGGTTATTGGTGCATAAGTGCTACCTGATAGCACTGTTGATGACTCCTTCCATCACCTTGATAACTGGGAGTAGGCTGATAGGGTGGTAATGGGCCAATAATTTGAATTTATATATAGCCTTTAGTATTGTAAAAACACCCCAATATGCTTCACAGGTGCAAAATCAAATATTGAGCTAAAGGAGACATTAGGAAAGATGACCTAAATCTTGGTTAAAGATTTTAAGGGACATTTTAAAGAGGACCGAGAAGTGGAGTGGTGCAGAGGTTTAAGGAGGTCTTTATAGAGCTTAGGGTCCAGGGTTAAAAGCACCACTTCCAATAGTGGGGCAAAGGGTGGGAATTGCATGAATGGCTTAAGTTTGGACTTGTTCCTTTGCAGGTGGATGCCAGTGTTGTAGCTGTACTAAAATAGTTTGGCTAGAGGTGCGGCTGGTACTGAAGCTTAAATCTTCAGTACTAAACCAGGATGCTGTCAAGGCCCATAGCTTTCACTCTATTCAGTGCACTTAACCTGTTCTAAATGTCACCTGGAGTGAATTGAATTGGCTGCAGACTGGCATATGTGATGCTGGGGTCCCTGGACAGCCTCCAAAATGCATCCCATTCTGAGCTGGGCAAATCGCCATTCCTTCATCACCACTTGGACTGCAGCAGTTCAAGAAGTAGCTCACAACCACCATAGAGCAAGTAAGTGCCAACCTTGCCATCCTGAGGATAATTTAAAAAAAAAATCCTATAAAGTTGCTTTATTTCTGTCGGATGGACATGCAGAACTTGGCATTTCTAGCTGAAGGTGGATGCAAATGTTTTAGCCTTGTCTTTTGCACTGTGTGCTGGGTTGTGCCATCATCATTGAGGATGGCGCTGTTGATTGAGCTGCCTTCGCCTATTAGTTGCTGAATTGTCCACCATTATTCACGACTGGATGTGACAGGACTGCAGACCTTTAATCTGAACCATTAGTTGCCTCACTGTTTGTTCTGTCTGCCATTAGAAAGATAAAGCATTATGTGCATAGAAGACAGAGTATTCACTCCAGATGACAGGATTAGAATGGTATAACACAAAAGGTGGCCATTTAGTTCATTGATCCTCTGTCAGTTCTGTGAAAGAGCTATCCAATTAGTTCCAGTTGCTGCCCTTTACACACCCCCAACCCCACAGCCGTGCATTGTTTTCACCTTCAACTATTCATCCAATTTCATTTTGAAAGTTATTGAATCTGCTTCCACCTCTCTCACAGGTGGTGCATTCAAGATCACCACACTTTATTTAAAAAACTTATCTCCCTATCTCCCTTTTGCCAATCACCTTGGATTGGTGTAATCTGGTTACCAACCATTCTGCCAGTGGAAACTGTTTCTTTGTATTTAACAGCTTTACTTTGTGCTGTCACCTTTTCTAGATGTGTGTATGTGAGCACACTGGTGTCTCTGCTGCATCCTCTAAAATTACTCCAGTTTATGTGACCTTCCAAACTGCATGACTTGACCAGATTGAATTTCATGTCATGTCTGCTTGTTCATTGGTCCATTTATGTTCTCAAGTTTGCTGATACTCTTCTCACAAACTCAGGTTTGTGTCATCTCCAAACTTTGAAATTATTTCCTGTATATCCAGCCCAGGTAATAAATTTGTATCAGAAGATATTTGGTCCAAATATGGGGGCGGGGCAGAGTGTGGGAGGTGGCTGGTGGTTGTCACCCCTGTACACACTTCCCTCTGGTTTGAAAAGCAACTGCTCATCACTGCCTCAGCCAGTTTAGTATCCATGCTGGCTTTAAACCCTTGGCATCAGTTTTGTTGACAGGTCTATTATGTGGTAATTTATTAAATGCTTTTTAAGTCCATCAACACAAGAACCACACTGCATTCATCAAACCTCTCCGTTACTTTATCCAAGACCTTAATCAAGGTTGTCAGACACTGTTCGTCTTTAACAAATCTGTGTTGACTTAACTTAACCTGTGTTTTTCAACATTTGACCTGGATTATCTCTAACAGTTCCCCCACCACTGAAGTTAAGCTGACTGGTCTGTAGTTACTGGGTTTATCCCTCCCCTGGATTTTGTTTAGGGCGTAACATTTGCAATTCTCCAGTCCTCTTGCGTGGACCCCCTATCCAAGGAGAATTGAAAGATTGTGGCCACAGCCTGTACGATTTCCATTCTCACTTCCCTCTATTATGAAGGATGCACCCCAATTCGGACTGGGTGACTTTTCTACTCTGAGCATTGACAACCTTTTAAATACCAGCTTTCTATTTTTATCCTGTCCAATTTCCCTACTGCTCCTCCTTTCCTGTGACATCAACAGCACCCACTTTTGTGAAGACAAATGCAATCTGCTCATTTAGTGCCTTGCCTTTGAACTCTAATTGGCCCCATTCTTTCTTTGACTATCCTTTTACTTTGTGTTGATAAAAGACTTGGGAACACAAAACTATTCTCATCCACCCTCTTTTCTCCTCTGTTTTCTCTGCACTTTTTGATTCCAGCTTGATTCTCTACTGAATCTGACATTTATCATATGCCTGCTTTTTTGTTTCATTTTATTCTCTTTAATTTTTGATGCCCTTCCCTGTGGCAATTTGTCTAATCGACCCAATTTAACATCCTTTTGAAGACCTCCCATTACTCATTCGCTGTTTTACCTACCAGCCTTTTCATTCCAATCCACCTGAGTCGGATCCGATTTTAGCTCTGAAATGAACCCACTTCCAGTTGAGTATCTTCGGCTTCAACTGTTGTTATGCCATTGAATAGGCAGTGTACAAATTAATTTCCATAAAAGATGCTCAGATTACCTGAGAGCAATGGATGCCACTGAATGTCAGAGGTATTTACGGAAGAGCTGATTTTCTAACAGCGATTCTTTGACAAATCTTAATGTTCTATAACATGTTGAATCTAGTCAGAAGTGAGGGTCCCAGTAACTACATTGTGGCTTGTCCCACAACCTAGACGTGAGATGTCTCCAATATAATTCAGTAGGGTTAATCACTGTTCAGTATCTTCATGTACAAAAGATAATTGCCAGTTACCCCTAAATCAGGGATACAACCCAAGCAAACGTTCCTTATTTCGAGGGCCCTCAGCTTTCAGAGCTTGTATCATTGGTCATATTGGAGCATCTGGCAGGATGAATGGTTAGGAGGTTTATTATGCACTTGTGCTGTTTAAGGAGGTAGTTTCCAACAAATTCTTAATCACAATAGGCTAGCTGTCATCCATTTTGTGGCACTTCTACCTCTGGGTCAGTAGGTCCTGGGTTCAAGCCAGACTACAGGATTTGAGCATGTAATCGAAGTTAACTTCAGTGTAGGACTGAGGAATCGTTGCAGGTGCTGTCTTTAAGATGAAATTTGCCCGTTCTGAGTTTAAAAAAAATCCCATTGTATTATTCAAAGATCAGGGAAGTTCTCCCAATGTCCTGGGCCAATATTTATCCCTCAACCATCATCACAAGAACCAATCAACTAGCCACTTATCTCTCCACGTGAGGAACTTGCTGTAGGTGTGCAGGTTGGCTACTGTGCTTACCTTCATAACAGTAACTTCACCTTTAGCAGCAATTTGCATAAAAAGCTCATTGAGACATTTTGAAAGGTGCTAAATAAATACAAGTTTGGGTGTTCTTTTTGGAAAAGTCAAGCTTGTCACTATTTACAATCAGTGACCTTACCTGTAAATTGGATAAAGGGGGTAACAGTCTTCCAGTTTTTGAGTGGTGCTGAGTGTGATTTGATGCATTTGGGTCCATGCCACCACAGATTGGATATTGGTGTTGGGCAGATTTATGCTACAGTATCTTACACATCTTCTGAATGCAATCTCCAATTTGAGGTGCCTAACCAGTTTTCAACTGAGTTCAACTCTGGACATGCAGCTCATGATAAGTTCGGACCACCGCCTTCTGGAGTCTTTTTGCTAAGCAAGGGTAATCCACCTGCTCATCTCTGGCAGGTTGTCATTGTGTGTGCACTTTCTCCTTAATACTGTTTGTAGACTGGACGTGAAATAGGCTGATAAGCTTATTTTGTTCGGCGGAGGAGAATTTTGTCCTCGAACCTTTTTGGTGGTCAGTATTAACCAGCTCGGTGGAAGCTCTACTACAGGCAGCCTCACTTGATGCAAACGAGAGGTTAAACTCAATAACCTGGTACTTAGCGCTTCAGAGGACTGGTTTAGTACAGGAAGAATCCCAAATATGTTCTTTGTATCAGAAGTGGCCTGTGCTTTAAATGCTTAGATTGCCAAGTGGAAGTACTTGATGCCAGGGGCATTACCTTCAATCTATGAAGCAACAGTAAATTTTCATTATCGTTTATGATTTTTGAGCATTTCTTCCAAACGAAAATTACAAACTTAGCTTTGTATTATGAGTTCAGACTAGTTTCCCTTAAACTTCAAACCGTGGTCGGGATTTTCGGGCCCCACCCACAGGGGGACCAGAAATTCCTGCCCAAAGCCAACGGACACTTGGCCACCTCTCCAAACTTTCCGTCCCATCCACGCTGATTCCTGGCTCATATTTACTGCACTGATTGGTGGATTGTTTCACCCTTTGCAGTATTGCTAGGAGGTAATAATCATAATCATGTTCACTGCCTATGATCTGTGCAGACTTCAAATCAGCTTGTAATATATTCAGAATAACCTGCACAGGTTCACCAAGAGTTTCTGCCTTGGTGCTTTTCCCATGAAAAGCCTTTCAACTCAGTCCGATGTAACACTGAAGAGTTTTTGGAAACTTGTTGATGGCCAGTGGAACTGTTTGGAAGGGAAGGATACAGGTTTAGAAGAATAGTAGTTGGAGGGTAGGGGAAAGATGGGAGATAAGCCAGACTGGCTTTGGAACAGGAGTGGGTGAGTATACCAAATGCTTTTGTGTTCTGTTGCTGAGACCATTGGTACCGCTAATGTTTTCATTCAGCAATCATACAGCAAGGAAGAAGGCCTTTCAGTCCATCATGCATACGCCAGTTCAATTAGCCCCACTCCCTCTACACTTTCCTCATAGCCCTGCAAATTCGTTCCTTGCATAAAATGAAGTTGCGGGGGTGGGGGGGTTATTTTAAGTTTTATGTTTCATGAGCATTTTTGTCTACAAGAGACACAGAGTTTCTAAAATGGGGATGGAGGTAATTGGCTTAGGCAAAGGGCTCCTTAAGTTGAGGTGATTCTTGTAGGGTAACTTTGTGTCGTGAGCAATGTCATTGTTGTTCCCACACGGAGATTCTTAATTTTTGTTGTTGCTGTTGAAGATGCAGCCCAGTATTCCAGGTCCCATTGACTTCCTTCATTGAGGCAATGGTGGAGGTCTCACCATGTGCTGGCTACTTATATACTCAAAACAATGATGCAGATTAGGAGGGAGAAATAATTTAAACAGAGTCATCTTATCCCTTCACTGAATCACTTTGCAGTTTGGTTGACTGCTAAATTTCTCTTTCTCCTTCCTAAAGGTGTCCTTAGTTGATGATGTAAGCCAATGAGTGCAGTTCCACAGCTGGTACCCATTTCAAATGCTCCACACAGCGAGTTCCCAGCATCTTCAGAGATAAGCATAAGCATATTGCTCCTATCGTGGATTGACCCTTGTTTGACAAACCATGACCATCTCACCATCACATTCGTTGCTCCATTTGAGTTGGAAACAATTGAGCTTGAAGGTTGCTGGAGTAATTTGTAACAAAAATATATATTTTTAAAAACTGCTTTTTAAAAAAAATAGCACCCTCCAGAGGGGGATGGAGAAATCCTCAATGTAGACCCAATTTTTAATTTAGAAAAAAAAAAGCAAAAAGAAAATGCTGCTCCTTCGAGTTTACTGCAGAGGTTATGGCCGATCAGTAGACATTTCAGTGCTGCTGTCCTTTGGAATATGTCCTAGTTCACTCCTGCCTATTAGACAGTCCCATCCACCTGAAGTGAAAGAATAGTCAGGATTAGTATTGGGGTTAAAACAGGTCAACAAAATGATCTCAACTCCACGAACATTCTTAGAAGATAATGTTTGATTTTAAAAAAAGTGTCCTGGTTGAAAATTATTTGAATTATGGAAAGCAGATGAAGGATTAACAGTGTTACATTGATGGACTGGATCTTGCTTCTCCAATGCAAAATTTCATTCATGAATCACTTCTACATATTCATAAACACTGGTACACTTTCCAAACGTGGTGGAGATTAACTTTACAAGTATTTGTTTTATTCTTTCTTACTTGACCCAAACTCTCCATTGAATAGTGTATGAAAGGCTATCAGGGCAATTGGAATGGGAGTCAAGCTACAGCTCCTAGGATGTAAAAACTTGCTACTCCCCCAGTCTGTCCTCTGTCCAACAAACACAAAAAACCAACCTTGGCAACATGTCATCACTACTTCCTGTTTTATCTTGTTTTATTCCTGTTACTGGTTTCAACATTGGTGTCCTGTGCTATGAACCAAGTGGTCAGCCTTTCACCACTACTGCTCAATAAGAGAAAATAGTACTCCTCACCATAACCACCACCACCAATGAAGTGCTATTGACCAGACGCAGTTAATTCCTGATGCTAACACTATGCCCTGATCACACCCCTGCCTGCTTCATCTGATATAACTCTGCAATTGGGCTAATTAATCTTGACTCATATTTTCCTAATTATTTATTGCATATACAGTTCAGGACAAGCTATTAATAGTTATATACTGACTGCTCAATAGAAATGTAATTTATTGTTGTAATGTTTTGTTGGCTGTTGTAGTTGACAGAGTCAATAGATATAAGATTTGAACAGGAAAAAATACCTTTGCTTGGAAATAAGACTAAAAGAGATTGCTGTAGTTGAAGAGTGAACATTAGCATGGGTGCAAAGGGCTGAATGGCCTCCTGTGCTGTAATTTCCATCATGGGCTTAATGTACATTATTTGAAATTTGAAAGCAGTGTCAAGCAAAAACATATCTCACGGAAATGTCCATAGACATCATTTTCCAACTTAGGAACCCACCTGCCAGTGAATGCTCAAGGCATAACATATACAATAGAGAAGTAGATTATTCTACAAAAAATCAAATCATTTATTTATAAAAACTTTTTACACATGAATAAATTTACACATGCACGCACCCACATCTGTTACCACAAACATATTAAAGGCTGATTAGCTCTTCATTAAGGATAGCATGTGAATACACCAATAATTTACAATACTTTACACTGTAGTCTGATTGTTGTAGTCACAACCTGGGGAGGGAGTAGCATCATTTCATTGGAAGGACATTTTACAAAAAGGAAGGTAATCTGTAAATAATGTATAGAAACAGTAAAAACAAGAATTTACAAATGATCCAATGTACAAAAGAGAAACATCAGTTAAATGTCACTGTATTAAATTAAAAGTATGTACGAAATCTGTTTCATTGGCTGGTTAATGTTTATTTGCACACTCCCATATCCATACCTGGTGGGGTGTAAAGATCACTCCTGTCCAGTGTATGAAAACACATTATTCAGCCAATCAATTGTTTTTTTGTAATACAAGGCTGTGTTGCTCTTAAAACAACCCATCAGCTGCAATTTAATGGGGAACGAGGCTGTATGGAATAAAAACTCTGGGTTGTAGCAATGAACACATTAAAGGTATGTTTTATTTAACATTGGTCTTGCACCTGCTGTTATTTTTTGCACAGTTTGCATGCCATTATTTTATCAAGAACATATACCAATTTTAACCAGTTTAGGACACAAAAACTGATATAAAGTATACATTTTGAGGGAAAAGCATGCATTTTCATGTATATGGTATGAAATGCATTGAGTAACAAAGAGAAAGGGGCTTGCTAATTGTTTTGCTCTTCAGCTGAATGACATTTTTATGTTGCTAAGACAAAAACTTCACTGTGGAATGGATAGGTACAGCCATACTCCAGAGGACAGAGAGGAACACTGGACACTGACCCAGGTAGGCAAACACAAGACTTTCACAGTTTTGAACTAATGGCTTTTGGTGGGAAGAGGGATGATGAATACAGACACCACATACAACGTATACCTTCTGTACCACTGGGTGATGAGTTTTAAAAAATGATCATTGTGTATCTCTAAGGCAAAGCTGTAAAGGGCAGCTAGTACACCATGTGGAAATAAGACAGTGGAAGTGCATGATTATTCGGAATACACAAGAATCACTTCACTCCGCCAAGCTTCCTCAGCAGTTTCTTTCCTTTTGATAACAGTCCCTTTTTCTTTTTTGAAGCCATATCTCTGACCCAGACATGGCTGTCTGGCCCATCTACTATAGCAGCTCCAGAGTGGTGATGGTGATGGTGGGGATGTACAGTTGGAGATGGAGCCCTCCTTGGAGTGTTTTCACCAGGGACCTAGTGTGCATCATACGATTTGATTAGTTTTTTTTTAAAATGTAGAAAGGGATTGCGTCAAAGGATAAATGAAAACCAGAAGCTGCACACGGATTTTAAAATGCACAAAAGGACTACTCTCTGACTTAAGTTACAGCACCGAAATATTACACACCTGAAGATACCATAGGTGAGATTTGTCTAATGCATCTAGCAGCTCAAACTGAACAAGTCTACTTATCTTTACGAGGAAAACAAACATAAAGTCTTGAAAGAAAAAGTGTTCCCCAAAGTCTTGGATCATTTGCTATTCAAACCAAAAAGAGACCCAATGAATAGTTTGCGACAGTGACAGAAATAGCTGAGCAAAATAGTAAACTTGTGATCTCAGGCAAATGAAGATGTTTAAAAAATATATATTTCAGGTGAATTTGGTGTGCAGGATGGGTGAAGAATTTTCACAAGATCGCTTTTGGGGAAGAGTGTTTTTCTTTCACAATCATTTCTAAATTTGGCACAGCTGCATCAGACCTATGGGAGCTCCTGCTATAGGTATCTTCAGTTGCTCACTTACGTGAAGGTTACAGTGCGTTTATTAAGATGTGAAATGAACACTCTTCTTCTGTTCCCAGCAGATGAGAAAGAAACAAAACAGAAAAAATTGCAATGATGATATTGAAATGGAAAAATCAAAACCCAACAAACATTGTTACTCATTTTAAAACAAAGACAGAGCATTCAGCCTCAATCCCAGAGAGCTTCATTTATACCCACATTCAAACTTAGATATTAGATCCAACACAGTAAACAACTGGAATTTCTTCTTTCCCATGGCAGTGTTTTAAAAATTGTTAGGTTTACTGGCTGCTTCAGTACTACATTTTGGGCAATTTTAAAAAGAAATTTACACTTAAAAAAACATTTCATGTTATCTTTTCAAAAGTACAATCTGTGATTGTCCTGAGTTAAGCTGTACTGAGTTAAGCTGTGCTGAGTTAAACTGTGCTGAGTTATACTGTGCTGAGTTTAGCTGTGCTGAGTTAAGCTGTGCTGAGTTAAACTGTGCTGAGTTATACTGTGCTGAGTTTAGCTGTGCTGAGTTTAGCTGTGCTGAGTTAAGCTGTGCTGAGTTAAGCTATACTGAGTTAAGCTATACTGAGTTAAACTGTGCTGAGTTAAGCTGTGCTGTGATAAACTGTGCTGAGTTAAGCTGTGCGGAGTTAAGCTGTACTGAGTTAAACTGTGCTGAGTTAAACTGTGCGGAGTTAAGCTGTACTGAGTTAAACTGTGCTGAGTTAAACTGTGCTGAGTTAAGCTGTGCTGAGTTAAGCTGTGCTGAGTTAAACTGTACTGAGTTAAACTGTGCTGAGTTAAACTGTGCTGAGTTAAACTGTGCTGAGTTAAGCTGTACTGAGTTAAACTGTGCTGAGTTAAACTGTACTGAGTTAAGCTGTGCTGAGTTAAGCTGTGCTGAGTTAAACTGTGCTGAGTTTAGCTGTGCTGAGTTAAGTTGTACTGAGTTAAACTGTGCTGAGTTAAACTGTGCTGAGTTAAACAGCTGTGCTGAGTTAAGCTGTGCTGAGTTAAAGTTGTACCTTATCTAATCTCAGAAATGTTTAGTTACACAAAATCACAGAACTATTGCAGCCCAGAAGGAGGCCATTCGGCCCATCATGTCTGTGCTGGTTGGTTTTCTGAAGGAGCAATTCACCTAGTGCCACTCCCCACAACCCTGCACATTCTTCCTTTTCAGATAATAATCCAATTCCCTCTTGAATTCCTTGATTGACCCTGCCTCCTTTACACTCTCAGGCAAGTGCATTCCAGATCCTAACCACTCGCCACATAAAAAAAGTTTTCCCTCATGTCTCCATTGCTTCTTTTGCCAATTATCTTAAATCTGTGCCTCATTGTTTCCACCAATAGGAACAGTTTCTCCCTCTCTGCTCTGCCCAGACCCCTCAGGATTTTGAAAACCTCTATCAAGTCTCCTCTCAGCCTTCTCCTCTCCAAAGAGAACAGTCCTAACCTCTCCAATCTATCTCACTGGGGGTGTGCTGTTGCTCGTGTTGCACACAAATCTCTTTGCACCCTTCTTCATTTAACCCTAGCACCATACCCCTATACTCCTTTCCCTCCCATGTATTTATTTGGCTTCCTCTTAAATGTTGTTCATTTCAGCCATCTTTTCACGGTAGTGAGTTTCACATTCTAATCACTCTCTGGGTCAAGAAGTTTCTCCTGAATTCCCTGTTGGATTTACTATTGCCCATTCATATTTGTGGCTCTTGGTTCTGGTCTCCCCCAACAAGTGAAAACATCTTTTCTACCTCTACCCTATCAAATGCTTTTGTAATCTTAAAGACCGCTATCTGGTCTCACCCTAAGTGTTTTTTCCCTATTGAAAAGCCTGTTTAATTTTTCCTGGTGTTATGACCTCTCAGTTCTGGTATTGTCCTTGAACATTTTGTTTGCACCTTCTTCGTGCCCAGTGAGTGGGCAAATACACGGCAGATGCAGTTTAAAGTGTGTAGTTATCCACTTTGGTAGGAAAAACCAGGATGGCAGAGTATTATTTAAATGGTGATAGATAGGGGAATGTTGATGTACAAAGGGACCTGGGTGTCCTTGTACACCAGTCACTGAAAGCAAGCATGCAGGTGCAGCAAGCAGTTAGGAAGGCAAATGGTATGTCGGCCTTCATTGCGAGAGGAGTACAGGAGCAAGGATGTCTTTCTGCAGCTATACAGGGCCTTGGTGAGACCACACCTGGAGTATTGTGCTCAGTTTTGGTCTCCTTACCTAAGAAAGGATATACTTTCCATAGAGACAGTGCAGCGAAGGTTCACCAGACTGATTCCTGGGATGGCAGGATTGTCGTATGAGGCGGGATTGGTTCAACTAGGCCTGTATTCACTAGAGTTCAGAAGAATGAGAGGGGATCTCATTGAAATGTATAAAATTCTGGATGCAGGGATGATATTTCCTCTGGCTGGGGGTCTAGAACAAGGGGTCACAGTCTCAGGATACGGGGTAGACCATTTAGGACTGAGATGAGGAGAAACTTCTTCAGAGGGTGGTGAACCTGTGGAATTCTCTACCTCAGAGGCTGTGGAGGCCAAATCCCTGAATATATTTAAGGAGGAGATAGATTTCTGGACTGTAAAGGCGTCAAGGGGTATGCAGAGAGAGCAGGAGTACGGTGTTGAGTTAAAGGATCAGCCATGATCATATTGAATGATGGAGCAGGCTCAAAGGGCTGAGTGACCTACTCCTACTCTTAATTTCTATGTTTTTATGTTTATAATATGGGCACCAGAACTGTCCACTGGTGTGGTCTAAACAAGGTTCAATACAAGTTTAACATAACTTATCTCCATTTCAATTCTGTCCGTCTAGAAATTAACCTCCGTGCTTTTTGTAATGGCCGGTGTCTACCTTCAGTGATTCATATATTTGTATTCTCGAATCCCCCTCCGCTCCTTTACCCCATTTACAAATGTATTTTCCAAGGAATAGGTGGCCTCCTTGTCCTTCCTTCCTTATGTATAATGAAGTACTCTGAACTACACTGACCAGATTGTATAAATAATCGTGATGAGAATGTGGATATTCTCGGGAAAGCAGTGTTTCGGATTTATTTGTGATTCAGTTTTTGAAGAAACTGCACCAGATGACGGGATTATTCTGGAGACAAAGTCCCTGTTCCACATTGATGAGCAATGAAAGACTCTCAGTCATCAGGACACATCCGCCACTGCTCCAACACTCTGCTCATCAGTAGATGGGGAGTGCACAGATCTGCTCCATCTTTTGTTAATTATGTATACTTTTACACCTCTGAAATCAGATCAGTGGTTGAATGATTATGTCAAATAATGCTGCTGAGTGTAATAAATGCAAGCATACAAAGATAAAAAACATATAAAGCACTGAACTCATCCACAAACAGCTCTGCTTAAACAGGACTTTCAGACTGAAGCGAGTTGGAAGGGAAAAAAAACCCCAAAATGCCACAACAACAACACATGCATTTATATAGCACCTTCAACATAGCAACACAGACCAAGCACTTCACAGAAGCAATTAACAAAATTTGACACCAAGCCACATAGGGAGAGGGTTAGGGTTAGGGTTAGGGTTAGGGATTAGGGTTAGGGTTAGGGAGAGGGTTAGGGTTAGGGTTAGGGATTAGGGTTAGGGTTAGGGTTAGGGTTAGGGAGAGGGTTAGGGTTAGGGTTAGGGAGAGGGTTAGGGTTAGGGTTAGGGGTTAGGGTTAGGGTTATGGTTAGGGTTAGGGTTATGGTTAGGGTTAGAGTTAGGGGTTAGGGTTAGGGGTTAGGGTTAGGGTTAGTGGTTAGGGTTATGGTTAGGGTTAGGGTTAGGGTTATGGTTAGGGTTAGGGTTAGGGTTAGTGGTTAAGGTTATGGTTATGGTTAGGGTTATGGTTAGGGTTAGGGTTAGGGTTAGGGTTAGGGCAGCATTAGGATTTGGGTTAGGGTTAGGGTTAGGGCAGCATTAGGGTTAGGGTTAGGGTTAGGGCAGCATTATGGTTAGGGTTAGGGTTAGGGTTAGGGCAGCATTAGGGTTAGGGTTATGGTTAGGGTTAGGGTTAGGGTTAGGGCGGCATTAGGGTTAGGGGTAGGGTTAGGGTTAGGGTTAGGGCAGCATTAGGGTTAGGGTTAGGGTTAGGGTTAGGGTTAGGTTTAGGGCAGCTGGACCAAAGGCATTAGGGTTAGGGTTAGGGTTAGGGGTTAGGGTTAGGGGTTTGGGTTTGGGTTAGGGTTAGCGTTAGGGAGAGGGTTAGGGTTAGGGTTAGGGTTAGGGTTCGGGTTAGGGTTAGGGGTTAGGGTTAGGGTTAGGGGTTAGGGTTAGGGGTTAGGGTTAGGGTTAGGTTTAGAGCAGCATTAGGGTTAGGGTTAGGGTTAGGGTTAGGGTTAGGGTTAGGGAGATGGTTAGGGTTAGGGTTAGGTTGAGGGATAGGGTTAGGGTTAGGGTTAGGGTTAGTGAGAGGGTTATGGTTAGGGTTAGGGTTAGGGCAGCTGGACCAAAGGCTTCTTTGGAGATGCAGAGGAGGTAAGTAAGGTAGAGTGGCAGAGGGGTTTCGGGAGACAATTCCAGAGCTTTGGACCTCAGCAAGTGAAGGCAGGTCATTGATGGTGCAGCAAAGGAAATCGGGATTGCACAACATTACAATTGTTCCCTTTTCTCCTTCAGTAATGTCATTATGTCCAGATTAAGGATGGATTAGTAATTCATTTCTGCATGAATTTCATGCCATTGCAAGAACTGAGTGGAAGATCCCTGGTGGTTACAGGCAGTGGATGGGTTGACTCAGGCTGGTGATGTCAGTCACTGGATCAATCAGAGCTCGCTTGATCGGCTTTCGAAAGGAGGAGAAGGGAATTCTCCCTGATTTGTCTAAGTGATTCTGCTCTGATCTTCTGCCTCTCCCAGGAAATCGTGGGCTGAGGTGGGGAGCAGGGGTGATGGTACAAATATGGAGTGGAGTTTAATGCCCTCCCCATGGTGAGTTTGATGGCAGGAGGTATTTAATTGGGCAGGAGTCTTGTGGGGTGGGGACCCCACTGCTTTCTCACCTCCACCCCGAGTCAGTCTGCAGCTGGAAGGCCCATGGATGGGATCCCTGTCCCACCATCTGAGGTCTTTAAGTGGAAATCCGATGCCCGTTTAAGTGCCTCATCCTGCGGCAACTGGTACTAACTCAGCAGCAGGCAGGGTTCGCCATGCAGGGGGCGAAACGAAGCAAAACTCTGGCGTGTTTGCTTGCGGGCTTCTAGGGGATCCCTCCTTCAAAGGCGTTCAGTGCCTGATCAAGGGACCCGGCCTCGGAGGATCACTGAGAACCATCCCCCCTTGCCCTTGCTGCCACCAACCCCTCACTGTCCTGTGACACACACTGTGCCATCAATCACCTGTGCCTGGGTCCATTGGAGATCCCGGCGCCTCAGGTCAGTGCAGTACCGGCGGCAGTCACTGCCCCTCCAGTGGCACTGCTGAGCAATGAAGAGTTGCCGGCCTCTGGTTGGCTGGCAGCTGGCAGTGGGTGGGACTTCTGCCTCCCGGGGAAGGCCTGTCAAGTGCCTGATTGACACTTAACAAGGGGGAGCTTCTGATAAAGAAGCGACGAGGGAGTCTCGCTGGCTCTCTTGCCAAAGGGTGAGACGTCCATCGCCTCCGTTAAACACCGGTCTTGGTGTGTAGTACAGGCTTGGCAGATAAATTATCTTTATCTGTCCGTTCTTATACACACTCCTAATTTCCTACTGATGAATTTGGCACACCTAACCTCCAAACTCGCTCATTCCTGTGTGTAGTTGTCTTACTTCAGGCGTTAGTCTGGGGTTAATTAGAAAATCTGCTACCAAGCACAGCAGAGGTGACTGAACTGAACTTTCATCCAAAAAAGTTACAATTATACCAATCTTAAATTTGCAGAAAATATTCCCTCTTTCTGAGGGAGATTACACGCATTCGATGAACTAAATGTCTGAAAGCAAAATAATTTGTCGATTGATTCAGATGCTGTGAAAAGGTGAGAGTGCAAGGAAGGGGATGTATAAACCAGCAATAGGACACAAAGCAAATATTGCAGTGACCCCACTAAACAAAAATTGTGAATTTTACTCCTTACATTCAGCTGAGTGAGAATTTTACAAAATGCTAGGAGTTAAAACGACCTCCTGTCACTGCAATAACATCAAAACCACCAACATTTAGCCACATCAAAATAAATGCAATACAGTGCCTCATTAATACCTGATTAAAATATTACGATGCGTCAATATTAAAAATATCTCATCCTGTATCACAGCAAAGCCACGTGTACATTGACACCAACTTGTAACCTAACAATTTTAAAATAGATTCACAGCCTATTGCTGGCCTGTGTGTAATGTCCTACTCTCCACCCCCAGCCCCCAAATCCATTTCTGCATCTTTTGGCCTCTTCCTAACATCTTCACATTTCCCTTTCTAAACATCCTGAATTCCTTTAAGGATCCAGCATAGTTCACATCACAGGAGGCAGCCACAAAAAGCAGAGACCCAGATTAGTGCCAGCGCTGAAGCTAATTCAATTGTCTCACAGGAAGGGAGGAGTTGAGTGAAACTGTCTCTCTAAAACACTGAACTGAGGGGAGTCAGGAGGTGAGTTACTCACTGCAGAATTCCCAGCCTCTGACCTGCTCTTGTAACCACAGTATTTATGTGGTTGGTCCAGTTCAGCTTCTGCTTAATGGCAACCCCCCAGGATTCTGATAGCGGAGGATTCAGCGATGGTAACAACATTGAATATCAAAGGGGAGATGGTTAGATTCTTTCTTGTTGGAGATGTAATTCATCTCCTGACTCCCAAAAGCCTCTCCACAATCTACAAGAGATTGGATGGAAATTTCTGTGCACCCCCCCCACCACCACCCCCACCCCCCACAACGCTGGCATCAGGTGTCATGGTGGGTGTGAGCGGACAATATGGCGGGGAGGACAAAACTTGGTTTTAAGCCATCGTGAAATACGTTTGTAATTGTCCTCTCTGCCTGTCAATGACGCGCTGTGTTTCCCACTACCGGGCATTGGGAACTTCATTGTGATACATCTGCATCTCATTATATATAAGCCCAGCTTGCAGGAATCATCCCCCCCACATTGGATCATCCGAGCATGTTGGCGTGGCAACAGCATTCATGAGGTGTGCAGCCGGCGAGCTGAACTTCGAGGGAAGCTCGGAGGCGAGTGCACACTAACGTAGTGCGGCGCTCGTGAGGGTCGCCTGTTGGACCTCCGGGTTGAGGTGACGCGCATTCAGGCGAGCACACAGACGAGTCGCCTTTTCCCGGTGGCTGACAGTGCAGTGTCAGGGCAGCAGCTGCCCTGCTTCTGAGGGGATTTGTGGGGGGCTGGGAGGCAAGGTCTCCGCTGGGATTGGGGCAAGTTGAGGGGGGCAAGTCAGCGCGGTCTGATGGTGGTGCACAAACACATGCGGGGGTCAGGGTGGGGGGGAGGGAAGCGGCCACGCATTAGGGACACCTTGTATAAAGTGACCATTCCTTCAGAGCTGAGACAGTTCAGACGCAGCCTCACTGACATGTGCGGAGTTGGGCCTCTAGCTCATCTGCCCATTCAAGCAACACAGAGGCATGAAAGTGCCACCAAATGCTCCAGAGCTTTTCACCTCTCGGGCACAGACTGCCAGCTAATGAGCGTTTTAGTGGACTGCAGAACAATTGGATGACTGGGCAAGTTGTACAGTCCCCTTGCTGAAGCTGGTCATGGAGCGGTCACTGGTGGAGGCGCTCACAGCCCCTTGTAATGTCATCATTCTGGTTTGGACTAGTCTCCCCCATGGTTCAAGCTAACAGTGCAGCCTTGCAGTGTGGGTTAGGAGAATGTCTGTGTCTGAGCTGAGAGCACAACTTGCAGTCCAATGGGCAAAGCTGCTGCCAATCGGTCAGGTGGAGTGGGGTGGAGGTGGGTGGGGTCTCGGGCAGCCAATGAGTGCACTACACACTGGCCATCCCAGTGGTGGTCAGCACTCTCCGGGATGGGTTAAGGGGCCTCAAACTTAACAAAGACAGGTACTCAGTGCACCCAAACTAACCCACACGTCTCTCTCTCTCACCCTGCAAGAGGAGAACATCAGGAGCATGGAGCCTGATGATCTAGCTGTAGGCCTGTGGTGTACAAAGAGCAGAGATGAAGGAGGAGAGAGCGTCGGAGGCTCTTGGCTGGGCAGAGGGAGGAGCAGCACCCTCAGGAAGAAGGGGCAGCTGAGCTCTCGCACACACCGTCAAAGAGCGAGCTGGGGGCTGGTCAGCGCCTAGCGACACCCAGGATCTATAGACACTGCCTTTCATTACTGCAGATGACTGAGAACCAGTGTCACCATAGACTGCGCATGTCTAGGGAACTGGTCGCCCACATCTGCCAGCTGCTGCAGGATTTGGGGCCACAGGGACATGGAGGGCATCCACTGCCAGGGGCTGTGAAAGTGACCGTGGTGCTCAATTTCTACACCAGTGGCTCCTTTCAGGGCTCCACAGGTGACCTCTGTGGGATATCACAATCCTCCACCCACAAATGCACCCATGAGGTCACGGGCACCATCTTCACGAGGGCACACGGAACCGGGACAGCCAGGATACAAGAGTGAAAAGAAAAATACCTGGAAAAACTCAGCAGGTCTGGCAGCATCTGCAGAGAGGAACACAGTTATTTTGGTTTTATCTTAGGATACAAGAGCGATTGGATTCACCCAGATCTCAGGCTTCCCACAGGGTGCAGGGTGACATCGACTGCACTCACGTGGTGCTCAGATCTCCATCAACACACGGTCAACTAGGTCAACCCCAGGGGCTTCCACTCACTGAACCTGCAGCTGGTGTGTGACCACCACAAACACATCCTGCAGGTCTGCGCACGGTTCCCAGGGAGTGTCCATGACTCCTACATCCTGAGTCACTCACAGATCCCTGACATCTTCCAGGGTCCACAGAAGCTGCAGGGTTGGCTCCACAGGGACAAGGGCTACACACAGAGGCCGTGACTGATGACACCCATGTGGGGGCCTCAGACTGCAGCAGAGCGACGCTATAATGAGGCTCATGCAGCAATTCGCAACTTGGTGGAGCAGACCATCGGGATGCTGAAGATGAGGTTCCGGTGCCTGGACCGGTCTGGTGGAGCCCAGCAATACAGTCCACAGAGGGTGTCACACATCATCATCGTCTGCTGTACCCTTTACAACCTGGCACTGCAACAGGGAGAGGAGCTGGCTGAGGGGGAGATGGAGGAGCTGGAGGTCTCCCCGGATAAGGAGGATGTAAATGGTGATGAGGATGAGGAGGTCTCGAAGGTAACAATGAGAGAGATGAGGCCCTCGCACTGCCCAGATGAGGCAGGCACACTCGGGAGGCCCCATAGCTGCCAGATTTGTGGAGGATGATGATGGAGACACCATAGATCCTCACATCGCATCTGTGAATGTTTGACTCTAATTTGGCAGCGTGAATACTCTCTGTGAGAATGCTCCTGTCATGGAGACGCAGTGGAGGCCCTAATACTCACTCGATCACAGGAGGATGATGACAACTTGCAGTGAGGACACTCCATAGATCTTCACACAGCCTCTGAGAATGTCTGACTCCTGTCTGGCCAAGGGCAGCTCGCTTGCGCTCTGTGATCAAGGTCATATCCTAGAGACGCAGCCATGAAACTTTAAAGCATCTGATACTTTGTCAGCCTTCAGCACCTGTACCCTTCACTTCACAATGTTACTGGTCACAGATGCTGGTGCGATGGGGGCCAGCCCCACCTTAAAGATGCTGGGAGCACACAGAGAGAATGAGGGAACTCTGTAGAACCTGCCCACTACATTCTGGCAGCAATGACCAGCAGCGCCGAGGTGCAGGCATCAGTAATGTTTCCAGGGAGTGTGAGGCTGGACCATCACTGTGGTCTGAAGGCTGCACAGACACAGGGAAGAGGCCCTGGACTGAGACACCTGCTTTTATCTTGTGCAGGAAGGTTTCACATCTGAGTGACAAGAACACTGCTCATCAGAACAAGGAGCCACAGGCAGGGAGATATTCTTGGGAGTTTATTGACAATAGTGAACATTATGTATAAGTGATTAACACCCGTTGCCAGGCTGTGTAACTAATTCTCCTTAACTGTCCTAATCCTGAAGCTATGTCTTGGTGCTCCCTGGATATCCACACCAGAGGTGGAGGCAGCCTGCTGACTGCAACACCCTGCCTGTGATGACTTTGGCAGGCGTCCTCTGGAGGGCCGAGACTTGGAGGGCTCCGGCCTGCCTTCAGGGACCTGCTGTGTGGCAGTGGCACTCTCCTCGGCCTGTGGAGCTGGAGCTGTGGAGGTCACACGGAGAGGGGAGTCAGATGGGCCGGTCACTCCCAGAGTCACCTAGGTGGATGGCCCCAGACTGTGCGCCTGCTGATCCTCCTCCCTACGGGTGCCTGAGGGTCCCTGGCTGACTCCATCTGCAGAGCAGGAGAAACTGGAGTGAGATCCAGCTGCCCAGCACCCCTCTCACATACACGTTGTTGGAAGCTAACTGCAGGCATCAGCGATGGAGTTAAGCCCGTACAGCAGTGCAGGATTGATGTCCTGGACCAAGGTCTTCATGGCGGCTGCCATCCTACCAGTATTGACCTCGGTGCGTTGGCAATGCCGGCGCTATCACCTCAGCCTGAAGGTGGACGAACTCCTCCATCGTGCCTTGCAATCTGAGGAGTGCAGTGGACATCCCTTCTTGATGTTCCCCAGCTTGCCTTTGCAGCTCCAGCAACTGTGACATGACCGAGTCCAGAGGCTCATCATCTGACTCGGACTCAGCAACGTTCTGGCCTCCTGTCCTTCGGGTGCCGGGGACCTGGGAAGTCCCTGCCTCCACCAGCTGTGGATCAGACGGTGCGATGTGCTCACCAGATTGTGATCCCGAGGCTATTCTAAAGCTAGGTCCCACTGAGGTGTGTGTCTCTGCACTGGTGGAGGGTGTGAGTGATGCTGTGATAGGACTTCAATTGGGGTTTCAGCAGATTCCTCTTGTGATGTATCTTCGAGGCTTGAGTTGAGGACCTGGGTTTTTGACTCCCTCGGCTGCTTCCCAGATGTTCCTGTGAAAGCAAGGAGAGATAATTGGTGTCTGGCAGGGGACTGCGGAACAGGGGAACTGACTCACAGCATGGTTGTCTGATGGATGTTGCACTGCTGGATCCCCACTCAGTTGAGCACTGCCAACCTCGCTGTCAGCACAGGAATGGTCCAGATCATCGCCGGCCAGTGGATGGCTCTGTTTTCAAAGTCTGTGAGGACCTTGATGTCAGGTATTCCTCCACTGGGTCTGCAACCTCTCCCTCTTGTTGTGTGACAGCTTGTCCTGCATGAATACAGATGGAGAGAGTGTAAGCAGTTTGCCTGCCAGACCAGATGAGAAGGATGCCTGGTCTGTGTGAGTAGTGAGTGATCCCATGGACAGGATGAGGACAATGATGGTGCATATGAGAGAGTGAATGGTGATGTTCCTTGCACTGGCAGTGAGTGAGGGCCCTGTGGGTGTGTGGTGGGTTTGTGAGTGTGTGAGTTGGGAGTGATGAGAAGAGTGACTTACCCTCACAGGACGGAGGAGACCATTCACCCTCTTGCGGCACTGGGTGGCTGTCCTCTTTTGCAGGGAGTTGGCTCTGACCACTGCTGCCAACGCCTCCCAAGCTGGATTGGTGATGTTACTGCCCCTCCTGCAGCCAGAGAGGGGGCAATGGACATCACAGTGGCCGCCACAGCGTCCAAAAGGCGCTCGAGGGACACGTCACTGAATCGGTGGGCAGGGAGGTGCAGTCTTCTTGCCCTTTGGGGCCATGTCCTGCTGTGTAGCAGTGTCACCTTCCTCAGCTTGTGGAGCTGGAGCTGTGGAGGTCACAGGAAGAGGTGAGTCAGATGGGCTGGTCACTCCCATGTCTCTGTGCAGCAGCCCTGGGCTGGAAGCACTGAGAGGTGTGCGTGCGGCTGCACTTTAAACATAGGCCTGGCAAGAGGAAGCGATGAGATGACAGCGTGGTGGGCAAATGAGAACCTGCCCACCATCGAAACGCCATGTTTCCCGGGAATCCATTGTGGCCAGTGGGTAAAACGTTCTTTCTCTCGCTCATTACTGCACTTCGGTGGAATCATCCCACATTTGCACCAAGTCAGGAGTGTGATAGAATACTTGCCTGGATGAGTGCAGCTCCCACAACACTCAAGACATTTGACACCATCCAGGACAAAGCAGCCCACTTGATTGGCACCACATCCACAAACAGTCACTCCCTCCACCACCGACACACAGTAGCAGCAGCATGTACCATCTACAAGATGCACTGCAGGAATTCACCAAGGCTCCTTCAACAGCACCTTCCAAACCCACGACCACTACCACCCCTAGAGGGCAGCAAACAGATGGGAACACCACCGCCTGGAAGTTCCCCTCCAAGTCACTCACCATCCTGACTTGGAAATATATCGCCGTTCCTTCACTGTCGCTGGGTCAAAATCCTGGAACTCCCTTCCTAACAGCACTGTGGGTGTATCTACACCACATGGACTGCAGCGGTTCAAGAAGGCAGCTCACCCCCACCTTCTCAAGGGTAACTAGGGATGGGCAATAAATGCTGGTCTAGCCAGCGAAGCCCACATCCCATGAATGAACTAAAAAAAATCACTGCCTGGCACTTGTGTGGCACAAATGTTACTTGCCACTTATCATGGCTGAATGTTGTCCAGGTCTTGCTGTTTTTGCACATGGACTGATTCACTATCTGAGGAGTTGCGAATGGTGCTGAAAATTGTGCAATCATCAGCGAACATCCTCACTTCTGACCTTATGATGGAAGGAAGGTCATTGATGAAGCAGCTGAAGATGGTTGGGCCGAGGACACTACTCTGAGGAACTCCTGCAGTGATGTCCTGGAGCTGAGATGACTGACCTCCAACAACCACAACCATCTTCCTTGGTGCTAGGTATGACTCCAACCAGTGGAGAGCTTTCTCCCTGATTCCCATTGACTCCAGTTTTGCTAGGGCTCCTTGATGTCACACTTGGTCAAATGCTGCCTTGATGTCAAGGGCAATCACTCTCAACTCACCTCTGGAGCCCACTTCTTTCATCCATGTTTGGCCCAAAGCTATAATGAAGTCAGGAGCCAATCCCAAACTGAGCATCAGTGAGCAGGTTATTGATGGTAATGGTGGAATGGGTGATATGCTGGGCCATGAGGTTACAGATTGTGTTTGAGTACAATCATGCTGCTACTGATGGCCCACAGCACCTCATGGATGCCCAGTTTTGAGCTGCTAGACCTGTTCAAAATCTATCCCATTTAGAGCGGTGGTAGTGCCACACAACACGATGAAGGGTATCCTCAGTGTGAATACAGGACTTGGTCTCCACAAGGACTGTGTGGTGGTCACTCCTATTGATACCCAGAGTACATTCAACACCCTTGTCACCCTCAGTGCTTCTTCAAAATGGTGTTCAACATGAGCAGAGTTATTATTAATTATTAATTAATTAATTATCTCCCACTCTACCATTACCACCAAGGATCAACCCTGGTTCAATGAAGAGAACAGGAGGACATGCCAGGAGCAGCACCAGGCATACCTAAAAATGAGGTGTCAACCTGGTGAAGCTACAACACAAGACTACTTGATTAATTACTAATTAATTACTAATTATTAATTACAGATTCATCATCTGGGGGTTTGGGGTGGGTGTAGGGTGTGGGTGGTGATGGGGGTAGATAGTAACCAAAAAGAGGTTTCTATGCCCATCTTTGACCTGATGCCAGGTGACTTCATGGGGTCTGGAGTCGATGTCGAGGACTCTCAGGGCAACTCCCTCCTAACTGTATACCACTGTGCTGGGTCTGTCCTGCTAGTACCCAGGAATGGTGATGGTGGTGTCTGGGACATGATCTGTAAGGTGTAATTCCGTAAGGATGACTATATCAGACTGTTATGATATTAATAAGGACTGTGGAGGTTTTCCACTGTTGTTTTGGGTGCATAGGTTGACACAGGTTGGTCTGTCCAGTTTTATTCCTTTTTGTAGAGGTTTGATACATGCGCAGGCTGGGCCATTTCAGAGGGCAGCTAAGAGTCAGCCACATTGCTATGGGAGTCACATGTAGGCCAGACTAGCTAAAGACAGCAGCTTTCCTTCTCTAACGGGCATTAGTGAACCAGATGGATTTTTACAATAATTGACAATGGTTTCATGGTCACCGTCACTGAGACTAGTTTTCAATTCCATATTTTATTAATTGAGTTTAAATTCCACCAGCTGCTGTGGTGGGATTTGAACCCGTGTCCCCAGAGGATTAACCTGAGCCTCTGGATTACCAGTCTAGTGACATGACAATTATACCACCGTCTCCCCTCAAAGTTTAGTTTAATTCCCTTACAGCTACATTTTTGAGTCAGATGCAGACTAATCCCAGAGTCATGTGATTGGAATTTGAAAGGAAAGGAATGTTTCAGGGTAAGTGCGCTGCGAGTAGCTAATGAAAATGATGCTGTTGTAAAAATAGTTGTCGGCAGTTTGAGGTCCGGTTTCTCAACTTTGATGAAGGACGACCATATTGGGTCTGCTTCCCCTGGTCAGACGAGGTGAGGTCATTATTGGGAAGTGGAAGCATCTTTGTTCCCTCTAATGGGGACAGTGATTCTGAACTGACCTGAGAGCCAATCTCGAGCCACTGTCCCTGGTTAAAAAACACCCACCAGGTGGGTGGAAGGTTCAGAGAGGAGGTGAAAAGCTTTCTACATAGACACCTGGGATAACCTTTTGCATTCATGACTGAGGATGATCTGCAGCTCCAGGGTGAATTTTATTAGTGATTTGCAAATCACATGGGTGATGACAGAGTGAAGCAACAAATCATAACTGGTTAACTTTTAAATCTCAAAGGATGATATATAAGGCTTACATCAAAAAGAATGTTGAAAAGGCAACAAAAGCATAAATCCAACAAAACAGCTATGAAATGAAGCAAAACCTGAATGAGTCGATGATTTATTTAAATCTATTTGAGAGTAATATACTTGCCCTTTTTCCTTTCACGCGTACTGGTGCATCTTGAGGGTATCTGGCAGGGACATCAGAGAGATAGACCTCAACATCATCAGGCACTTCTTCCAGGAAATTTGAAGGAACCAGACCTTTCTGGCCATTGATCTCCCCCTAAAAATTAATGACACAATATTAGCCCAGAGGACCTTACAGCAGAGCCGGAGGCTGTGAGATGCTCACAGCCCCCCCTGCTCTTTCCTGATAGCCCAGCAAGTGTTTCCCCTTCGAGGTTTATCCAATTCCCTTCTGAAAGTTACTGAATTTGCTCACACTGCCCTTTCAGTTTGTGCGTTCTGTATGGCAATAATTTACTGGGAAAAAATTCTCAACTCACTTAAAAGTGCTAAACCTGCTAGCTGTGCAAACACGCTAAAGAGGAAATAGATTTCTAGACCCTAAAGGCATCAGGGAGTATGGGGAGAGAGTGGGAGCACAGCATTGAGATAGAGGTTCAACCATGATCTTATTAAATGGCTGAACAGGCTCAAAGGGCTGAATAACCTACTCCTGCTCCTAACTTCTATGCTTCCAAAAGGAAGGTTCTTAGGAACCTGTATAATATGAGAGACAGGTTTCATGTAGAACAGTGGAAAGTTGTTGTGAAGGATAAATTGACATTTGTGTATTATGGAGGGGGGTGGGTGGTGGGGTGTATCAATTAAAATGTTTAAATCTGAGGTGCACAGGTTGTTAATGGATATGGAGTAAAAGTGGGTCAATGGAGTTGAGGTACTGATCAACCAAATCTCATCGAACAGTAAACGTAAATCATATCAAGGTGGTTATATCAAAGTGATATTTTGGATAAAAGTTAAACTCAACAAATGGTTTGTGAAAATGTAGCTGGCACATTCACAAATGCTGTGATTTAAAGACTCCCACAGCTTTGATTTATTCAAACATTGACGCTATCTTTGAATCAGAGGGAGGTGTGGAGGAAGCACAGGCCCAATGATCTGATTTCCTACCGGTCTTTCTGGCCCATCCCACTTGATTCAACCCACAAACACCTGGGAACCCTCCCCCCAAACCTTAGTGCTCCACAACATACCCCCCACCAACCTTGCAATATCATGGAAGGGGCAAAAACATAGAAAAAAATCACTGTCATTTCCTCTTTAATCCCCATTGGCTGCAGGTGACAGATACCATCGTCCTAGTCAACCCATCAAACTCAATAATTCCTAATACCTCTGCTCACAGGAACATGCCCAGCTCCCTGCTGAACAATTATTATTTGCTGTTTGTGGGACTGTACTGTTCCTATGTTTAACTACATTACAGCAACTACAACTCAAAAGGATAAATCATTGAATTTAAAGCACTTTGGGGTATTCTCAGGAAATAGCTACAAGCTTTTCCAAACACTCACTCCCTCCACCGCTGACGCAGAGTGGCAGCAGTGTGTACGATCTACAAGTAAACTGCAGGAATTCACCAAGCCCATAACCACTACGATCCAGAAGGACAAGGGCAGGAGATAGGTGGGAACATCCCCTCCAAATGACACACCACCCCAAGTAAAACATGTATCGCTGTTCCCTCATCATCACTGGCTCAAAATCCTGGAACTCCCTCCCTAACAGCACTGTGGGTGTACCTACACCACAGGGACAAAATCCTGGAACTCCCTCCCTAACAGCACTGTGGGTGTACCTACACCACATGGACTGCAGCGGTTCAAGAAGGCAGCTCACCACCAAATTCTAAAGGGCAATTTAGTATGGGAAATAAATGTTGTCCTAATATACCTGAAAGATAGAAGTTACATACTTCATACCATAATTTTGATGTTCCTGAGAGATTCATAATCTTTTGAAGTGTGGTTCTTGTTTACATGGGGAAGTGCAGCAGCCAATTTGAGACATCAAATGAATAACCCAAGCAGCATTTCCACACAGAAAGCTAACATTTTTCCTCTTCATTCAATAAAACAATGACAGCTTTGAAGTTTATTTTAAATATTGTTAAGGATAAACCTACGTAATAAAATCCATCTTCATCCAGCTCCCCCCAGACATTGATGATGTCTCCAGCACAAAACGTTAACTCAGCCTGAAACAGAGAAACATGAACTACTTACAATACTATCCTGTTTATTTTAAAAAACACAATGTTCAATGGGGGAGCCCTTTTATGTTTGTTCTTTGGTAAAGGTGCCAGGAAACAAGGAAAGTGGTGGAAGATTAGACCTCGGGTGCAGTTACACTCGGAATCCACCAACGTGAATGAACTTATATTTATACAAAATTTTACACAAGAATATAGCAACTTTAGGGTTGTTGTTCATAACTGTCACTTGTCAAATTAAGAAAGACTTGAATTTGATTAAATGTGATTGAAGTATTCAAAATTATGAGGTATCAAGACAGGGCAGATGGAGAGAAACTGTTCTCACTTGTGAAAGGATCGAGGATGAGAGGGCACAGATTTAAAATAATTGCCAAAAGAAGCGAAAGTGACATGGGGGAAAAGATTTTCACACAGTGAGAGGTTCGGGTTTGGAAAGTTCTGCCTGAGAGTGTGGTGGAGGCAGGTTCAACTGAAGCATTTAAAAGGGAATTAGACTGTTAACTGAAAAGGAAGAATGTGCAGGGTTACGGGGAGAGAGAGGGAGAATGGAACTCAGTGAGTTGCTCATTCAGAGAGCCGGTGCAGACATGATGGGCTGAATGGCCTCCTCCTGCCCAGGAACAATTCTGTGATCTGTGATTCATTTCTACAATGTCTTTCCGAACCTCACAATGTCCCAAAGTGCAGAATATTATTTAATGTAGAGAGGCTACAGACAGCTGTGGTACAGAGGAATCTAGGTGACAGGCTACAGACTGTCCAGAGGAATCTAGGTGCCCTCAAACATGAATCACAAGGAAGTTAGCATTGCAGGTAAAGCAAGTAGTTAGGAAGGCAAACGGAATTTTGGCCTTTATTGTGGGGGGATGGTGTATATAGTTGAGATCCACCTGGAGTACAGTACTGCATACAGATTTGGGGCTGGATTTTTGTGTCCCAAGAAAGTCAGGACTGGATGCGGGAACCAGCAACACTGAGGCCACAGGAGCGGGAATTTAAATTTCCCTCTCTAAAAGACGATCACACAAACTTCCCATCGACAGGGCACAGAGGTGAGAGTGTCAGATTGTGCAACCATTCTCGTGTAGTCTCTGCATTGTGTGGACATCAACACCAGCAATGGTAATGTCATTATGCATTCAATGTGACAATAACATTAAATTTGCTTTGGTTTTGATGGTCTGAGTATGCTTCACCTTTTGTCTTTCTGGTGCAGGGTACACCAGTATGTAATGCGGGATGTGAGTGGCTGGATACTTAATTGCACAGGCATTGAGTGGACTTTGGTTGCAAATGAAAGGGTCATTTCAGACATCTTGGATGGAGGCAGCAGCCCTGGCATGAGGTGGAAGCAAATCTTTGGCAGCCTAGCTGAAGGAGCGTTGGATCAAGGCGTCCTTGGTGTACCTGCCTCCCTGGAGGTTACCAAGGTCTGCATCTAGCCTTCTCCGCACTGTGCTCCTCTTCTGATTCACGACTGGATTTATCCTCTGTGGCCTGTGCAGGCATGTCAAGGTCCTCTTCCTCCAGTGGGACCCCCTTGCCAGTGCCAGATTGTGGAGAATGCAGCATGCAACCACATCCAGTGACACCCACTTTGGAGGGTTATTGTAGTGCACCCCCTGAATGGTCCAGGCATCGGAAGCACATCTTGAGAAGACCAATGGTCCTCTTTACCACCGCCATTGTGGAGGCATGGCTGCTATTGTCACATAGCTCTGCCTCTGTTCTTGGGTGGCAGAGAGGTGGCATAAACCACCTTTTCAACGGATAGCCCTCGTCACCCAGCAGCCATCCGTCCAGTCAGGCTCGAGCACTGAAGAGCCTTAGCACCTGGGAGTGCCTCAGGACGTAAGCATCATGGGAGCTGCCTGGGTACCTTACACAGACTTGCAGAATATGCATCCTGTGATCACACACTCTCTGCACATTCAAGGAGTGGAATCCTTTCCTGTTGACGAAGACACCCAGCTGACCCGCTGGCACATTGATGGCCATATGTGTGCAGACGATGGCATCCTGGACGTGGGGGAACCCAGCAATCGCTGCAAACCTTCTGGCTCACTCAGCCTTGCTGGCCTCGTCCATACGGAAAAGAATAAATGTCATTACCCGCCTGAACAGAGCTTCTTTCACCAGCTTGACACAACTGTGGACAGCTGATTGTGGAGTGTCCCAAAGATCCCCCACTGACCCTGGAAAGAGCCAGAGGCATAGAAGTTGAGGGTCACTGTGACCTTCAGAGCCACTGACATGGGGTTTCCACCCACACAGCTGGAGGTGAACACAGGCCAAATCATATGACAAATGGAGGCCACTGTCTCCCTGGAGAGGCAGAGCCTCTATCGACATTGCATTGCTGCCTGTAAACCCTGGCAGCAGGATAGTGGCGTCTTCTGCAGCCCCTTCCTCCTTGGACTACCTCCTGGCCCTGCACCCCCTGTGCCTGCACCTCTCCTCCCACAGGTCCCTCCCCTGGAGGCTGCACTGGGACCCCTGGCCTCCTCCTCCTTCTGCCCCTCTCTTCCTCCTCAGAGGAGGCCACAATCCCCATTCCCAGGGTAAGGGAAGGCTGCCTGATACCTGGAAGGGTCCACACAGCCTGAATCCTCCGGGGGCCTTGGAGACGCCATTGAATCCTGGAAATGCTAAGAATCAAGCCCTGAACAGAGGTGAAGCTGCCAAGTACCAATAAGCAACCAGCAGCAAACTATCCCCTAAACTCCTCACTACTCACACTGGCAATGCTGCTGACCCTTTTTATCTTGCCCGGGGATGAGGTTTACCAAATTATGGGCTGCCCGCCTGCCTGTTTTGCCTGTGTGATGAGCACGAAATCGCACGGGCAACGTGAAATCTGGCTTAATTGCCTTTGTAATGGCCTTAACTGGCCTCGTAATTGATGGTGGACGTGGCTCCAACCCCTGCCTGTGCCTGCCGACCAGAATATCGCACAAGAGCGCAATGAGGTCAGGACACTCGCCCAATATCGTCACGCACAAGATTACGCTCAAGCAGGTCTGGCATATGCCTGATCAGTGAAAAATTCTGTCTGAAGAGTGAGGAACATTATGACGGTGAGTGTTAGATCTTTTTACAACTTCAAATGTCATTATTAGATGCTGTCTTATAAGTTAAATGTGTTTTTACTACAGTGATGGAACATGGGGCTCTGTCCTGCAAAAATAACTTGACCATTACATTGGTCAGCATTGTGTAAGTGTTAAGATGCATTTGAGTACTTTTCCCAGTGGAAAAGTGCAATTATGCATTTAAATGGTAGAAAACATTGCCTGGGAACACTCCTGAAATGATCTGAACAGCGATTTAAATATCCAGAGTGCTTTAACTTGGAAAAAATTGGCCTGCTGTTTAAAATTAGAAAAAGACCCATCGGGTCTGTCAAGTTCAATAATCCCTACTGTCTGGATCTGCAATGGGTTATTTTGGCAGCTGAGCCTACTGTGAATACTTGGCTGAATTTCAAAAGCTTCTGAAGCACTTAGCTCAGCAGGGGGCTTTGTTTATATAGTTGCTCAGCACACTGAGAACATGGTTTGATTGACAGTTTTAACAGGTTATAATAAGATTATCTGTCTTTGATGTGGTTTCTTAGTAGATGTTTGTTTTTATTTTACACAACTCAATGAACACTTAAGGGGATTTAATGATCTTCAATGGAACTGGAGTTTTTTCTGTGCAGTATGAATGGCTGTGTTTGAGTTTTATTAGATTGTAAGAGGTTTAATTATTTTTTTAAGTCCATTTCAAGTTTCCCATTACTATTCCATGACTCCTGAGGGCTGTACATAGTGGATAGTGGTTGAATGGCTATGGAGAACACATGGGGGCATAGGAGGGGCCAAGGGGGATATGAGGGGGCATAGAGTGGGTGTGTGAGGTGAGGGTTGTGGGCATAAGAATGAGGTGGAGAGCTGGGTCGATGTCCCTGAGAACTGAGGGGAGCCTTCTAACCAGCCCACCTCAGCACCTGCACTCCCCCTGAAGCTGTGACAAACCTGCCAAGGGAGGTGGCAAACCTGAACTATGCCCAACCTCTCAGAGACAAAAATATGGCGGGTATGGGAGGGGGTGACAATTCGGGGTCGGCATTGTTGGGATTGGCCCGACTCGCATTTCCCGAACCTGTAACAAAAATCCAGCCCTTAGTCACCATACCTAAGGAGGGCTATCCTTGCACTGGAGGCAGTTCAGAGAAGCTTCACTGGATTGATTGCTGGGATGGAGGGATTGTCTTATGCGGAAATGTTAAGCAGGTTGGGCCTATTCTCACTGGAGTTTAGAAGAATGAAAGGTATTTTGATTGAACATATAAGATTCTGAAGGGGTTTGACAGGGTAGATACTGAGTGGATGCTTCCTCTCAGGGGGTATCTAGAACTAGGGGGCACAGTTTCAAAGTAAGGGGTCTCTCATCTGCTGTGCCATTACAGGGAACTACAGACCTGTTAGACTGACATCAGTCACGGGGAAAATGCTAGAATCTTTAATAAAGGATGTGATAACAGGACACTGAGAAAATAATGGTAGGATTGGGCAGAGTCAACGTGGAGTTATGAAAGGGAAATCATGCTTAACAAGCCTGTTGGAGTTTTTTTGGAGGACGTTAATAGCAGTATAGATAAGGGAGAACAAGTGGATGTGGTGTATTTAGATTTTCAAAAAGCTTTCGACAGGTTTTACACAAGATTAGAGCACATGGGATTGTGGGGAATATACTAGCACGGATTGAGAATTGGTTAACAGACAGAAGACAGAGAGTAGGAATAAATGGGTCATTTTCAGGTAGGCAGGCTGTGACTAGTGGGGTAAGAAGCTTCAAAGGAATTTAGAGAGGCTAAGCAAATGGACAAAAATTTGGCGGATGGAATACAATGTGGAGCAATGTAAGATTATCTACTTTGTAGGAAAAACAGAAATACAGAGTTTTTCTTAAATGGTGAGAGGCTGGGAAGTGTTGAACTTCAGAGGGACTTGGGTGTCCTTGTTCATCAGTCACTGAAAATTAACATGCAGGTACAGCAAGCAATTAAGGCAATGGTATGTTGGTCTTTATTACAAGAGGATTTGAGTATAGGAGTAAAGATGTCTCACTGCAATTATATAGAGCCTTGGTGAGACTGCACCCGGAGTGTTGTGTACAGTTTTGGTCTCCCTACCTAAGGAAAGATATAACTGCCATAGAGGGAGCGCAATAAAGGTTCATTAAATTAATTCCTGGGACGGAGGGATTGTCCTATGAGGAAAGATTAAATAAACTGGGCTTTTATTCTCTGGAGTTTAGAAGAACGAGAGGTAGTCTCATTCAAACACTCAGAATTCTGACACTGCTCGAGAGGGTAGATGCAGGAAGGATGTTTCCCCTGGCTGGGAGTCTAGAACCAGGGGACAGTCTCAAAATAAGGGCAGAGATGGCATTGAGGGCTGAGATGAGGAGGAATTTCTTCACTCAGAGGGTGGCGAGTCTTTGGAATTTGGAGGCTCAGCTGTTGAGGATATTTAAGACCAAGATCAATAGATTTCTCCATTTTAAAACATCAAGGGATATGGGAATAATGCAGGAATTGGTGTTGAAGTAGAAAATCAACCATGATCTCACTGAATGGTGGAGTGGGTTAGAAGGGCTGAATAGCCGACTCCTGCTCCTATTTCTTAGGTTCTTATGTACTGACCCTCCGACATTGCAGCACTCCCTCAGTAATGACCCTCTATCAGAGACCCTGCAACCTCAGAACTGACCCTCCGACATTGCAGCACTCCCTCAGTAATGACCCTCTGTCAGAGACCCTGCGACCTCAGAACTGACCCTCCGACATTGCAGCACTCCCTCAGTAATGACCCTCTATCAGAGACCCTGCAACCTCAGAACTGACCCTCTGACAGTGCAGCACTCCCTCAGTATTGCACAAGGCATGCTAGCCTAGTCTATTTGCTCAAGTCTCTAAGGGAAAGGTTGAAACAGCCACTCAACAGGCAAGGACTGTACAGTTCGATGCCTGTGGACAAATCAGTTGCCAATCTGATGGCCTGTCAATGCTGCACAGTGTGTGAATCTGCTAAAGAGAATCATAGCTTCTTACAGAATGTGGCCATTCAGCCCATTGTGCCCATGCCAGTCTATGAAAGAGCTATCCAATTAGTCCCGCTCCCCGTGCACTAATACCCATCACCCCACTAAGCTTTTCTTTTCAAGTATTTATCCAAATTCTATTTTGAAAGTTCCTCTTGAATTTGCTTCTGCTGTCCTTTCAACATGTTCCAGATCAGGACAACTCGCTGCATTCCAAAAAATTGTCCTCATCTCCCCTCTGGTTCTGTTGCCGTTTATGTGAAACCTGAGTCCTCTGGTTACTGACCCTCCTACAAATGGAAAGCATTTCTCCTTATTCACTCTAAAAAAAAAACCCTTATGGGAGGAAAACAAGGAGGAATTGAATCAACTTCCCCCTGTTGCTCAAAAATGACTGGGTCAGTCAGAAAAACATCTTAAAAATAAATGTTTTTATAGAGAACTTTGGTTAAAGGAGGTTATGGTGGAGTGATAATGTCCCTGGATTAGTAATCAGAGACTCAGGTTAATGCTTGGGGGACATGGGTTTAGATCCCACCATAGCAGCTTGTGGAGTTTAAATTCAATTAGTAAAGCTGGACTCAGCAAGAGTGATCGCAACGGACTATCACCGATTGTTGTTAAAAACCCATCTGGCTCACTAATGTCCCTTAGGGAAGGAAATCTGGTCTGGCCTACATGTGACTCCAGACCCACAGCGATGTGGTTGACTCTGAAGTGACTGAACAAGCTGCACTGTTATGGCAGTTGGAGCTGGGCAGTAATCGCTGCCTCTGCTGATGATGTCCACATCCATGAAAGAATAGAGAAAAATAATGAGGCATCTTTGAGATTACTACCTCCACATCAACGTTAGGCGAACTCTCCCTTGGGTCATAATCATATAGAGCCACCATTCTCCGGGTAGTGATTGAATGTTGCTGGCTGCTTCGCCTGTTCCTCTCTGTTGTAAAATACACAAGTTTTAAAATAATACACTGATATTCTGATGTTTCTTTCACTTGCAGAAGTTATCTCTTAATTCTGCCACTTCTGTCCACCACCCCCCACCCTAACCCCTCCAGCAGTCTGGAATCTATCTGAAGTCTCTCTGGAAGGAGAGAAACGATGACTGGTTTGGTAATATGGCAACCATTGGGAAGGTGAAAGACACAAACTCAGGACTGGAACTCAAAATCCTTCAAACAATCAGGGCAGGGGAAGGAAAGATTTCCTTAGGCCAGTGCTGCTAACAAACCATAAATCCAATTATTTGGTTACTCCAGATCGAATAAGAAAGAAAGACTTGGATTTATACAGCACTTTTCATGATGCCTCTGCTTTATGGCCAAGGAAGACTTTTTTTTAAGTGCAGTCACTGTTGTAATGTAGGAAGTGCAGCAGCCACTTTACGCACAGCAAGCTCCCATAAATGGCTACGAGATAATGACCAGATAATCTGTTTCAGTGATATTGGCTGAGGGATAAGTATTGGCCTAGGACACCAGGGGGAGCTCCTGCTCATCTTCAAATAGTGCCATGGGATCTTTCCCATTCATCCAAGAGGGCAGACAGGGCATCGGTTTAACATTTGGCACCTCGGACAGTTCCGCACTCTCTCGGTACTGCACTGGAGTCTCGGCTTTGATTTGTTTTTGTCTGGGAGCGGGACTGGAAATCACAATGAACCTACAAGTAAGTGCATTGTAAATATCGGAAGGCTTGGCCTAAATAGCCAAGTGGTTATGGTACTGGGTTTGTAACCCCAAGATCAAGAGTTCAAATCTCACAGTGGCAAACTATGAAACAATGTAAATATTGGAAATATATTCATGTCAACAAACACATCAACCAGAGGAAATCTGTCCTGACTGTTGGAGGACTCTGATTGGAGGTTTTTATATTCACACACAGAAGTGTTAGACAGGATGAGATCTGATCCATCTATAGGGTTGCCAACTCTGGTTGGATATATTCCTGGAGATGACCCCACCCCATGCTGTCAAACACCCCTTTTCCCAAGATCTGCAATATTTTTTTTTATAAGTAATCAACAAAAATGTTCAAATAAACTTTTTGCACATTTTTTCCCTAATTTGTGGGAGATCGGGACAATCCTGAAGGGTTGGCAACTCTATTCGTCCATCCAACCTGTCACAATAATCACAATGCTTTATGTTTCATAATTCAGACACTCCACCAAACCCAGGGTCACTTCATGTCCCAGGAGAGGCAAAAAAAGGATAAAAGCCAATTATGGAAGGAAAAAAAATCTGGAAAACTCCCCTCTGACGAATTAACCAAAGACAGTCAGCACGGATTTGTTAAGGGGAGGTGTGTCTGACAAACATGGTTCATTTTTTTAAGGAGGAAGTGGGGTGGTGGGGTGATGGGGGAGGGTGGGGGGTTGATGAGGGCAGCAAGTTTGATGGAGTCTACATGGATTTTCACAAGGTTTTTGGGAGACGGATCACAAAAGTAAAAGCCCACGGGATCCAAGAGAAAGTGACAAGTTGGACCCAAGATTGGGTCAATGGCAGGAAGCAAAGGGTTATGGTCAATGTGTGTTTTTGTGTTTGGAGAGCAGTTTCGAGTGCAGTTCCACAGGCCGCGGTACTGGGCCTCTTGCTTTTTAGGGTATAAATCAATGATTTGGATCTCAATGTAGAGGGTACGATCAAGAAATTTGCAGGAGACACAAAAACTGTTGGTGTGGTTGGTAATGAAGGAGAAAGCTGTGGACAGCAGGAAGATATCAATGGGATAATCAGATGGATGGGGTTCAGTCCGGAGAAGAATGAGGTGATACATTTGGGGAAGGCTAACAAAGCAAAGGAATAGGCACTAAATGGTGGAACACTGAGAAGTGTAGAGGAACAATGGGAGATTGGAGTGTCCACAGGTTCCTGAAAGTATCTGGATAGGTAAATAAGGTGGTCAAGATAGCTTATGGGATACTTATTAGCCAAGGCATAGAATATAAGAGCTGGAGGTTATGCTGGAACTGTGTAAAACACCAGTTTTCCACAGCTGGAGTATTGTGTGTGGGTCTGGTGACTGCACTATAGGAAAGATG